>NW_004444088.1:6257963-6340870 GCF_000243295.1 Trichechus manatus latirostris
GCCATCATATTTGAGAGACAGTTTTGCTGGATATATGATTCTTGGCTGGCAATTTTTTTCCTTCAAGGCTTTATATATGTCATCCCATTGCCTTCTTGTCTGCTGAGTTTCTGCTGAGTAGTCTGAGCTTATTCTCATTGACTCTGCTTTGTAGATGACTTTTCGTTTATCCCTAGTCGCTCTTAAAATTCTCTCTTTATCTTTGGTTTTGGCAAGTTTGGTGATACTATGTCTTGGTGACTTTCTTTTGGGATCTACCCTGTGTAGGGTTCGATGAGCTTGTTGGATAGATATCTTATTGTCTTTTATGGTATCAGGGAAGTTTTCTGCCAACAAATCTTCAACAATTCTCTCTGTATTTTCTGTTATCCTTCCCTGTTCTGGTACTCCAATCACTCATAGGTTATTCATTTTTATAGACGCCCACATAATTTGTAGGATTTCTTCATTTTTTAAAATTCTTTTATCTGATTTTTCTCAAATAAATTGGTATTAAGTGCATCATCTTCAGTCTCACTAATTCGGACTTCCATTGCCTCAACTCTGCTCCCAAGACTTTCTATTGAGTTGTCTAATTCTGAAATTTTATTGTTAATCTTTTGGATTTCTGAATGCTGTCTCTCTATGGATTCTTGCAGCCTATTAAATTTGTCGTTATGATGCTCTTGTATAACCTTCTTAAATTCCTCTGTTGCTTTGTCTGTGTGTTCCTTGGTTAGTTTGCGTTTTGCATGTTCTCCTTCTTGATATCCTGAAGAGCTCTGTATATTAATTTTTTGAATTCTACCTCCAGTAACTCCAAGATCTTCTCTTCCTCCTGGAGGTTTCTTGATTCTTTGTTTTGGGTGCTTGCTGAAGCCATCATGGTCTGCCTCTTTTTGTGATTTGATATGGACTGTTGTCTCTGAGCCATCAATAAGTTATATTTATTTATTTTATGTTTGCTTACTGTGTCCTAGAATCTTGTTTTGTTTTGCTTTGATATGCTCATATAGGCTGGTCGTGTGAGCTACTTTGATTATTGACATCTTTGAAGCTCTCATGTCCTGTCACCAGGTAGTTAGAGCTGTTACTACTTATGTGAGCCCAGGAGTCCATTTACTTTTCTTGTGTGGATTCAGCTCAGGTATTCAGATCATCGGTCACCGAGGGTGTGGTGCAGGCTCTCACCTACAGTCCTAGACAGGTGATTGGAGTAGGCACAAGTATTTGGCTGCAGTAGGGGGTTATGTGCTGAGCAAGGTTAGGGGCTGATAACTGCCCCTGAGTGCCTGGGTGGAAGGCACGTCCCCATTCCCTAGAGTGCATAGGTGGGTGGGTTTTGCAGCTGGGCTTTGGGCAGCCAATACTGTTGACGGTAAGGACTGGGAGGCACCACTTATTCTTGGATCCCTGTCGCGGGTGGCTAGGTGGAGTGGGTGGAGCCAATGGGCAGGGCAGTGTCAAATGTCATGAATCTGCCACTCCCCCTTAGTTGCTGCAGTTGAAAGGCTTCAGGTATATATCCTGTTGTACTATGCTAATGAGGGCCTACACTGTTGAAATGGGCCCACACAGGTCTAGGCAGGGGTGAAAGGCGTTCAAAGTCTGTGGACCTCTTATGCCTATGCCTAGGCAAAGGGGCTCAACCTGCCCCAAGTTCCCAGCTTAGGGGAGCTGGCAGATTATTTTTTCCTGTTTGTTAATTTGTTCCCTCTCCAAAGCCGGGAGAATGGCTTGGGCATGCAATGGGTCCCACTTCTGGCCCAGGGGATGTGGCAATCACTGAAGCCAGACTGAGACTGGAGCAGAATGGGGAGGGGGTGAGTGAATAGGTGAGAGGTACTTCCCTGAGGGGGAAAGGATATTTTTGATGCTGCGCAGTAGGTTAGTTGCTTGCACTTAACTTTCAGAGACTCAGTGCCGCTTCTCCCTGGTTCTGGAGGCTTGAGCAGACTCTCCACTGCTTGGTTTCTCCCAGTGTGGAAAATGCATCCCAAGCACTACTGCTTGCCTCAGCCCACACGTGCCAGCTGATCCAGCCTGCAGGGTGCCGGCCAGGTCAGGTCTGGCAAATCCTTGCTGCTTCTAAGCTGTCTCTCCCTCCCTCTGTCTCTCAGTTCAACTCTTCAACTTTGTCTTTGATGTTCAGGGCTGCTAGATTGTCATATATAAATCGATTCACTTGTTTTTTTGCGTCTTTGTTCTAAGAGGGACCACAGGAAGTGTCTGACTACTCTGCCATCTTGGCCCCGCCTCCCTCCTTTTAATTCTTATAGTGATTTGCCCCTCTTTCTATAAGCCTGTTGTCTTAGTTACCTAGCGCTGCTGTTACCACAAGTGGGTGGTTTTAGAGAATAGAAATTAACTTTCTCACAGTTCAGGAGGCCAGAAATTCAGAGTGTAGTTATAAGTGGAGGTCCTCCCTTGTCTGTTTTAGCTTCAAGTAGCTGCCAGGAATCCTTGGCATTCCTGGGTTTGTAGATGTGTCTGTCTCCATCACCTGTCTTTCTCGGCCCCCTGTGTATGTCTCTGTGTATATTCTGCTTTTTTTTTTTTTTTTTAATAACTCAGAGTGGTTTAGTACCTGCCCTACTTGGGTAGGCCTAATTAATATAACAAAGAAAATCCTATTTCCCAACAGAATCACATCCACAGATGTAAAGGCCAGGACTTGTGGGGTAGGGGAGTGGGGACACAGTTCAATCCATAAACCTATCATGGTTATTGTAATTTAATTTGGCATCCTTTCTCTCTTGTTACAAGGCATTTTATTATTTAATCCTGACCTGTTGCTTTGGCTTTATCTCTCACTAGTTTATACACAATGTGCTCTAACCATACTGGAAATGCATGACATTTACTAAATCTCATTTATGTTATTTTGCACAAGTTTCTTTCCCTAGTTGGAGTCTTTTTTATTTATTTTCCATCCTTGTTAACTCAGTCTGTTCTTCAAGACCTAGTTGCTCTCTGGATTCCTCTCATATACTCCCATAGTCTCTCTACCTCTCTGTATATGTCTATCGTAGAACATATTCATTAATATTTCTTTATGTCTTAAGCTGTTACAAACGTGGCACTTATCAAGTCTGTAACAAAATCAACAATAAATGACTTTTAAAAAAAAAGGAAGAAGGGGAAAGAAAGAAAAGAAAGGAAAGGGAGGTAGAGAGAAATGAAGGAAGAGAGGACAAAGGAGGGAAGGAAGGAAAGAGGAAGGGAGAGACAAAGGGAAAAAGGAAGGAAAGAAGGAGAAAGGAAGGAAAGAGGGAGGGAGAAAAGAAAAAAGGAAGGAAGGAAAGAAGGAGAGAGGTAGGGAGGAAGGGAAGAAGGAAGGAAGGAACTGTTCTTACTGTCCCATCCTCTTATAATTTGTGTCCCTATGAGAGGATGGCGTTGTTAGGAAAAAATCTTAGTCTGTTCTTATGGAAGTCTTTAGTTTGAGTCCAGAACTTAATGATGGGATTAGTCTACCAAGTCCCCTCCAGGGCATCAACATCCTTTTTTTTCCGAACCCACCTTACCTGTCATCCCTCCTAAGTGACCCTTCAAATACATCTCAAGAGCAATGCTATGCACTTACTTGGCCCTGATCTGTGTAGTGATTTTTCCTGAACTGCCCTCTGCTGTATCTTGATTACTTAGTAAAGATCCCTGCTAATAGCGCGTATCTAATGGCAATTCATCTGCTATAGCAGAGGAATATGTAAAGTAAATTTCAACAAAATTCAGTAAGGACCCATACTATTTAGTTTGATAGTGACATCTGCTCAAAAGGTATACCTTTATATGTCATAGAAGGAAAAAAACAATTTTGTTATCTGTAAATGCCTATTTTAGCTGAAAGATGATCTGCTTTTGAACTAATTTTTCTGGATCGTGAATAAACTAGAAATATTACTAATTTTCTGGCAACAGAAGCCCTCCCAAACCTCTGTCATAAGTATAAAGCCAGTGATCATAGTGTTTGTCACTTTTTATTTTACTATTTCAATAATAGATAACTTATTTAAGCAATATAAAAATATATGTATATATATGTTGTATTTAAACATTAACACCTTAAAATGATGATATGCATTAGATTTCAACTTAGTTTTCAAGCTATGTTCACATAGTTATATATTTTGAATCTCACTAAAACGCCTTAAATTAGGCATGAGAGTTATTGTTGTTCCATTACATGAACATAAACTTGAGGTTTAGAGATATTTAAAAAACAACTTCTGTGAACTACTGCTGGAAACTGTAAATTTGTTTTTAGAATTTAGTGCCCTTATCCAACATTATGTCTAGTTCCAAGCCTACAGCAAAATCAGCAATTCAATAAATGAGAGTGACAAATAACTCTGCTTCTTTAGAGCCAAAGGTGTTTTATTTCCTTACTTTAAATATTATTATATTATATTTTCTTGACCAATTCAGATCATCAGTATGAATGTCCTTTGTGTGGTGGTTTAAAACATAGTCCTTGAAGTTAGATGTTCTGGGTTTTAATGTTGGGTGCACCCACTTATTTGGTGTGACTTTGGTTAGGCTACTTAGTGCTGTCTGTGCTTTCATTGACTCAATTGTAAAGTAGAACTAATAATAGTACCATCTGAGATTCCTAGAGCTGCCATAACAAAACTCCACAATGTGGGTGGCTTTAAAAACCAGAACTTTATTCTCACAATTCTGGAGGCCAGAAGTCCAAACTCAGGATGTCTGCCGGGCTGTTCTCTGTGTCTCTCTCGTTGGTGATATAGGAAGCTCCTGTAGCCCTGGGGGTTTCTTGGCATTCCTTGGCTCGTAGATGGATCCTCATGTGATGTCTTCCCCTGTGTGGGACTCTATTTTGGTATCTTTCTATTTTATAAGAGGCCACTCAAAATATGTTAAGACCCACCCTACTCCAGTATGGCCTTCTTTAATGTAATTGGCAACTTCTGCAAGAAAAAACCCTATTTCTCCAAACAAGATCACATTCTGCAGGGCTTAGGACTTCAGCATAGCTTTTTGAGGAACACAACTCAGTCTATAACAAGTGTCTATAATATAAGGGTAGGATTACATTGGCTAATATATTTAAAGTGTATTAGAACATTTAAGACTTGATAAATGATGATAATAATAATAATAACTGTATTGGTCTGTAAAACAGGGAACACTTAGGAACTATTGAGATTTGGGAGACTTTTCGCCCACGTTTTATGTTGCCCCTCTCTCTGCTCTCTTAGGCTCTAACTACTATTTCTTACTATTTCCATGGCTCTGACTCCAGCAGCAACAACCAGTCCTCAGCCCCCAGATGCCAACCAGCTCTATTCATTTTATCTTGTATCTTCTCTGAGTTGGAAAGCTGGTAACTAGGTCTTCAGAATTGTGTCTAAAAGGGAAGAAAATTTGAAGTCAATAAGTCATGAGTTAAGTTTATTTTAATATACAATGTAGAGCATCAATTTTGAGACATGCATTTTGCCCTCTCTCCTATTTTCTGTCCTTGGAATGGTTGTGCTGAGTAAAATGGAGCTCTACATTCAAAAACGTATGTAAATTCCTTGTTACAATTAATAACACATCATATAATTGTACAGAAGGAGACAATATACTGGGGAATATCAACATCAAATGAGCAGGATATATTTGTTCTTTAACTATGCTATAATTATATTCTTCTTTTATCCTAGTGTAGAGTTGTATGTGGTAGCTATTGACAAAACCCCTTTTAGGGTTCTACCCACCATACATTATCTTCTTGCAATTGCTCCCTTCATTCAGAATAGGAGATCTAGCCATCATTTTCTATAATGGTAGTGTCCCTACAACCCCAGCCAAGACACAGGTGGCTAAACCTGGGAAGACATCTTCCTTATGGAGCTGTAATTAGGAAGGAGAAAGATTGGTTACAGGCAGTCCCCAGGTGATGAACGAGATCCGTTCCGAACTGCGCCTTTAAGTTGGTAATAGGTGCATCCAATTCTTATTTAGCTTTACTTTAGTGCAAGAAAAGGTTCAAAGCCTTTTCAATGATTTAAAAGCTGCACGTGTAGCAAGGGAAGGTGATTGTGATGAAGAATTTGTTGCAAGTAGGGGTTGGTTCAGTCATTTCAAAATGAGGGTAAATTTATATAACATTAAAGGGCAAGCACCAGTTGTCCCTAAGTTGGAGGTTGGTAACCCGGGGACTTCCTGTATTCTCCCCAAATAACTGGGTATGCAATATATAAACCCAGGAGACCTAAGCAACCATGTTTCATCATATTGACTTGGCAGCCAGTTAAGCTGATCCACACAAAGAGATAAAAGAATGGAACAGACACAGAAAGATGAGCTAATATGAGAAGTGGAGTGGATGGTTGGCCTACCTGATTACAGCGACTTCCAAGGGTCAAGCTGCGTTTTGCTTCCTGCCATCCATTAGGCACCCTGTGCGCCCATTAGTAAAACCTCCCGTTTTGCTTAATGTACACACAGCTGGCTTTCGTTAATTGCAATAACAAATAAAAAAGTCCTAAATATAAGTTATGTAAATAAACTGAAGGTGATGGCGGGGTTAATGGAAAGCTATATAGAAAGAAACTGAGCCACCGCTTCAAACTTCCTGGCCTCCTAGTCCAGCCTAGGTCAAATATCAACTCGAGATCAGTCTTCAAGAATGTGTTCATTAGCTTAGGTTCCCACTGGCTACAATACTGTGGAAGATGGAGTTCATATTATTATTTTTCTTTAATCTTAAAATTGAAGAATTCTAGACTTGGAAATCAGCTACATCAGTCATATCCAACTTGGTTATGCATCAGAATTTCCTGTGAAATTTTTTAAACATACAAGTGTTCAGTTCCACTCATGATGTTGTGAACTGAAATGTGTCCCTCCAAAAGACATGTGGAACACCTAACCCCAGCACTGGTGAGTGTGATCGTGCTTGGAAACAGGATATTTGAAGATGTTACCAGTTAACACGATATCATATCAGAGTAACAAAACCAAAAACCCAAACCTGTTGCCATCGAGTCGATTCCAACTCATAATGACCCTATGGGTCAGAGTCGAACTGCCCCACAGGGTTTCCAGGGAGCAGCTGCTGGATTTGAACCGCCGACCTTATGGTTAGCAGCTGAGCTCTTAATCACTGTGCCACCAGGGCGCCAATCAGAGTAGGGTGGGTCTTAATCCCATCTGAGTGCTGTCTTTATAAAAGAGAACAGACACCAAAACACACACAGAGGGAAGGCAGCCAAGTGAAGATGCGTGTACAAGGCAAGAAAATCCAAGGAACCTCCAGGAATACCAGAAACTGCAAGAGACAAGGAAACCTCTTCCCTACAGCAGACAGAGAGAGCACAGCCCTGCCAATTACCTGAATCTGGACTGCTAACCTCACAAACTGTGAGACAATCCATGTCTGCTTTTATAACCACCCACTTTGTGATATTCTGCTGTGGCAGCCCTTGGCAAAGAATGCACTTGCCATTCTGACTCATTTGCTTTGTAGCTGTGTCTGGAAATCAATATCACTATGAAACTGGAGAGCTGATTCTGATGTTAGGTTTGAGAACTGCTGATCTAAATCAAATACCTCTGTGTATAAAACTTTTTTTTCTTAATTTTGAAATTCCACTGTGACCAAACCCTCTGGTATTTCACCTTCATAGTCATTGAATCTCATCCATTATTTTTGCCACAAAGCATATTTCTGTAATTACTTTTAATTCTTTGAAGCCATTATCCCAGCTTAAACTGCTTTTTCCTTCTTAACTTAGATATCACACTTTGTTATTTCAATACTTCCCCCCCCCAAAAAAAAAACCCGACAATAATAACAAAAAACCTGTTGCCGTCGATTCCAACTTATGGTGACCTCGCGTGTTACAGAGTAAAAATGCTCCATGAGGTTTCTGTGGCTGTAGTCTTCACAGAAGCAGATTGCCAGGCCTTTCTTCCGCCATGCCACTGGGTGGGTTTGGACCCCCAGAATAAACCATTTGTGCCACCCAAGGACCTAAGTCCACTACCCGTTAAACCCCAAACCCATTGCCATAAAGTCGATTCCAACTCATAGTGTCCCTGTAGGACAGAGAAGAAATGCCCCATAGGGTTTCCAAGGCTGTAATTTTTATGGAAACAGACTACCACATCTTTCTCCTGTGGAACAGCTGGTGGCTTCCAACCGCTGACCTTTTGGTTAGCAACGGAGTGCTTAACCACTGCATCACCAAGGCTCCCAGCCTAAAATGTCTACAACTCACTACTTAATTGAAAATTTCCATGTATTCTTTAGACTTTTCTCAAGTTTGTGTTTCAGTCTCTAGAACTGGCAATTTCTCTCTGTTGCCATGCTTTATACTTTGCTTTTTGACTTCAGTTTTGACGGAGAGGGCTATGAAATTCTATTGATTATGATCAATACAAATTTATATCACTTAATAGATATGGAGCCCTTAGTGATTCTTGTTCATTCTGATGCTTCATTATCGCTCCTTGTTGAATTCTCCACTGTACCCATTTGAAACCTTCTTGACTGCCTCAGAATCCCACGTGGCATTTGACTTCAGTAGGTGACTTCAGCACTTACTCTACTGAGACAAAAGATACAAGATTTCTTACTTTATTTTCTCTCTACCTCAAAATCTCTCTTTATCTTTAGTTTGAATTTCTTTTTCAGTTCTTATAGGAAAATCTACTCCTTTTCTTTACTAAGGCTGACCCCTAGATTTGTGATCTTTCTCTTATCTTCCCTCAGTTAGGCTCTTGCTGCATCCATTATTCTCCTTGCTAGCATCTTTAATCTTTTGTTCTCTACTGGATTCCTCCCCTCTGCCTTCAAATATGTTTTGGTCTTCCCATCCTTGCACAAAGGAGGTTGCTCCATAAATATTTAATGACGTGATATTGAATTGAATTGAACTTAATTCCTCAAGCTCTCTGAGTTACTAGTGGCAGATCCAAAAATTAAAACTCAGGATTCCTGATTGTAGGTCAATATTCTTCCCCAAAATAAAGAACCATTTCTTAAAGGTGTATTTTAGATATAATATCTTCCAAAATTCAAATCCAGTGACTATATTTGTTGAAGTGTAAATGTTTAGTTCATGAAAATACAATATTGTTTGTCTACTCATCAGGAAATACTATTGATCCTAATACAATGTGATATTTGGTCATTAAAATCTCATGTTATACATTATACATATAAATAATTAGGTACAGAATTGGAAACATATTAGTCATGTATGATAGATAAACTAATTTGGTGGGCTTATTTTATTATATCATTTAAATGCTGTTATAGGTTAATTTAATACCAAAGACTTTTTATTTATTACTAAATTGATTAATACTTAATGGCTTATCATGTTTATCTCTTGAGATGCTTGAGAAACAGTCACTATTAATTTAAAATCAATTATAGTAGTTGAATAAAGAACCATTATCCTTTTTCCCTGTCTAGAAAATAAAGTCCTAGGACCCAAACAATGCATCACTTTTTAGAATTAAAATCTATTCTGAGAAAAATGATGCCAGTCACACACATACAGAACAAACCTCTGACCAGATGTAATTCTATTATATTAATTTATTGGTTAACTTCTCTTGGGCTGCTGTAAACATAACAGGAGCTAGACTATGAATTGCAAAATATATGCACATTATATAACCAGACGCCTAACATTTCAATTTTATATGAAGGGGACATTCTCTTGAACATGGATCTCAAATTCTGGTTTCTTGTTTACAGAGGGTCATTATGCATTCTTCTCTATGGAAAAAAATATAATTATATTATAGAAAATTTTAAATGAAAGCACTTAAATTATCCATGTCATCAGACCATCTCAAGCTGAAGCTATGAATTCTGAATTTTGGTGGCTGTTTAGACAACCGAATGTCTAGAGATAATAAGTACTGTTTAGAATTTCTCAATACATTTTATTAATTTGACTGTCTTTTGGTTTTGCAAATCTAAAGATTCTACACAGAAATAGATTTAAGTCAGATTTTCTAAAAATTGGTGCACATTATTTCCCTAACCCCTGAAAACTTATTATTTACATTACTATAAAACTGTAGTTTTCAGGTTTATTTAAAAAAAAAAAAGTTATGTCCTTTCTAATTCTAGGATTTATCACACAGGATTTATACTAACTTGATAAGAATTAAAAAAAAAATGAAGTCCCACATGAATGAGAACTAAACTTGACCTCAGTAGATGACTTCAACACCTACTTTATTGAGAGAAAAATTAATCTGGTAAATTTCAGATTGCACATTCTAGCTGCCCATCCACGCATGACGTTAGTATTAACGATATATCAAGTATGTTTACCACTGCACCAGAATAAAGAGATGGTGTAATCATGTATATTACATAGAAGTTTAACATTGGAAGGGGATTATGTACCATCCTTGCACATGACCACAATGGATCTTAAATAGACCCAACCATCAAGCCAACTGTAATATTTCCATTCTGTCATGAAGACAAAAAAGATTTCTATATGAAATCTATTAATGATACATATTCAGTCTTTGCAAATAATATTACTAGAATATATATTCATTTTATTCTACTTTTGTCATTAAAAGAGTGATCCTGAATAACGTAACCATTAAAAAAACAAACAAACCAACCCGTTGCTGTTGAGTCGATTCTGACTCATAGTGACCCTACCGGACAGAGTAGAACTGCCCCATAGAGTTTCCAAAGAGCGTCTGGTAGGTTCAAACTGCTGACTTTATGGTTATCAGCCATAGCGCTTAACCAACCGCTTACGCTGCCAGGTTTTCCAATGTAACCATACTCATCATAAAATAGGATGTGTGCTTTGGTTTTATGGGAATATCCATTTTCCTCCATCATCAGTATCACCCTGCTAATGTTTACATTCTGTTTAGAAGAGAGGAGAGGCCCAAGAATATCATTTTACCCTTTGTCTGTCTTTGTTGAGTCTATCGCTTATCTGATTAATATCTTTCAGTATCTCCTTCAGGTATATAGAGAATTAGTGGGGGGAAGCAGTAGGTCCTCAAAGAATCTGGGAGATTTGCCTATAGATTACATTATTGTTACAGTTCTAAAACTTCAAAGTTTATTTTCAATGCACTGGCAATGTTCATTCTTTCTTATTTAGCTTCTGATAGTCTCCTTATGTTATAAAATGCCTAAAGATACTCATCATTCTAATATGATTTTTAAATCACACATTTTTTTTGGAAAAAATGCTCTAAATTTTAAAGGAAATCTTAGATATTTTTGTTACAGTATCACACTATTTTATGCGTGCTTTTTAATCAAAGAATTCAGTGCCTTGAGTTGCATTTTATTAGGTAGTAGAACCCCTCTACTCTCCGTTTCGCACGCTTCGGTAACGCTCGCCTCCTTTTCTTCCAATTCGTCAAGCCGGTTTCTGTCCTGGGGTCTTACCGTTTGTTGTTTCCTTTGCTGGACCACGGTTTTTTCCTTGGCCTTGTTTCATCATCTAGTCTCTGCTCAAATTTCTCCTCCTCAATGAGGATAATCATTGTATTTTTATGAAAATAACACATGCCTTCAGATTTGTTTGCCAACCGCTCCATCCCCCTACCAAGGTATTTTCGTAAGCATGCTATGCTAATTTTTTTTACAGCAACATGTAAAAAAAAAAAAAATTGGCATAGAGCCATTTACAAAAATACCTTGTGGGGGGCGGGAGCAATTGGCAAACAAGTGTAGAAGGCATGCGCTTTCTAATGTTGCCTTCCCCAAGCACCCTGTCTTTACCAGTATCTGATATTATTTTATTTAATTGTTTATTGTCTTTCTCTCCCACTGGTATGTGAGATTGTGTCTTGTTTAGTTCTCGATCCACAATGCTTAGATTATCTGTGTCTGGCACATTTTAAATATATAATAAATATTTTTTGACTGAATAAACGGATGGATGAATGAGTCAATGAGTTAATACATGGTATCTTGCTTGAGGTAACTATCTAGTGAACCTGTCAATTACTATTATTCTAAAACTATTGTGAATATCACATTACTTTATTAAAGCTACATTCTCAATCTCTTGGAAGTGATCACTAGCTCCAGTTGCTACCCTTGAAACTGGGATAAGGCAAAAACATTATCTGCCTAAAAGGAACATTACAGTTTTCCAATCCTACAAATACTATTACAAACTTAAGAGAAAGAAAAAATGTTATAAGAGGAAGAGTTCATTGAATTTCAATTGCTTGCTATTCTTTAATCTGATTATTTTATTTCTATTTACTTTTACGTATGAATATGGACAAATTCACATGGAGAAGGTAGGCAATAAACAAAGGATGTAGCCAATTTGTAGTTGAAAAAAACTAATTTCTCTTTAATGATGTTGAGCATGAATATCAAAGCAGATGAAGAAAAATAGTAGTGCTCTTGATACCTTGCGTATCTGAAAATGTAAATTAAAAAAATTATTGTCAAATGTAGAATACATTATATAGTTCCTTTCATGGGAACTTAGCACATACATTTAAAGAAAAAAATAATAGTGTCTTAAAATCCAATTATGGAAATCTAAGAAAGTTATTGCTGGCTTTTTTTTAACTAACTAGGGCAACATTGGAGTCCTGGTAGCTCAGTGGTTAAGAGCTACCACTGCTAACCAAAAGGTTGGCAGTTCGAATTCACCAGCTGCTCCTTGGAAACTGTATTGGAGCAGTTCTACTCTGTCCTATAGGGTTGCTGTGAGTCGGAATTGACTTGATGGCAATGATTTTTTTTTTTTTTGGGAGGGGGGCAACATTGCCCAATAGAACTTTCCGTGATAATGTGAATATTCCAGAATCTATTTTATCCAGTATGGTAGTCACTAGCTACATATGGCTCTTAAAAAACCAAAACCAAACTCGTTGCCGTTGAGTCATAGCAACCCTATAAGTACTTTAAATGTGGCTAGTGTGACTGAGGAACTGAATTTTTCATTTTATTTAATTTTAAGTAATTTTAATTGAAGTAGTGTCATGTGGCTTGTCATGGATTGAATTATGTTCCCCCAAAAATGTGTGTATCAATTTGGTTGGGCCATGATTCCCAGTATTGTATGGTTGTCCTCCATTTTGTGATTGTAATTTTATGTTAAAGAGGATTCCCGTGGGATTGTAACACCCTTACTAAGGTCACATCCCTGATCCAATGTCAAGGGAGTTTCCCTGGGGTGTGGCCTGCACCACCTTTTATCTTACAAGAGATAAAAGGAAAGGGAAGCAAGCAGTGAATTGGGGACCTCATAACACCAAGAAAACAGCACAGGGAACAGAGTGTGTCCTTTGGACCTGAGGTTCCTGCCCTGAAATGCTCCCAGACCAAGGGAAGACTGATGTCAAAGGCCTTCCTCCGGAGCAGACAGAGAAGAGAAAGGCTTCCCCTGGAGCTGACACCCTGAATTTAGACTTATAGCCTACTGTACTGTAAGAGAATAAATTTCTCTTTGTTAACGCCATCCACTTGTGGTATTTCTATTATAGCAGCACTAGATAACTAAGAGATGGCTAGCGCTACACTTTCGGACAGTGTCATGATGATTGGGTCTGAAGCATGAAGATTCTAACAGATTAAGCAGTATTTGTTTATACAGTTCACAGGTGTCACAACGTTCTGGATGTGAACAAGAATAAAACACTGAATTTAATCTAGACTTTGAACAAAATTAGCTGTTTACGCTGCTAAGCTCCACCACATTCCACTGCTATACATTTCTCATAAATGTTAAACACAGTGGCCAATAAATTTCCTTCCAAATTTAATATTCTGTGATATTTTAAAAATAATGAGAAACCTCAGCATTTAAATACATAGTTTTGTTTATTATTTCTTTTGTGTTGGTTTGGGAGAAGATGTTAGCATCTAGGAAGGACGTTACTTCATAAATCTGAAAGGTCTATAAAAAGTCTGATAGAGGCCTAAGTAAATCTTTCCTAATTTCATCAGTGGGTCTTATATCAGAATTATTATTCAGGTCCTTGGAAAAGCTTGAATACCCAAGGGAATTGTATTACAATAAATAATAGATGAAAAGCATTTATGAGAAAATACTATGTAGTCCCACAATGTTGCAAATATCTGTAAGGACGTCGCTTCCCACCTTGTGTAATAATTGCAGAAACATAACTAATGCAACCTCATTTGAGGTAAAGATCATGTTCCTAGTTCGTTTCCTTTGAGTTTGGGTTATGGAGTCAAACATTGCCACCGCCAATACTTTCTACAAGTTACTTATTCAGTTTTTTCATATTTAATATTTGATAATCTAAGGAGCCTTGGTGGCACGGTGATTGAAGCAATCCACCGCTAACCGAGAAAGGTCGGAGGTTGGAAACCACCAGCAACATCTCCGGAGAAAGATGTGGCAGTCGGCTCCCATAGAGATTTACAGCCTTGGAAGCCCTTTGGGGTCGCTATGAGTCAGAATTGACTGGTTGACAGTTGGTACTTCGCAAAACTGTCTTGAGAATAAAATTAGAAGATTTATTAAAAGTGACTAGTGTGGTCCCTGGAAACCCTGGAGGCGCGGTGGTTAGGAGCTATGGCTGCTAACCAAAAGGTCGGCAGTTTGAATCTACCAGCGCTCCTCCGAAACCCTATGAGGCATTCCTACTCTGTCCTGTAGGGTCGCTATGAGTTGGAATCTACTCAATGGGAATAGGTAGTATGGTCCCTGGCACATAGTAGGCATACAATAAATCTCGTCTTCGATTTTTTCCTATTACAGTCATCACTAAGGATCAAGGCAAGAAAGAGGGCTAAACTTTTTATTTTTATTTATTTTTTGCTATGAATGTAGGGAACTAGTTTGGCAAGTCAGTGTACATAGATATGCACGTGTTACAGACGAGAGAGAAAAACCTTCGATGTGAAAATAACAAGAATACTAAAACGTGAGTTATTTTAATTGGTACATTTGCCAAAAAATTGAGATTTTGAAGAAAAATAGTCACTTTGTTGAGGCAAAATATGACTCATGTTGCAAATATACTCAAAGTAAAGCTGATTTTTATTTTCCAATGCCCGTAGGTGGAAGGTGACAGAAGGCAATGTAATCTCCGTAAGTCTTTTTTTCATACTGTGTTATGGGGAAACGGTGAAGCTGTGGAAAGAACAAGAAACTAAACTAAAGGACGCTGGAATTTTTCTGGCTTCTGTGGCTTTTACCTTAACATATTTTTCCGCATGTTCATTTCCTTTGTGTGCTTTTCTTTCCTAAAGAATAAAAGAAAAATTCGCCTCATGAAAATGCACGAGAGTCATCCCACATAAAGACCATCTTTAAAATGCGCATTATTTATTTGACAGACTGTAATGGCTGTTTCAAGGATATTATGGGCTGTCACGTGAATATGTATTTTAGAATGAATACTACAGTACAAATAGTGTGCTTGCATAATGCACATCAAAAATATAACCTAATGAAATATCTTTTAAAGATTAGGCAATAGATGAGGCTGTACTGGAAATGGACAACCCAGTTGAGTTCAAATAGAAAGATTAGAATGCTCTTACAAACCTAAATGATGTGTAGGTCAACTTCCTTAGGTAGGTGAGGGAGTGGAAAAGGGGAAAAAAAATTAAACCATAACTTAAATTGGTAATTATATTTTCAGCTCTTGATTCTCAGACCTCAAGTAAAATAGAGCTTTTCGGAATTTCTTATCTGGTTGATACCGATAAATCATGAATGTTTTAGAATTACATGGTATTGGTAAGATTTCAGGCCCAGTTATCAGACTCAGGATTATTAATAAATGAGATGATTTAATGATGGAAAGTTTATTTTAGACTAGCATTAAATAATGCATGCACTTGTCTAATGCTTTTTTGTGAATGTCTCTAATTCCTACGACCTTGTATTAAGTTCGGTAGTGGGTACATGATGAAATGCATACCAATCCTTACCTGAAAGGGGTTAGAGTCAAGAAGGAAGGGATAACATGAGTTTAGCTTACTGTAACTCCAGGCTGAAAACAGTAAGCATTGTGAGAGGCATATAGATAAGATGCCCCAGCCGTTCTGCGGGAAATAATAAAAATAACAATGTGATATGTCTAAATAGGCAGATGAAACTCTTTCATATTTGGATTGTATTATATCAGTAATTGTACTTGAATTTAGAGTCATTTTTACCCATGTTCTTTTTGCCTTTTTTAATGCTCAAAAAATGTTTTTTGGAAAACATGCAAGAATACACCAAAAAGTGCTGATATGCTTCAAATTATCTCAGTGCCTACCAGGGTTTTATAACATAGGTTATTCTAATAAATCTGTAAAATAAATGTGGTACATAAACTTCAGACAGGTGATTGATTTTAAATTTTCATGGAATCTTTATGTCTTGATCTTTTTTTTTCTTCTACTTTGTTCCCTGAACATTGTCAAAATAGAGTCCTTTCGTTGAGATGCAGATGATTCTGCCAATCAAAGCTCCTTTGTTTCTAAACTTTTCCAACAGAATAAAATCATTCTATGGTACATCTTCACTGAACTTCAGAGGAGCTCCCAGAACTCAGAGTAAGGACCTGAAGTTAAAGATAGAAAAACCTAGCACAACTGCCAAAATAATTGATGTTCAACTATTTTTTAAGCACCTAATATGTACCAGTCATTTAAATCAATGCTATATAATAGAAGTATAATGTAATCCCTATATATATATTTTAAGCTCTCAATAGTCATGTTTAAAAAAGTGAAAAATAAACACCTGGGATTAATTTTAAGGATATATTTCCAATATATTATCATTTCAACATGTATTTGAGATAAAATATTATTAAAGGGATACTTTACGTTCTTTTTTGATATTAAGACTTTGAAATCTGATCTGTATTTTATACTTACATATCTCAGTACAAACTTACCACGTTTCAATGCTCAATAGCCTTGTGTGGCTACTCGTTACCCTGCTAAGCAGCGCGAATCTAGATATTTTCAATTATATTATGTTATTTAACTCTCACAACAGTTCTGTGAAGACACTATCATAAACCCCATTTTGCGGATGAGAAACCAAAATTCAGAAAGTGTAAGTGACTTCAAATAGCTAATAAATGATGGAAATGGAGCTTGAATCCCATTGTATTGCAATCCTTGTCATGTATTTTATTATGATTTTTTTTATGAAGTCAGGACATTTGGAATGAGGACTTCAGGGCCTCTTAAACTAAAATGCACTCTTCCTTGAATTTTTCTAAAAGACAAAAATAATATTTTTTTGAAATTGCCCCACCAAATAACTTTCAAAGGCAGACAAAGCTGAAGACATCACCCCTCTTTCATAGCCTTTATTGACTTTTGATTTGTTCCACTTCAAAGCATAAATAGTATATAATTGAAATCCCTCCTTTGACTATGTAACATTTCCCAGGCCTCTATTAATGACACAGGTTCCTTTACTGTTATATTCTTTTCTTCTAAGATTCGTGATTTTCCAAAATGCAATGCAAAACTTCTTTGTTCACTAAAGTTCTGCTTGATTTAGTTGTTTACTATATTTTGGTGGTTGCTTGGAATTTCTTATTTATATGGGTCTTATCTTTAAACGAAGAGACTCAGACTATGAAATATGACAATAAATCATTTTCCTCCCATAGTAAACATATAATACGAGAAAATGGGCCAACATTCAGCAAGGGAACACTTGGGCAGGTTTATTAAGAGGATTCATTGTCAATGATGATTGTCCAACTCCAGAAGGTATTTGTGATATAGTGGATTCTCCTACTAAATTCCAGGTAAATAATAAATTTGAACATCTCTTAAAGGCTTATGCTGTACTAAACTTGAACTAAACACAAGAATATGTGCAGAGGAAAAGAAGAGATTTTCTTTTTTTTAAGAGTTTACTTCAGAATGTGGATGACAGACAATCAATTTATTCAGGAAAATAAATCCCACTAGAAGACAAAAATTCTAAATTTTAAATAGAGTATTTGAGCAACGTACATAAGACATAAACTAGTTCTGATGGGAAGAATTTGAGAAACAGAAATCAGTTTGGAGATGGTGAAGGGTGGACTTGGAGGGGCAAACAGAAGATATTCAGCACAGATAAGGAGTTGGACCTACATTTAAATATATAATTTAAATATATATAATTTAGTATAATTATGTAATTTAAATATTTAAGTATATAATGCTTTATATTTAAATATATAATATCTATCATATATTTAAATGAGTCAGCTTTGCTAATTCAGCTGTCTTCAGGTGAGGAAGTAAATTCTTTGAAGTTTTAGATCTATACTTTGTTATTTTCTGATTATAATCCAGAGGTTATGTCTTCCTAGATTTCAGTGATACATTCCACTTTCTTTTTCGTAGCTTCTTTTTGATTATCATTGTTGTTCACTGTCATTTATTCCTTCAACAAATATTTTAAAACAAACAAACACCAGTTAGAAAATGGTGAGGATGACCTTATGCCTGCTTTACTTTGAATGGAAAAACTCCTTCTGCAGATAGGACATTTGCAACCAGCGCTGAGAATGTTTGGGTTGCCTGAAGGAGAACCACCTTCCTGAATACGTCTAAGCTCATAGACTATACGTATTCATTTTCTTTGTATTTTTATCACTTTTGTTAGTGTTATTTTTGTTAGTGTTATGGAGTGCCATCTCCATTTCTTTTGTCAATTTGATTGTCTATTGCAATGATTTCTTCCCATTTTGATATCTTGTGACCAGTCTGTAATTAGGGGCTTCACCAAGGAAAGGGCATGAAAGACAAACTATGTCAATTAGATACTTCATTTCTGGAATTTAAAATGTGATCAGAGGGAGTGAGAGACAGAAAATATTTAGAGTTTGATTCTTTCCAAGCTGTGGCACAGATCTCTACTGTTCTGTTCATAAGACCGCTTTGGCAGTTTCTTCCTATCTTTTGTTCTGATGCTCCAAGTTTAGTCCATTCTGGGAGTATTTGATATCCTTTTAAAAATCATCTTTTTAGCCAGAGACAATATCTATTACTTTCAATAATAAGAACTCTAATCAACTTAACAGATAAGGGTTAAAATTCTGGCCTTGAATCCCTGGACAGGTAATTAAATTTTTGATTTCAGTTTCATCTGTCAAGTGGGGATATTAATATCTACTTGAAAGTGTTTTGGGATTATCAAATGACATAATGCTATAAAATGCTCAGTTTAGAGCAGGTGCTCAGAAGTAAACACATATATACAATTATTACTCAAACTGGATTTCTGTGTGTTTCTCTGCATCATTACAGAACATATATACTCAAACACCTATACTCTCATGCCCATAATTACATAAAACTCTTCTTCTTTCTCTGCACTGAGGAAGAGTGTTCCAGGCTGAGGGAATAATGTATGGGAAACACATGGCATGGCACACTAATTCTCTTTATCAAATGATACAGCCACACACTAGTGGTTTAAGTATATGTAAACAAAACAATCATTCAGCCAGAATTAGTCTTTGATACTTAAGACAATGTTTGAGGAGGCCCTGTGGTAGATTGTAGATGACACTTATGGGTGGATTTGAACCACCAGCCATTTGGTCAGTGGTCAAGCGCTTAGCCATTTGAGCCACTCAGGGGCTCTATGTTTAGACTTACCATAGCCACACATACATGTAATCATCCATCCATCCATCCATCCATCTATCTATCAGTCTGTCTGTCTATCATCTATCTATCTACCTACATCTATCATTGGTTGCTATATTCTTGAGTTAGGAGTTGAGTGACAGACTTCTCCTGATGTTCCAATTAAATTCTTTGGATCTGATTCTTATGACCCTAGTGCTCATTAAAATATGATTTTTGTCCTAGTTAGTGTTTTGATTATCTACCATGCTTGGCTGATTTTGTGGAATGTTTCTTACCTAAATTCTTCATAAAAAATTTTATGTGCACTTAGAGAAAATGTGAACAAAATATTTTTTTGAGGACTTCTGATCATGTGAGTGCACCCTGCCTAACTAGAAGTATTGATAGAAGAGCATAATGGGCTAAGATGGGCTGCTACATCCTAAGTTGTTGCTTCAAGCATATCTGTAAAAAAGTGCTTGGATAAACGAGGCTTATTACTTTCTCCACTTGTTTGTGAAGAGGAAAGGCGTCCACAGGCCATCATCAACCGGACTTAATTATTTACAAAGCCTGTAAAGCACAGATTGGGGTTTGTTAAATTTTAGGATTTATACATTTGGGAAGATTCATTTTGAAGTTTATAAATTACTGGGGACACACAGGACAGTTCTGTTCCTTGGTGAAGGCAGGGATGCTTTCCGGGATTATGCTGCTCATGGCCATCCAAACGATGGGAAAATCATCACTCCTCGACTGTGTTTCAAAAAACTGGTTTGTGCAGCTTAGTTATGAAATCCGGCTGATCCTTTGTTGGTGGTGTTAGGTGCCGTCGAGTCATTTCCTACTCATTCATAGAGACCCTTTGTACAATGGAACAGAACACTGCCCGGTCCTGCTCCATCCTCACAATCGTTGCTATGTTTGAGCCCATTGTTGCAGCCACTGTGTCAATCCATCTCATTGAAGGTCTTCCTCTTTTTCTCTGACCTTCTACTTTACCAAGTATGATGAAAAATATTGAAATTTTAACAGCAAAACAAAAATGCTTCGTTTTACCTAGAAGAATAGCAGAGAAACAGAAATAATCAATCAATCCCTGGTATTAGATTGATTGCTCCTGATGTCTGTGTTTGCAAAACTTAGGTGGTGTTTCACGGTATGTATGAGTCGATATTGACTCGATAGCAAGTAACAACGACAACAATGGATATACCAACAAAAAGTGAGGTTATAAGTGCGCAAACTTGAAGGTAAGTGCAGTATTCACAATTCATTAATTTTTGGCATTCATGCTATACAGTGACAATTGCTAGATTCTACCAAGCCCTGAGCCCGTGGATGCTGTATTTTCTTCCTCTGTTTGTGGTGCAGTTGAGCATAACTCTTAGCACAAGCCGCTGTCATAGCCTGAAAATTTCATGGTTTTTTTTCTGGTATTTTATAGAAAATAATAGAAAACATTCAAAAAGCAGGATTTTAAGAATTAAAAATTTTAACAACAACACTGAAGGGAGTACATTAAGCAAATTCTCCATTAAAGACTATTCTTTGGAGAAAAACTAGAAACGCTAAGTCTCACAGAACTGTTACTTATTGCCAGTTACAGGGAGATATTAAAAATGTCTTCACTAACTAAGAACGTGAAAGAAGGAAACAGAACAAAATGGCTTTGGTATACTGTATATGATGATTTACTTTAGAAATCACACATACACACACATATGGAAATTTTAGTATTTAGTTTTGTTGATATATGTCATGTAAAAGAATTCAGTACAAACTCTGTTTTGCTCAAAAATTTGTGTGATTAATGCATTGATTTAACTTCCCAATGTAGACTGCTGCTAGGCAGATTCTGATATTATTTATTTTTATTAGTTTATAATATGTCAATTTTTCTTGCTTATCTGTCAACTCCCAGAAAAATACATAAATCAAAAATGTAGCAATGTGGACACTAACAAGACATAATTATTGTAGGGTCTGTCCTCCTTTAAAGAAAAAATGCAATTACCTATCAGAATGCTGCCGGGATTAGGTCAGAATTTGCATAATACTGACTCATATTTTCTTAACAATTTTAACATCAGACAATAGCTTTTGCAAATCTATAATCCCTTATTATTTTCTGGCTTTATTTTTTGGACTTAAGTAAGCAGTTCAGTCAAAACAAGATAATTATTAGAATCTAACCCGCGGAAAGCTTTAATTACTCACTCTCATGTTGTTAGGATTAGGTCAGTTTTTTATATGTTTTTTATATTTAAAGTAACACAAGGCAATTAAGCTTACCTAAATGAAATTTTTTTTTGCCATTAAATTCATTCATTTTCTACAGATAAATATTTAATAGAAAATACTTCAATCATCGTATGAGCTTCAGGAAAAACAAATTCTACTTCAGCCCAATCTCCAAACAACGTTTCTAAGGCTCGTGTTATTCAGCAGTTAGAGGGCTCACAGTCAAGAGATGATGAAAATTTGGAAAATGTTAACTGCTATAAAATAATAGCTGCTAATGTGTAGGATTATGAAACACCCAGTAGCAGAATGAGTAACAAATAGATCCTCTCTGAAGTCCTGAAGGCTGGGGGTGCGATCTGGGGTTAAGTAACCATGATATATTTATAGAGGGCAAGGGATCACCATAAAATAAAGCGGCAAATAGTAAAGAAGTCAATGTAAAAGAGAGGCCAGGGATTTAGGGTATAGAGATCATAAATTTTCATTGATATAAACAGCCTGTGTACCTCAGGAGTTGAGGTTTAGCTATAATTTCAGGTCTGACCTATAGGCGTTTTGTGTTCACGGTGCATGCAAGATCAAGATGCCACCTAAGGAGGTATAAAGACAAAGCAGGGAGAGAGAAAGGAGAAAAAAGGTTTCAGATCTGTGTGATTTACTCACATAATCATCCCCAAATCCATCCCAAACACAACAGCACAGTAGTTGGGAAGATTTTATTGTCTCACTAAATTACATTTAATTCTTAGCATAGCATATCCTATAAACAAGCGGCGTGAATGATGTCTCCTCCACCCTGCTCTGCCAAAGGAAAACTGTTCCATTTTTATGCATGGCTTCCTAGAAGGTCATTGTCACTTTCTCTGTATAGTTCAGACTTCCACATTTACATGTTTTAATTTTAAACATGTATTTTAAAACCCCCTTAAAACTTAGTGGCTGAAAGAAAACGTCCTGGTAAAACAAGCTTGTTTAATGGCTTGAACAAAAGCAGTAAAAGCAAGCGAATCAACACAGTAGAAGAACTATTAAGTATTTCAGAAGACTTGGTGGCACAGTGGTTAAGCACTCGGCTGCTAACCCAAAGTTGGTAGTTCGAACTCCCCAGCTGCTCCCTGGGAGAAAGATGTGACAGCGTGCTTCCATAAAGACTTACAGCCTTGGAAACCCTATGGGGGCAGTTCTACCCGGTCCTTTAGGGTTGCTGGGAGTCAGAATTGACTCTATGGCAGTGGACATAAAGTACTTAGCCTTTAGGAATTACCCTGACGTGGAATACTGGGTGGCTCTTTTAAAACAAAAGAAAGGAAGTGGCATGAAGACTCTGACTTTTACTCAGGATCATTGACTTTAATATATGTAGGCACTGAAATAAGCTTTGTTTTCTAAATTGCCACTTAAGGAACAAATTATATTATTGTGTTTGTGTGTGTGCATAGTGTAATATATGTATCTAAATATATATTAACCTCTCTCCATATATATATGTGTATATACATGTATATAGTCACATAGCGTGTTTTGGGGACATAGCTACTCTTTCTGTCTCTCTCTCTCTCTCTCTCTCTCTCTCACACACACACACACACACACACACACACACACACACAGAGTTACCAGACTAGAGAAGGCAGTGTTTAACATAAAGGTAGCCTGAGGAAATGATATATGAATTGTACCTATTTTTTTTATCGTGAATCGTTTATTTAGTCTTTTTAATTAAGATCTCAGAAAGTGTACTCCAATATACTCACTTGAGTATTCAGTTCTAACTTAAAAAAAGAAAATTGTTTTTTCTAAATAGTTGATGGCATCACCTGTATTCCCATCTAAGATAAAATGTGCAGTTTGTTTATTGGCTTTTTCTCATTTTTCCACTGTCAGAAATGAAATGCACCAGGCGAGTTTGGAATGGTTTTTCACAAATAACAAAATCTGAAGACTGGAGCCCCGCCTCAGCTGGCTCCGAATGGCTGGGCTCTTTTCTTCCGCCACTAGGTTGCACTGTTGTACAGAAAACAAAACGTATATGTGCTCTACTGAGTAAGAATAGCTGCGTGCTAGGAGGAACCTTATACTGTTGTACTGTTTTCACTTACAACAGAAAGACAAGATCAAGACAGGGGGGCTGGTATTTGAACATGTTTTCCCTTTCCTGAAAGCCAGGGCCACTGTTTCTTCGAAGGTAGCCAGAGGATACTCAATTTTTAATTTTTTGGTAATGATTAAAGGCTGAAAATGAAGGTCAGGGTGGCTGGGAAGGGATGCTGGTCAACATTTCTCAAACTCGGATATAAAGGCCTCCTTAAATATTTTGGTAGATGTTCTCCCTTTTAGGCAGCGGGAAAACGATTTCTGGTAACTTTTCCTCTGGACCCAGGCATTGTTTAAAAGTAAGGTTCGATAAAGACGAACTATAGGCTTTTGCTAATGTTTATGTTTGAGTAGGTAATTATGACTATATCATTTACTAATTTTTTTCTACTGGCATCATACGAAATATTGCTCTTCTTATATGCAAAAAAATGACGGGAAGCCGAGATTCTTACTGTACTTGACATTATTCAAACCATCTTAAGGGAAAATTCATAGGATTGCCTTTGTGTCTATGAGCATAGCTCTCTGTCTACTTATGGGCTGTACTTTATCAAGGAAATTACTTACAGAGGATCTAGTAGGAGGAAAAAAACTATTCCTTTAGTTCTGGTGTAAATCACTGGGAATTTTTGCTTCATGGATTAGCACCTCTTGTATCCCTCATCTCTTTAGGGCAGTAAGCTGAGACAATCATAATGAAGAACAGAGCTATCGGCTACCACCACCACAAAAAATAGGTCATCAAAAAGACCTGAGTCTGGAACTGGTTAATTCAGTTGGCTTCATATAAGTCTCATATTTGGTCACTGCCCTATTTGAAGGTTTTGAACATTTTACGAACAACTTTCACTCCACCTAATTGATTTCTTACTGTGTGACAAGAGCTGATGAAGTTTTGGTCCACGGGCGGGAAGCAAAACAAAACTCATGAATTATACAAATATGTATTGCATGAATATTAACTCATATATGGCACAAACTTTAGAGAAAGACTTATGTTTATGAAAAATCAGGTGTCTCATTTGTAGGAATAAAGGTCTTATAGGATTTGAGCGTTGGAAGTTTTCCCCAAAGAGGTACATTTTCTCTACTACTACCTGCAGTTCAGGTGTGAAGGCTCAGAACCTGGCAACATTTTGTTCTGTTACACAGAAGACTGCCGTGAGTCAGAACCCCCTTTTAGGCAACTAACAACAACAGCACCTATCTGCTGTAGACAGATTGTATTCAGTTTTTAATAAATTCCAGGAATGAAACTTTACAGCTTTACCTCACTGTCACCATTTACCCATATAGTTAAGTTATGGTTTACACTGTACGGAGTCTGCTTTCTTTCCAGGTAGGTTCCAAAGAAATAGAAGTTAATATTATCTGTGTGCCAAAAAATTGTTTATATTTCCTTTCAGTTTTTTTGGTCCTTTTCAATATGCCAATTCCTTTAGCCTTTCTTCAAAGGTGCTCTTGTCCAGCATGTCCAGCATTTTAAAACTTTTAAAATATGGTCAGCAGAGTGCCTGACATATGGCGGGCGCTCGATAAATATTGAATGGAAAAACACATGTATTTACTAACTAAATTAAAAGAAAAAAAACCAACCAGTTGCCATTGAGTCAATTACAACTCCTCAGAAGTAGATTGCCAGTCTTTTCTCCTGAGGTACCTGTTGGTGGATTCAAACTCCAACCTTTCAGTTAACAGCCGAGCATGTTAACCATTTGCACCACCCAGGGACTCACTTACAAAAAATAGAAACGTATTTGCTAACCTTGAGAAATTCATGGTGGAGTCGGAGAAAGGAGGCAAGATGTACAGACAGAGAGAATCCAAAAGTAATGAGAAATTAGGTACTCTCTCATGTGGTATACATTCAAGTCCTCCTTGGCGCTCAAAGAAGAGACAATCATTGTTGGATAACAATTTAACAACAATTCATTCAGGATACAAGCCATTTGTTAAGCTATTCATTCAGCAATTACCTAATCTAACCTTCCAGGTAGTGGTGAGGTACTGCATGGATGAAACACTGAATTCAGATACAAAGTATTCAAAGATGATAGAAATAAAGGATTCTAGCCTGGAGAAGAGAATCAAGAAAGAAGACATCAAACCGAGGCACAGCTTTTAAGAAAGTGGTGATCCTGAGCTGAGGTGTGAACAAAGTAGATTAGTTTTGTCTGTGAGACCTTTGATGGAAAATTAGGATGAACAGTTTAAATTCATCTAATTGGTAATCAAGACGTTCAAGAGCAAGTTTCAGAGTCTCTTCTGACATCCATTCTGGTCTTTTCTTTCTTTCCGGTCTTTTTAATGAACTCTTGCTTTCTTCGGGTATAATGTCCTTGATGCCATTCCACAGGTCATCTGGTCTTCGGTCATTAGTGTTTGGAACCAACTTGACAGCACCTAACAACAACAACAATTAGTAATCATGTAATACTGAAGATTCTTACACAGGAGAATCCAAGGTGTACTTTTAGAAATAATTATTGCTGTTAGGAATGGATTCACTGAAGACAACGAGAAAGTAAGCTCAGCTGGTTCTTTAATTTTTTGAAGGCATAAAATGCTGTCTGGGTACTCAAGAATTTTTACTAATAAATTTTAGAATGGTATCTGATTATATAGGACTACCCTTTCGTAAGGCAGAATGCTGTTAATTACTATCATATAATAGTACCTAGCACAATGCCTGGAACATAATTCATGCTCACTAAATTCTTGTGTAATTTAAATATATTTGGATTTCTCACGAATCGATCCATACTTTAAAATTGTCAGGTATATTCACCAGTGAATCCAAATGTATCAATATTAAATAAATGTTTTCTGACTATTATATTGTCTTCTTCTCAATCTCAAGTATTGAGGTTCTGTTTTACTAATTAGATCGATGGTTTCTCAATTAACTACAACTTTCATTAAGGTATGTATTTGCAGAAATATGTGTATGGTATCCAGAACTGATACTTGTGTACAAAAATCTGTGAGTTTTCTTTTTGTTTAAAGTAGAAGGACTGATAATTTTTCTCGAATCTGAAATAGCAATTTAATTTAAACTTCTACCCAAAACCAAATCTGTTGCTTTCTAGTCGATTCCGACTCATAGCAACCCTATAGGACAGAGTAAAACTGCCCCATGTGGCTTCCAAGGTTGTAAGTCTTTATGGAAGCAGATTGCCACAACTTTCTCCCATGGAGCAATTGGTGAGTTTGAACTGGTGACCTCTCAGTTAGCAACCAAGTGCTTTAACCACTGAGCCACCAGGGCTCCTTAATGAATACATACCAAAGCAAACAAACCCATGGCCTTAATTCAATTCCGACTCACAGAACCCTATAGGACAGAGTGGAACTGCCCTATAGAGTTTCCAAGGAGTGGCTGGTGGATTTGAACTGCTAACCTTTTGGTTAGCAGCTGAGCGCTTTAATCACTGTGGTACCAAGTCTCCACTATATACATAGTAGATATAAATACCAACTGTATAAAAGATGATAGAAATATTATATTTGGGCATTTCACTATAGCAGGACAACATCTAAGAATATGGGTATGAATTCTGTATCAATCTTCTCCATAAGATGGTGCATAAGGAGAATACCAATTACATTAAAAATCTAAGTGTAGATGTGTTGGCAAATATGAAAGATAAATCTGTGAGATTCACTACAGATTTCTGAAAATTCTTCATCATTTAGCATGGACTGGAAATCAGATCATTTTCTCTTATTTTTCCAATATAAAGTGGGAAGAGTACCATACTCTGTCCATAGGAAGGGTGAATCAGCTGGTCCAGGCGATCAATAAACAGAATGTAAAGAAATAGGCTCTTCACACTGTTTCAATTGCTGTTTTCGTTGCTCCCTTTCAATGTTGGTTAACGGTTCCACCCAGTGCAGCGTTGTTTTTAGTTGCTGTGAGTTGATTCTGACTCATGGTGACCCCAAGTGGAAGCCGATCTCCAGGCCTTACTTCCAAGGCACTTCTGGGGGTGGGTTCAAACTGCCAACCTTCCGATTAGCAAGCAGCGCAGCACTGAACCATTTGTGCCACACAGACATTAGCCTGCTGTAATTGATTTATTTGATCGCTTTTGCAAATGCATAGTGCAAAATTCATAAGAGGAAAAATTATTTTAAAATTATTTTTAAATATGGAAGTTTGGCTACATCGCTAAGGCTTTCCTATCTTTGGAGTAGTTTTAGAGCTCTAGGAATTAAAAAGGACGACGAAGGAGGAAAACAATAATTGAGTAAGTTGAGCTAAGCATGAATAAGCCATTACTTTCCCAGGTTCTTTTCTTCATGTAATGACATTTTAGTTTTCACACTTTATTTTTGTGAGGGAACAGTTGCTCTTTCTGAATCTGCACATATTTGTCTTTGCAATCAACATCACTAGGCTCCCACCTACTAAGAAACTATTTTATTTGGTTTTTATTAACTTAGTGGTGGATTTGGCTAGGGTGTTCTTGCTGCTAAGAGGCCTAGTCTTAAGCATTTGATGAACGAGATGAGAATACCAACAAGAAGATCCCCTTGCTCCTGTTCACAGATGTTATGTGCCTCGTTGGCCTTTAGCATGGGGTGTGAAAACAATGACGGGCAAATACAATTCACTGGTATGTACTTGCCCTGTAGACAGTCACGGAATCCTGGCAGCTAAAGATACATAGTGAGCTAGTCAGTAACAATGATTCTCTGCTCCTCCATATTGATTCAGTACATAACTAACTGAAATGTAAATATATATTAAAAAAACCCGTTGCTCTCGAGTCTATTCTGACTAATAGCAACCAGATAGGACAGAGTAGAACTGTCTCATATATGTATATATACCAAAAAAACCAAACCCATGGTCATCGAGTCGATTCCGACTCACAATGACCCTGTAACAACCCTACAGGACAGAGTAGAACTACCCCATAGGGTTTCCAGGGCTGGAAATCTTTACAGAAGCAGACTGCCACATCTTTCTCCCACAGAGCGGCTGGTGGGTTCGAACCGCCAATCTTTGGCTTAGCGGCCTAGGGCTTAACCACTCTGCCACCAGGGGCTCTCTCTGTATATATATAAAGAAAACACTTGTTAATTTATTGACACTAAAGTTAAGTACACATACACACATGAACACATTTCAAAACACCCACAAATATACACACACGTTTGGAATGTGGAATCAAAATTAAAATATAAATCCAAATTACACTCTAAAATGCATATGTTAATGCACCATGTAACACATTTTATCGTAGTTATTGACACAGGTGATGTACCTTCTTTCTTCACGTTCCTCTCCCTGTCCCATTCGGATCACCCTTCCTCCCCGCACAATCCTTCTTCCTGATTCTCCCCCTCGACCTTCCAAGTGTAATTTCCCTTGGCTAAAGGTACTTTATATTTATTATAATAACTCTCACTCTCTCTTTCAATCTCTTTTAGTAGAAGCAATAAGCTGACTGATGGCTAGAAAATTGGCTCAGGGAACTCTCTCTTTCTCTGTCTTCCTTCACACACACGATTCTTCTCTCACTTTCCTTGTTAGACTGGTGAGCAAATTTAACCTGTGACTCTATCACATAGTCATCATTAAGCCAGCATATTTCAGTCCCGTTTCTACTCAAACATGTCTGTAAGATGTGACTGAGGTTTCTCATTATAATTCTAGGGGGTGAGAGTCTGTGTATGAAGTCCTGGGCATATAATACATGCAAAGTTATTAAAAATATTTCACTTATCTCTTACCCCGTACCACCTCCGTGGTAAACGCATAAAAGCATGTAAGGGTAACTTTTCTGAGCTTCGGAGAAAATTAAATTATTTTAACCTCTCTTCTTTTGTGTGTGTGTTTCCTGAGGGGGGAAGAAGCTGTGGCATCAACAAAATATGTTCCTTTTTATTAAGGAAATCACAGCTAGAAAAATGATAAATATTAGCAATAGGAGGAACAGGGACTAGAAATGTAATTTTTAAGCTGGAATGTTACATTGATCACACCGTAAGAACACAGGGAGATAAACATGGTTACAATGTTAAATAGCATTTTAAAAATATATGTTCAATGTTTATAATTTCAAATGCTACAGTCTTCCCGGTGATAAGTAATATGGAGACCACCATGACGTACTTCTGTGAAATTTTGAAATTTAACACGTAATTTGGCTTCACATTTTTAATCAAAGTCTTTCACTGAGGTCCTCTACATTTCTTGAAATGGTTTTTTTTTAAATGCCAAGTTAATACAACTGCTATGCTTATTAAACATTCTTAAATTTAAAAACTAAATACTCCTAAAAGGTGAATTAATTAAATCTGTCTCATTAAGAAGTGTTTGTATATAATATGCTGTATCATATATACCGGCCAAGGAGCTGCATTAGCATTCATGCATAGCATGCCCCTGGTGACGGACTGGAAGCTGACCCACGGCAGATCAGAAGGGCCCTCTGTGGCTGATCTACTCCTTGCCTAGAAAAGCACTGCCCTATTGGTTCCTCCCTCCGATAACATTGGATCAATGGTTTTCTCCTTGCAGTTTCTCTTTTTCAAAGAAAGCTCAGGCAGATTTAGCCCATGACATTTCCCCTAACGTTACCAGTCCTCCTTTCAGGGAAATTAAAATTTTTCTAGAATTGGAAATTCGGTAGGCTTCACAAGAGGATCTTAATATTTAAATTACTTTTTTGTTATTGTTTTGTTAAGTTTTTAGCAAAAAATTTGCCCCACTTCTGAAGAAGCTGCCCTGGTAAAGAATATACTCCGATGCTCTGGACATGGGGGCGCACATTGGAAGCTTGGGCTCTCCATCTAGCCTTGAAGCATGTTTTCATTTGCCTTCACAGCATTGTCTTAGCATTCTATTTAAAATATTGAAACGGTTGCCACTATATAAATTAGAAGATTTTACATGGAAAGTCAGATTTCCGACTTCTCAAAAAAACAAAATGAAACCAGAAGCTCTCTCAAAATAACATCCACTTCCACACAAACAACAATCGGCCGGAGTGAATGACTGCTGTCTTTACAAAGACATGCTCTCTCCAGATGGCCGCAATTCCCACCCATGCCCAGTGCCCACTCTGCTGTAGTACACTATCAGTTGCTACTTATTATGATCACATCTGCGCTTCGGTTTGTCTAACGCCACTGCATTCATTTGTCATCTTCTTGACTAGTGTAGGCATTTGAGTTTATAACAGCCCAGATCTGATACGATATATTTAAGAGGAGAAGGATGAATTGTCTAGGCTTGTTACATGGGAGAAATTAAAGCTATGTCTAGTCAACGAAAAAACTTCTATTGAAATTCAGGTCTTTTGTTTCAATGCCCATGCTCCAGCAACCACCACATTACTTCTTCTAATTTCCCATCCAGTCACTCTTATTCATTCCAAATATTCCCGTGTCATACAGAACTTTGGAGGAAGCATGTAGGGAGTCAGACTGTAACATCATGATGTCAGTATTTCCAGGTCCTGTTGACATGTGTCTTACATGTTTTGATGAAACGGCCTAAACGTTACGGGGAAGGTCATCTTCTGCACTTTTAATTTCTGGTAATACCTCAACGGTCTTTGACGAGTTAACAACCATCCTCCAACTGCAGGCATTAATTTAAAATGATACGATGTTCCGCTACCTTGGGTTATAGGGATTCTCATAGTTAACACCGTCTCACTGGTTTTAGTCAGAGACCACGTAGTAAAATGTTTGCGACCTGCATTATCTCCTGTAACACCTTTTACGTATCTCTAGGATGGAGTTTTCAGAGTGCGCTTTTATTATTTGTTCACCTGACTGTTTCCTTTTCTAGACCAAGGCTGCCCGATAAAACTTTCTGTGGTGATGAAAGTCTTCTGCAACCTGCATTGTCTAATACGGTGGCCATTAGCAACTCTTGGCCATGGAACACTTGAAATGTGGCTAGTATGACTGAAGACTGAATTTTTAAATGTCTTTAATTTTAATTAATGTAAGTGTAAATTGGCACATATGGCTAGTGGCTACTGTATACGCAGCTCTAGACTGGGAGCTTGTCTGGGCTGGAAGTCTGTGTTAACCATTTTTGTATCTTTGGTGCCTAGCACAGTGAATAACAAGCATTTGGTGAGTAAATGAATAAAAGCAACATATAGAGAAGTTGAACATGGGGTAGTGTAAACAACAGTGTTGTTGTTGCTTTTTGTTGTCATTGTGGTTTGTTGTTGTTTGTTGCTATCGTTGTTGTGATTGATGTTTTTGTTCATTGTTGAATCAAGTTGATTCCGACTCATGGCGACCCCGTCTATGCAGAGTAGAACTGCTCCATAGGGTTTTCAAGGCTGTGACCTTTGGGAAGCGAATCACTAGGCCTATGTTCTTAGGTACCTCTGGGCGTGTTCGAAACGCCAACCTGGCTAGTAGTGGAGCGCGTCACTGTTTGTGTCAACAAGGAACTCCTAAAATCACATTACAAAAACAAATAAAAACTGATCAATAAGCAACTCCAAAAGAGAATATTGGCATTTGGAATGACTTCTAATAGAAGAATAGGGGAAAACATCGAAATTGGGTGCAGTTGGTCGGAGACAAGGTAACCTCGTTTGTGATCTCCTTGGTTTCTGGTATGTCTGATGTTAAGTGCTTGACTACTATTAGAAAGTTTGGTCTCTCAAACCCATCCAGAGAGGCCATGGAAGACAAGCTTGGTGATATGTTTCTGAAAGGTCACAGACATGAAAACCCAATGGAGCAGTTCCACTCTGCACACATAGGGTCACCATGAGTCAAAACTGACTTGATGGCAACAAAACAATAATGTGAGAAACTGCGGTGCAGTGAGTTATTAATATGGCCCTTCTAGCCATAGTCTTTGTAACACCCACCAAATGACTGTGTAGGATTATGCAAATGAAGTGCTTGTGACCCACCAGGGGCATTGGATAGCTTGCTAATAATATAGATTAGATACATGGCTCTCTTTCGAGGGGGAACCATACAAATAAGGTGTCTGGAACTCTAACAAGGGGATTGGTCAGTTTTACCATCCCTGTAGGCTTAAAGGGAGACACAGACAGAGAGAGAGAGGAGCTGTAACATGGAAGACAGAAAAAGGCAGCAGAACAGGGATGGAGAGGGAGAACAGTAACTCCAGAGATGGCAAGAAGCAGCAGCAGAGAAACAGCAGCAGTAGAACTAGGAAACTAGCAGGAGGCCTGCAGGAAACAGCGTAATGGGCATTCTGGCCCACGGAGAGAGAATGCTGAGTGTCTCTGGGCACAAGGTTTACTGGTGCAGTAGGGTGCATCCAGGCACTTACTGGCAAGGCTAAAACAGCTCTGTGACACTCTCCCGAGCAAGGCAGAAGCAGGGCAGAGGGGCTGAGAGGCTGAGGGGTCAGAGAGAAGTGTGCCTGCGGGCACGAAAGACTGTCCTGATCGAAGAACTGTATGCTGAGCGCTTTTGAACCTGAATTGTAACCTGTTACCTCCCTAATAAACCCCATAACCGTGAATATGGTCTGTGAGTTCTATGTGGCCGTTGAAATTAATTATTGAACCCAGTAGAGAAGTAGAGAGTACTGTGGGAGGGACGGCTGGTGTCAGAATTGGTAGAAAGATTGGAGAGGAGGTATGTTTGATGCCTGCCTCATAGCGATCAGCCTTGGGCTGTTGATCTTGATTCTCCTTCCCCCTTGAGAAGTTAGAGGGGGTCAGATGCCCCCACCATGCCATTTATACAGAATCATAAAAACAGACTAAATTTTTCCACATCCCAAACTATCACTAACCATGCATTATTCTTATGCAATCTTATAGATTTTGGATTAAAATAAATCATTACAAATGTAATTATTTTGGAGTATACAATTGTGATAGACACTAAAATATAAAATATTCTTTCTTCACTGGTGCTTATGTTGTTAAGCTGGAAAGGCAGATTCTAGCTGCTGAAAATCCCTTCTCACCTTAAGACTGAATTATTTCAGTCTAGTCTTCCAGTCTATTTTTACCCCAGGATATAACAACGAGCCCTTCTCAAACAAGAAACACTTTCAGGATATTTTAAGAGGCAAAAATTTTAATTATTCAACCCATGTAAACTCTAGTTTCTCATCCATGAATCTGAAAACCACCATGAACAAGTGGAAATACTTGGGTTCCAATAGAGCAGAGGTCAGTGTTGTATTGTGTAACTTGTCACAGAATTTGGCAAAGGGTGATCGATCAATAGAGTTTCTCTACAATTAGTTTCAGAAATGATTCCTTATTTTTCATTTGTACTAATGTTGGGCCTTATTTTTCAGAGTCATTTGATGAGAGTCCTGTAGTTTTTATCTCCTATGAACATCTGAAAATCTGATTTTATGACCTTGTATAATATTGGCTTTTTCCTGCTGCAGGCATGTGTTAGGTGGACAAAAGATTAATTAAGGCATTTCACAATAAATGACCCTTATTAGTAAGTGAGGAACCCTGGTGGAGCAGTGGTTAAAGTGCTCAGCTGCCGAGTGAAAGGTCGGAGGTTCGAACCCACGAATTGCTCCTCAGGAGAAAGATGTGGCAGTTGCTTCTGTAAAGGTTTACAGCCTTGGAAACCCTCTGAGGCAGTTCTGCTCTGTCTAAGAGGGTCACAATGAGTTGAAATTGACTCAACGGCAATGCGTTTGGTTTGGTTTTATTACTAAGTGGGCAAAGAGATTCACTTCCAACTATTCTTACCATTTTTAATAATAATAATAAAAGGTTGAATCAGACAAAGAGGTAAGAAAACTAGAGGCTTATTAGATTTTAATGTAATTCAGATATAGCCTGGAGGAGCTGACTATTTCAGACGACACATACAATTTCCATACTTATCTGTGAAGTGCCATTTTGAATTCCTTTCCGCTTACTTTCAAGCTTTCCTGGTATGTTTCTGCTTAAACAATTTAAGACAAAATAATTTCACATGAAATTAATCCCCCTCCCCCACAGGAGACTCACTTTATCCAAACATAGTTAAAAATTTACAGGAACCTGTTTTTCCACTAGCTACTGAAAAAGACAGTTTTGATAAACATGATAGGAAAGTGAGTAGATCAAAGTTTTATGTTCTTCAAGATTTTTCTTGTTATTGTTCAAATGTAACTGTAGTGGAAGTTGTAATAGAAAGTGACTATAGTTTCAAAAATCAAAGCTGTTCCCTACCCAATTATACTGTTCAACTAGCTATTTCTCTCCAGTGAACCATATATATTCTTTTACAAGAACTTGATGATGATTCTAGTGTTCAGTGTGCTTAGATTCTTCTAACCTGGCAGTAGAAATTATCCAAGCTGTGACTCAAATTGTGGCAAATCCATTTAGTTCCCAAATGAACTTTACATTATGTTATCCTTGTGCAATGTTTCTTTGTCTTGACTTATACCAGCCGCGAGCCATGCATGCATCACTAACAGGACTCCTTCTATACCTGAATGCATTTGAAAAGTTAATTTACATTTGCATGTCCTGCAGAAATAAGACAGAAAAGGTTTGTACATAGGACAAAGACTCAGAAGCCAATGACTGATAATAACTTTCTCCACCATAAACTCCTGTAACCTCCATTTGCATTTCTATGTATGAACCTCTAATTGTTCATATATATGAAAAGTCCTTTGTGCTGTGCAGAGTTGAAACATTAGTTAAGTTATTGTTTCTAATGACTTAAAGTGTTACTAAGAAACTATCGGTGAGGACCATGAGTTTCCTTTATTGTTTTTTAAGTTCTACAACCTGAAATTGGGAGAGGGGCTTACTGATCTATGTCGTAACATATTCAGTAAACTAGAATTTTATTATGGATGTTATTTAAAATTGAATGTTTCTGTAAATAATATTTCTAATTTTTATATTAAGAAATTTTAATGTCAATGTTTTGATAGACAAAAAGTATCATGGTTTTATGGTTATGATTATGACCATACTCTTTCTTTGTGGTGGAATTAAGTTGGTGGACAAGTATTAGTTTACAAGAAGTAACTACGTGTATATACATATATATTTAATTAAAACCATTTTCTTTACATTTTAACATTTTTATAATTTATTTTATTTTTGTTGTTGATTTTGAGAATATACACAGCAGAACATATACTAATTCAACAGTTTCTATATGTACAATTTAGAGACATTGATTACATTCTTTGAGTTGTGCAACCATTCTCACCCTCCCTTTCTGAGTTGTTCCTCCCTCATTAGCATAAACTCACTGCCCCCTAAGGTTCTTGTCTAATCTTTTGAGTTGCTGTTGTCAATTTGATTCCATATGGAAAGATCTTAAAAGAGCATAATGCTCAAGGCAGACGTTCTTTACTAGTCAAACTAAACTATTTTTGGTTTAAAGAAGACTTCAGGGGATATTTTTGGTTTAAGATTTAGGGTTTAAAGATTATCTCAGGGCAATAGTTTTGGGGTTGATCCAGCCTCCATGGCTCCAGAAATTTGGATTCCATGAGAATTTGAAATTCTATCTGCATTTCTCCCGTTTTGATTAGGATTCTTCTACAGAATCTTTGATCAAAATGTTCAGTAACGGTAGCCAGGCACCATGCAGTTCTTTAATATTTTTGATGTTTTAAGACTGATAAAATTATTCAAGAACCTTCATAAATCTCAAAATGCTTACCTGGGCTTTGTTTACTTTTGTCCTAGGTTTTGAAGGTTTTGGAAGTAAAACAGAAAGCACTGGTACATGTTAAATCAACTCAGCTCAGGAACCAAATGGGACCACCTGCTGATATCTTTGTTCTCCCCTATAGCGTGGGTCTGGTCATGAAAAAAAATCATGGCTTTTAGAAATGTTTTCAGCTATTTTTCTACAACTTCATTCTTGATGTATTTTTTTTAATAGCCAGTTTGAAATACATGCACATACACTTCTAATTTTGCCACTATTTGTTTTACAAATTTACTATATTTAATACTTCTGGTTTTCAAGTGAAATAAGTACTGAATACCTTAATAGTTTTAGGATGTTAAGTAATGTTTTCAGCTTTTCCAATGCTCATAACGATGCTTGATTTTTCTATAATCTCTTTAACAAGTAGTTATTCAGCTTCTTTTATAATGTCCGTTCAACAAATACTTATTAAATATCTAAAATGGGTGAGAACTCCTCTAGGTACTAGTTATACAGCCATGCACAAATAGATCAACCTCTGCACTCACGTAACCTACCTATGTATCTCTTTCTGACTCTGCTAATTGCAATCTGGCTTTCAACATATGATTGAGGATTTAAACAAGTGCATTTAAATTTCAAATTTTAGTTTTTTATTTTCCTGTCTTTTCGATTTGGCATGATTTTGTCTTTCGATTGCTATATTTTATATTTGTGTTGTCTATCGTTTTATTTTTATTTAATAAATTTTAGACACTACACAGCCATTTACATTACATTAAAGAATAAGACTACAAAAGCACAGATACTTTTCCTCTTTTGTGTGCCATAGAGCAGCCTTTCACTTTCTCATGATGGATTCCCATGGCTTTTTATTTGAAGGTTCCTGTAACAGTTAACACAACCAAATGAATACTCCCTTTTAAGATAATCTAATCAAACCTTATTTCCCTCAAAAGAAGATAACAGTACACCCGCAGGACAGTGTAAAGATTAAATAATATCAAATAGATAAAAGTTCCTGGCCTATCACTGGATTAAAGTTATTTTTCCCTCTTTAATTGGCTTGTCTGGTTTTACCTATAGACTGGAGTCATACAGGGGGAAAAAAAAAGATAATCCTTCATTCTTATATAAATTCTTCACATATTTTAAAGTTTTCTCTTCTTCTGAGTAAACTCCACTAAATCCTTCAAACATTTCTCAAAAGGTATGGTAAAGCATTTCCTCACCATACACAGATAACTTGCATCTGATGGGACTTTAGTTTAACTGTTTAATATGGTATCAATTATTGAACACAATGTTCCAGAAATGATATGAATTGTACCAGGTAAAACAAGGTTATCATTTATCTTGTTCTTGCTATTGGATGTCTGTGAGAGCCCCTTAGAGTAGAGTTACTTTTTAATAAGAGACAAACACTCTGGTGGCACATTTTGAAGTTATGATTATGTAATTATCTTAGGTCCCTTTTTATAGGAATTTCCCTAAAGCCTGTTCTTTCCCATTCTTTATTTGTATAATTGGTTTTGAAATGAAGAATGTCTCTACATGTATTGTATTTCAGTTCTTTATTCTTTAATTTAATGTATGTTAATTAAGCACCTACTATGTGTCAACTATATTCTATATAGTTCTCTAGATGTGGAGATTGCAATGAAAATTAAGACGCAGTATGGCCACGTAGAACTCACACTCAAGCAGGGAGGTGGATATGTAGAAAGATAAAGTCAATGCAATAGATGCTGATTTTAAATCTCAAAGACTTTAATGGCTGACCCTGCCTTTGTGAGTCTGAGGAGGGTTGGACTGAACCTTGAGTAAACTGTTTATAGTCTCAAAGAAATATGGTAGGGTGATGTGGGGTGAGGATGGAGCCATTCCAGGAGAGAAATAGAGCATGGGCAAAGGTATCAAGAAGCGAAGTTTAGCCTGAGTGCAGTTTGATATACGGCTGTTGTTCAAGAGGAAATGATACTGAAGGAGAGATTGACTCAGAGCCTAACAGAATAAGTAAGTAAATCAATACCAAACCAAAAAAATAAATCAACATTAAGTTGATTCTGGCTCAAAGCGACCCTTTAGGACGGAGTAGAACTGCCCCATAGAGTTTCCAAGGAGTGGCTGGGGGGTTCGAACTGCCGACCTTTTGGTTAGCAGCTGAGCTCTTAATCACTGCTACCAGGGCTCCTAAGTAAATAAATAAAAAAAACCAAAGCCACTGCCGTTGAGTCGCTTCCAACTCATAGTGACCCTATAGGACAGAGGAGAACTGCCCCATAGAGTTTCCAAGGAGTGGCTGGTGGATTCGAACTGCTGACTTTATGGTTAGCAACCCTAAGCTCTTAACTACTGTGCCACCAGGGCTCCGAGTAAATAAATAGTACGTATTTTTACCTATGGGTAATAGTGAGGCTAAAGAGGATTTTAGGTCTGGAGACCTTATTTAGGCTTTTAAATATTTTATGTAGTTTGGGGTACAGAATGAAGTGGGGGAAATTAGTGATTTAAGTCTATAGCAGTAACCTGGATGAGAGTTGATGAAGACCTGAACTAAGGCATCAGCTATGTCAAATTGTATCTTTTCTGCATATTGTACATTCAAAATTATTGATCAAAAGATTTCCATAATCTACGCCCCTATACCACCACCCGTCAGTTTGTTGTACTGTGGTGGCTTCTGTGTTGCTATGATGCTTGAGACGATACTACTGGTATTTCAAATACCAGCAGGGTCATTCATACGGAACATGTTTCAGTGGAGCTTCCAGACTAAGACGGAAGAGAAAGAAAGACTGGTGATCTACTTCCAAAAATTAGCCAGTAGAAACCCTGTGGTTCACAACAGAATACTGTCTGATGCAGCACTGGAACAAGTTGGAAGGCATTCAAAATACACAGTGGCCCCAGCAATGGACTTGAGCAACCAACGATCATAAAGATGGCACAGGACCGAGCGTCTTGTACGTGGGTCACCATGAGTAGGAGCTGACTCACTGGCAACTAACAACACAAACGCTACCTTCTAACATCTCGACACGAGAATCAGAGCCCCATTCTATGCTGGCTACTAGCTATCTCTCGGTACCTTTAGCTACAGCTAAAAATCCACTTAAAATATTTTCATTCTGTTCATATTTCTGCATTTTATCCACTTAGATGTGAAGAAATTGTCCAATTGTTCATGTCAAGTATTCCCTTGTTTATAGTTCCATAAAAAGAAACTTTGACTTGCATTGCAAAAAGTAGGCTTCATTGATTACATGGACAGTAAATAAGCTTTAAACATTTTTTAAAACAATCTAAAATGTAAATATGCACTTTCACACACGTGTATGCTATACACACACATACACACTATACTCATACATATATCTTGCATTCACACAGAAATGATGTGACTTTTACTTAAACTTTAAAAAGGAAAATTATTTCTGAAGTATACTTTTGGTTTTTTTAATCGTTTGGAGAGGCTTGACAAAAACAAAATACAAGACTTGCTCATTCATTGATATTTCATTAAAATTCATATTTCTGAATAATCTTATTTTAGCATGTGAAAGGACCAATTCCTTATAGACAATAGAATCAAATAATACCACAACCAAAATATCACCTACATTTACCTCCAAATTATGCTCCGTAAATTGTTAAATGGCATTTGACCATTTATAAGAGTTTTACAAAGCCTGTTGTTTCAGTAAGAACAAGGCTTTTCAATTGAACTGTATAAAACCAATGCAGTAAAACCTTAGATGGCTTAGGCTTTTCTATTTCCAAACCTGAACTCCCAACAGACGTCCAAAGAGTTTTACAGAAACCAGAACTTTCTCTGCTATTGCACAAAAACCACACAAACATACAAATGAGTTCTTTTTTGTAATAAGGCTAAATAAATACAGTTTGGGGATTTTTTTTTTTTTTCTTAACTTTGCTTTGTTTCTGCCTCTCATTTCTCCTTAACCTTCTCCCTGTCTTCTGTTCTCTGTCTTTTCTGTGTGTTTCTCTCCCTGTTTTTCCCCATAATTCTACTTTCTTGTATCTTTTGTCTTCTAGGCGTCCCCCAGGCCCAGGCCCCTCTGGACCCTTCTTAGTTGCTTTCTTTGCCTCGCAATTTGCTTAATGTGCCTGCTCACTTTCGTTTTTAATATTTGCTTCACAGTTCTTTTCTCTTTTCTCTTGGGTCTTTTCTTACTCGAATTACATTTTTATTTCTCTTTTTATTCCTCTGTTGCTTTCTCTGTCTTTTTTGCTCTGGATTCTTCTTAGGTGTATTTTCTCTTATGGGTATATTTTTTTCACGCTTTATATTTGGTCCTTATTCGGCCTTCCCCTATTTTAACTTCTTAATTCCCTCCCTGATTCCACTGATGCGTTCCACATTTTCCTTCCTAATTCTTCAAAATTCTTGTCTCATATTTCCTCCTAGAACCATCCAGTTAGTAAGCCATAACAATAATGCTCTAATAAAATAATTTCAAGTATCATTTCCCTGAAAATAGCATAAGGTATGCATTTTTTATTGTGTTGTTTTTATCTGATGAACTTCAAAGGATGCGTTAGAAGTATTCTTTTTTATTTTACAAAGATAAAATTTATCCAATTGTTTTAAAATTATAAATATGTGCTGTATATCCTGTTCCCCTTTCTGCGGCTACACTGAGAAACTTAACTCTACTTAGAAGACAGAAATGATTCTAGCGACAAAGTTTAGCAACTGGATTCAGCCTGTTCTTTGATGGAATTGATTTACAGTTTTTTGCTTTCGTCTATGTGATTCAGGGAAATCTTAACCAAAACCACATGTTTTGTGCATGCATACCAGAAGCCTCTCACCCTTTATTGGTGGGTGCTATGGATTTGTCAGGATGGATGATGGGAAATGATGATGCTGATCCCGTCATTAAACACTACTTATTAAACTTATTTCAGTGTGTGATACTGCTTTAAGCTTGCCTGAGAAATATTACCTCAGAAACTGTTACTTATGAGAAAGGGGCAAAACTGCTCCTGTGAATCCGGGCGCCACTTTACACCCTTGCCTTCCTTAACAAGTCAGGCGTCTTGTTCCGTGTGACATGCCCCGTATGTGGTGGTATGTTTACCGGGGATTCACCGATGAGCTGGCAGGTATTCAGAGTGCCGAGATGGAAGCTGCTATATGTCTGAATGCTGTGCACAAGCTTGGAAGGTATGAGTACGCATTTCGTAGTCTTGTGATGCAAATACTGACTTCTAGGTTTTCTGGATTGTTAGTAGTGCTAGGGGGAGGGCAGGTGTTTCCTTTTTTTTATGCTACCCTGTGTCCCAAAGCAGCCACCCCCGCACTGTGCTACGGTGATCACGGGTCTTACTCTGTCTGTGTTAAAGAAAGTTAAATAAATAGATAAACAGGTAAATAAATAAATGTGGGCATACAAAAATAGTAAGAATTTCCACTTCTTCCCTTAAAAAAAAGAAAACTGTATGAGGGAAATAAAAGATAAATTTTTTTCTAAGTTAGTTTTATTTCCTATGGATTTTTTGTTTTAATTTTTTATTGTGTAAAATTGAAATAAACTATTAGAACATTTTTACTCAGAATTTAGATGTATATCTAGATAGCTTAAAATGTTATCTATCTATCCAGAAAGTTCTCTGTCTCTGTATCTCTCTATATATCTTATGGGACTGAAACTAATCTTTTCTGAAGGTAGGAAGCCCACACCACACACACACATACACACGTACGTACTGGGGAAAGACTATGGATGAAAGAAATTGAGCAATTTTTAAAAGAAGTTATACATCCCGACAACCTAGAGTTTAAAAAAAAAAAGTGTTTCTTCCAGGAAAGAGGATAAAGTAGGCAAATAAATATTACTCTTAAACAGTACATATTGACTTTAAAGCTTTAGAAGTTATGAAAATTAAAAAAAAAATGAGAATTTTCTATTCCAGGGTAAAATCTGCAGAGAGTTATACAAAATGCTGATGTTTGATGTTCACCTATAAAAAGATAATGCAATTCTCTGCATAGATTATATGTTTTAAAAAAAAATACCCACTCTTCACTTATCAACATAGTTAGGTTCCAAGGACCAGGTCATCATGTGAAAATCAGCGTTATGCAAAAATGGAGGATGACCACATCAAATCACAAAAATGGAGGATGACTACATCATAACATAACTGCCAAACTACTGAGAATCATGGCTTAGAGAAGTTGACACATAACCTTAACCATCACAGCTAGCATTACTCTTGCCTTGCATCTCAGCGTTCATTACTGCCAGCTGTATGTTGTTAATGTGCAATATAGTGGGATGGTAGATTTTTTACTATTGTCCTACATACGAAATGTTGGATAACAAGATATTCGATAAATGAGGAGTAGGAGTATAAAAGAGTTTCTTTCTTGAGAAAACATAGAACACACTAATTTTTTTTTAATCTGTCTCAATATACTTGAAATGTCTTAATTCTATTCTTTTAAGACTTGCCTTACACTTGGCTAGAGCTAAATGTCATTTGACAGTTATTGGGTAGTATGAATAATTCTTGTAGATAAATTATTTCATAACCATAGTTTTGGTGGAAAAAGAGATGAGAAGTCATCAAAATACATCATTGAAAACAGGAGTGTTTTATTTGACATGCTCATGATAATTTGTCCCTTGTTGTGTGTACTGTAAAAACCCACAAAATTGCCTGCTAAATGTTAGGTTTTCCAGAGTCCCCCCAAAAAACTGCAAGTTAAGCTCAAACTGATTTGAAGATGGAGAAACGCAACTTTACAAGCAGAGATATGATCAAAACCCACACTGTATTAACACTAAAGATACAGTAAACTACATCCTGCTGTATTTTTTTTAATTCTGACTTACATTTATCTTGATTCATTGTCATCATACTCAACATGATTGCACTCAATCTAGTTTCAAACTTCAATATCATGCTTCAACTTCTGACAACATAGTTATAAGGAAACAAAGTAACTTTTACAGTTGATGAAGTACTATCTCACTGTTCATTAAATTGTTGAAAGTAGACAAATCTTCTAGCTACAAATAATATTAGTCATATGACTACAAAAAAAGTAGAACCCCTTTCTCCTGAAATATTGTACAATATAAATTTTGATTCTGGAACATAACTTTAGATATACAGCTTCTTCTGCACATGGAATAGTTATTAGCAAGACAAATACCGAGTGCGAGGTTTGAAGATCAGTAAATTCACTGGGCCTTTGTTTCTCTTCTGTAATTTAATTCTCACATTTCTCTTACCATAGATATTAATTGTGTTCTAAAATAATAACCCTATAATTATAGTCTATGTTTTAAAAATTACTTCATTTTTTTGTATTAATATATTAATTCATTTTGTGCATTTTTGTATTCAAAGGAAAAGTTAAAAAAAATTACAGAAATGAAAAATATTAATGATGTTTCAAACCATAGCCACGCTATAATAAAATTGCATATAGAAATATATTCCCCAAATATAAAGCATTTATGGAATTTTAATTAAAATGTTTAATTTTAAAAGAAAAAAAATTTATTGTAGCAAAGAGTAGAATCTAAATCAACTTATGGGTACGATATTTAGAACATTTAAATTGACATATTGTTATGCGAAACATTCAACATTATATAATTTATCACTTAGATTTAACTTTATTTTAAATTCATTCTTTGAAAGCATGTTTCATCTAAAGGGGGAAAAAAAAGAGCCCTGGGTTTTAAGTCTTTGTTATTTTTCTCTCTCCCCATCCCCAACTCATTCGAACTACAAAAACGCTTTGGGAGAGAGAAAATTTTTTAAAAAGACAACATAATTGAACATCTGGAATGTCCAGTGATTTGATATATTGTCTTATATGTTGAAGAATATTGAAGAAATAGAAATGGAGTGGATCAGAGATGGTTAAAATAAGGTGAACTGACTGCTTTTCCCGTTGTATTTGACACCGGGTATGCCATACTCTGTAATTCATTCGCTGGCGCTGTGCCGCTTATGCCCCACATCACACCATAACTTTAACCAAGCATTGTTTCTGCTGTAGATTTGTGAGTGGACATGAGTCTGCCTCACTTTCCTGGTTTTGATGTCTCCAGCAGCAATTTATCCTGGTGTGTTAAATGTGACAGTAAAACCATTAACAGAAGTGCACACCAGATGGTTGGCTTCATAAACTCAGTATTTTTTCTTGTCTGTTCCATCCTTCCTTCCTTCTTTCTTTTTTTTTTTTTAAGAGGAAAACTAGTTTTTCAGTACCTGAAGATGAAAGAAGCACAAACGAAAATTTAAAATGATAAAGCCTGAGTAAAATTTGTATCATTTCCTTTTCTTGCTGTAGCGTTTGTCACTGAAATACAAATGTCATGGACGAAAGAATAAAATATCTCAGGCATTAGGACGGAATGATAGCTCATTCATATGACAGTGACTGCAGGGAGGACAGAACATTTCTCAGAATGTAGCCATTCTTGTGGCAAAGATGATAATGACAAGCAGAAATGGGGCAAAATTAACCAATTCTTGGATCTTTATAAAGAAATCTTACGAGTCTCCCCTAATGTGGTACTAGGTACTCCATTAGCTAAGAAGTACAAAGAATGGGGGAGAAAAGCCTTGTTTAGGTCCAAACCAAACTTGTTCAGTTTGCTTCTCTCAAGAGGAGCGTGTCGGGAAGGTCTGTGTTTCTACCAGTAGATGTCAGCGCAATCAACAGAAATACCCCAGGGGCTTGGAGAACTGAGAGTCAGATGATAAAACCCGAAAGGACACAATGAAAATAAAACAGAGAGCTCGTCAGAGGTAAATTCAGTATAAAACAACAAAAGCCCTAGATAGTTTGGGTTTTAATTTTCTTTAAACAAAATCTGATACGGCTCCTGCCATTATAACGCTAGTGTCTAATGAAGTGCCCGAGGGCATGGCTTGGGAACATGACAGGACCTTGTAGCTACTGTTCCTTGGTTCCCCTACTGGATTTACTGGGTTTGTTGCTCCCTTGGCAAGTTGCTGGGATTGCTTTTTAACCCCCGCCTGCTTTAAACTGAATACGCAACAGGTTTCTTGGGAGGAGTCGTGTGCTACTCCTATTGCTTCTGTTCGGAAGCTGTGGGGGCGGGGGTGGGCGGGGGCAGGGTGGGCCCTGCCGGTTGCCATTTTCTCTTCCTCTAACTTCTTCCACGAGGTTAAAGGAATTGGTGGTTTTTAAAGTTTTTTTTTCTTTTCTATCTATCTCAAGGAGCCACAGCACTACAGCTAAGGATTATTACAAATGTGGATTTGTGTTTATGAGTGTGTGTACGTATTCTGATATTTTGCTCAATTTGGCAATTTTTGTAAATAATAGACAATAAATCAGCTCCTGGGAGCAGTTTAGCTTGAAATCAAATGTCACAAAATGCACATTTCTTCTGAGCCCGGAACCTCGACCAGGTGCATCTGTGAACGCCATAGTTCTACAGCAGCTCGCCCTGGGTTAAGTTGTGTCTTTTTATAGAAGATCCCCAATTAGAAAACTTTCTAAGCTCATATTGCTGCTCTCTCGCCATGGCAATAAAAGTCCCTTCCATGTATTTTGCAGGCCAACTTCATGTCTTCTTTTTGTGGAAATCAAGAGGATCAAGGCAGGGGTAACTCGACCATTTGTATTTTTTAATCACCATTTCCCCATCTTTTCCGTGAGTGCTAGAAAATGGATGTGCCTGTCCTGATTACTGTGGCCTAATTAATTAGAGCCAAGTGTATAACGTGTGAGCTCCGTTAGCTAAAGTTCTCTGAATTCCTGTGTAGGACAGCGCGCGACGCTACATCCAAGCCTGACTGAAAGGAGACTTTTAGCATTGACTGAAATTCAGATAACCTAAGGTGATATGTTTAGCTTGTCCTAAAGCTTGTCCTACGAGTGTTCTGGCTTTTTCCGTGTCCCTTGAAGTGCTAGTGAAGGTGACAGCCTCACAGATCTCTTTTGTTCCAGTCTAAAAAAATCACTCAGATTTCCATTAGTCCTCCTGGCTCTTTTGAACACCAGCCTTTTATTTCACACTTAAAAGAAAATATGTCAAGTATTTTGGTCACCAAATATATCCTACCTCCAAATGTCAGATGGTGATGATTAGATCCTATATACTAGACATCCTTTAAAAAAAACCCAGTCTTCTCTCACTAATAATTCTGTGCCTTTAAAATAATGACCATTATTTGCAATCCTTCTTATATTTTGTAATCTGCTTGGGCTAAGCTATGAGAAAAGGTTGGTAGAGATATGCAATACCGGAAATCGGTGGGAAGAATAAAAACAAATGAAAGGTAAACAAAACTATTGTGGTTTCTCTTAAAAAATGTAAGTGAAAGAATATACAATAGCAGATGAATCTATTTTATTCTGGGTGCAAAAAGAGAGAGCAAAGTGATAACCATTTTCATCAGAATGTAAAATTTACTGTGAATTATACTAAGAAAACTACATTAAACTTGACATTGTCCCTTTAAATCTTCTCTTCTTTGCAGCTCTGCTTGCCTCTGACTCCTAAGATTGCCTGATCTTCTTTTCTGAAATTCTTTCAATTAGTTTTGGATCCATCACCCTAAAGTCTCTGAAATTGCTTATTGTTAGAGATTTCAATATTTACTCTGATGACATTTTTTTATTCTCAACACATTGGAATTCTTAGTAGCTTTGAATTTACTTTGTAGCCTTTAGTCCATATAAATCTGACAATCAAGATTTCTCTCAGTTTAATTTGCTTTCTGTTGAGGATTTAAATGATATTATCCCGAAGCTTTAGCCAACCACTTCCAGTTCCTAATCCTTGGCCTTCCTCACTGAGGAAAGCCTGCTCTCAGTTTTCTTTAGCCCTCCTACTTAATCTCTGACTTCTGGTAAATTGCCATCATGTTTAAAATCTGCAATTGTAACTCTTTCCCTTAAAAAAAATTCCTGCTCACAAAGAACAATATAACTAACTCGTATCACCTTATTTTGTAAATTTCACTGAGAGCAGTGGAAGAAAGTCGATGCTGATCAGCTCTAGGAATATCTTAACTGTCATCAGATCTAGAATGAATTTCAGTCAGGATTTTTGTGCTTTCATAGCATGTAAATCGCACTTCTTAAAGTCAGAAATGGCCTGGCTATCTTGCTGACACTCTCGAGCTCCTTTTGGTTGGGCAGCTGCCACTTTCCACCAGGAAATTTATTAAAATATGTTTCAGTCCTGCAAAGGTCTACCTGACATTGTTTGTTGATTTTGTTTCCTATTTAATTCCAGTTTCTCTCAGCCAGGACTCATCAACAGATTATGTCCCTTGCACAGTAGGTCCCTTAAGGGTTAGATCTGAGTGCTGTGGAGATTTGTCCAGGAACACGCACTGCTCTGAAAGATACCGTCTGCTCAGCCGTGCACATTTCCACGGCATGCAGACCGTTCGCTCCACTTCGAGAAATACTAGACACGTTCTTTTCAGTGGATCTGTTGATTTGGCCAGCTGACTTACTGTGGGGAAATCGCCAAAAGTTTTCTAAAACTGAATCCAGATAAAACAGAATTCCTTTGGATTGGACCTTATCCCTAGGTCGATCAACACTCTTCCATCACATTGAAAGTTGGCAATTCACTCATAACACTGGTCCCGAAGGGGAGAACCTTGGTTTTATGCTTGACTCCACTCTGTCAGTTATGAATTGTGTAAATATAAATATTAAACAGTTGTATTTTCCTTTGAGAAATATAGCAGGGATAAAGGGAATAGAATCTATTCAAGATCTGGAAGTGTTGCTCTCTGATGGCCTGTTTTCATTCATACTACTGAAATTCCTTACTAATTGGATGGTTGAGTAAGTGCCTTCTAAACATATGCATGTTAATACTAATTTCTGGGAAGCTAAGCAATATTTTAAAGGAGCTCGGGTGGTGCAAATTGTTAAGAGCTTGGCTGCTAACCGAAAGGTTGGTGGTTCCAACCCGCCAGCGGCTCCGTGGGAGAAAAGAGCTGGTGATCTGCTCCTGTAAAGATTACAGCCTAGGAAACCCTATGGGGTAGTTTTACTCTGTGACATGTGGTTACTGTGAGTCAGAACTGACTCGACAGAACCCAACAACAACATCAAGCAATAATTTGCCTTCTTAAAAACAGCGTATTGAATTGTATTCTCTTCCCAAACCTCCTTGAGACAGGAATGGATTTAGAAATTTCTGGGTGACAAAGATCTTGCTCTTCCTTGTTCTAGTTACCCAAATAGCTAGAAAATATAATGCAGAGCAGCACTGGAGAATATGCCACAATGAGAGCTCCAACTTTAGATGAATTGTGGTGGGAAGAATTTCAAGAAGAATATCTAACTCAATGGATAGGAAGGTAATTTACTTCTTATGTTCCAGCCAGGTTTCATTATAGATCTATGAAACTGGGATAATCCATACATGCCAGTGAAGACTTTGGCAGTCAACAAGGAGAGATGTAACTAACAACTGGGTCTACTTTCAGGAGAAGTTTACTTTGTTGTTAAAAAAAAAAAAATCACTGTAAAGCGTTTCTGTTAATGTTTTATTTAGAGATGGCATTTGATTAGGACACAGAGCTATACAGATTCTGCCCTGAATCTGTGTCTCCAGCCTGAGGGCCATAGGCACAGACATCAAAACAGAGTAAGATGGTACTTCATTACCATCTGTGACATTGAACATCAGATCTGAAAGAATTCCTTGGGTGGATTAGGCAGTACAGGGAGTTATTCTGCTAGATTAGTGAAAGTAAAAAGCTAGAACAAAGGAAGACTGAAATGAGGCAAGAGTATCTCTTATAGGCCATACTTCTTTTCCTATCTTTCAACAGATAATTGATCTCAGTGGTTTGTACCTTAAGCCTACAATCTGTAAATTTATAATGCAGAGGTCCTTGTCTACAGGCGACATGATGTGCATACAAGCATGAATTGCAATAGCATCAGTAGGGAGCTGGTTACTAAATTATGGTATATCCATTCAATGAAATGTTATGCAGTGGTCAAAAAAAATGGGGAAATTTCTTATGTACCGATATGTAAACTCTCCATAAAACATAGCTAAGTAAAAAAGAGCAAGGTATAATAGCGTGTGATTATATGTTAGTTTTAGTGTCAAGAGTTAAGAGAGGAAGTTTATATATGTTTGTATTTGTATAATAGTGGAAGGATGAACCAAAAGGCTAATAAAAATGGTTATGTTGGAGCAGATGGCAATGGGGAAGAAAAAGGTTGAAGTGAGAGTAAAATTTTTACTGTAAACCTTTCCATCTTCCATAATCTTTAAAATTTATTACTCCCAAAAGTAGGGAAAACATTATTTTTTTTTTGTATTTCGCACTTAAGTTTTAATCCCCTACTTGTAATATTTAGTGGTTGAATTTCTCTCACAACTTTTACAAAGTTTTTCTGCCTGTCCATATAAACAAAGGAAATAATTTGTAAGACAGTGTGGTTCCTACAAAATGCAGTGCTTGGAGTCAAACCCAGAGTCTGTGCTATCTAGCCGTATGATCTTATAAAAATAATGTAATTCCCTAAATTTGTTTATAAAATTTTCTTATTGATAAAATGGAATTAGTGGTGCTCCACAGGGTTGTTTTGAAGCTCAAATGACATCACAAATGTTAAAATGAAGGCAGTTTACTTTTGTTGTTATTTTGGTTACTGGAAGGATCAGTCTAAGAAACATTTATCTGGAGTTTTCCTATAAATGAAAAAAAAAATCGAAGAAGTTTCTCTTTTTCTTTTTGAAGTCACAGTCTTCTTCTTGCCACTTACCCAAAGACAAATGTGATTATCCGCTCAATCATATTGGAATAAAATAAATAGGAAAACACTCCACAAGTGAGGGCCTTAGATGAATGCAAGGGACAAATGACAGAGGCAGGCAGCAGTCGTTCAGTGGTAGGATTCTCACCTTCCATGTGGAAGACCTGGGTTCAATTCCCAGCTGGTGCATCTCATGCGCAATCACCACCTGTCTGTCATTGGAGGCTTGTGTGTTGCTGAACAGGTTCCAGCAGAGCTTCCAGAATAAGATGAACTAGGGAGAAAGACCTGGCAATCTATTTCCAAGAATCCACCAGTGAAAACCCTGTGAATCACAAGAGCCCGATCCCATTGTGCATGGACTCGCAGTGAGTCAGGAACCGACTTGAAAGCAGCGAACAGCAACAACAGAAATGCAGTGGGGTGCGGCTCTTCTTTATTTCCTGTTGCAGCAGCTTCATCTTTAAGCTGACACAGTACGTTACAGCCACAGGCCAGAACCATACTTTGAAACTCTTGGCGACTCTGGTACTTGCAGCCTTGGATATGGTTTTACCTGATTTGCAGGTGGACTAGGCCAGAGACAGCCAGGGTCAGAACTTAACGAGTAAAGTGGACTCTAATGCAGAATCTCTGGTGCTCACCACTGCCAAAGAAAAAAGAGCTTTCTTCGTGTTTCCTGAAATCAGAGTGAGTTTGGATACAGAAAGACCCATTTTTTAGAGTGGGTCAGGGAAGGGAGGAGAAAAAGAGGGAAAGACTGTTGTTTCTACGATTGTTGGTGGTGGGGGCAGCCAGGTTAAGAAATAATAGAAGTATGTGGATAGTTCTCGGAAATACCGTACAGGCATCTGCAAAACTGAGGAACCGGACTGCTGGAACGGGATTTTCTTTCACCATCCCTTCCCTCCATTCTGATCCGTTTCCCTTCCTTTCTGTCTCTCTCCACCAGGACTTATCCATCAGTCCTAGAGGGGGTGTAGAGGCTGCTGTGGGGCTCTGTCCCGATGTTCTCTTCAGGGGTGACTCAGCCTTCTGCCAGAAGCTGGTTAAATTGATTGCTAATGTCCCACAGCTACATCCTTCGCTGGGCATTGCCTGGGGTGGCAGATAATTGTATCTATTCCCCAGGGTTATGCCCATGGACAGGCTGATGGTGGCATATAGAAACGCTCACGTTGTCTCAATTTTGGATATTTCTGAAGGGCAAACAGTTCTCAGTAGGTTTGGCTGAGTCCTCCGCGTCACCATACTGAGAATCAGCTTCTTGCGCCCTCCATTCCTGCCTTCCTCACTTGCTTTCCACTGCATCTGCAAGAGCACTGCATTTTTTTGAACACAACTCTGTTGCAGAGTCTGTTTCCAGAGAACCCAGTCTAAGATAGGCGTGTTAGTAGCTTCAATGATGCTAGAGGTGGCTAACTGATACTCAAGCCACACACGCAAATAAATGTGTTCCTCTAAACCCAAGGGTCTCAGACATACGGGATCAGTTTGGTTTACTTACTGCCTGCCCACAGTCATCCCTTAGGTATCTCTTGTAGATTTGAGCTACAATTCTTCAAGTCCAGAAAATTTTACTGGAAACCCTCAGAGTAATTCTTACAAAGCCGATTTGTTCTCTGGATAGCCCTTCAGAGTTTCTAGGCTGGTCTTAATTAGAAAAACGAAAACATTTTCAAGTATTATCTTTAATATCACATTAAGCTTGTTCCAGACCAACAACAATCCCAACCTTAGTCCTGGAATTTCTAATATTTCCCTTAGGTTTTGGGTAAAGATCTGATTAGGTCACTTATTAAAGACAATTTCCCTTCAATGCTTGGTTTACTTCTTTAGAGATAGAGAAGTTGTATCTTTATGATTCCTGCTAAGGAATTGATGATGACTTTAAGTGACAATTATTTCTTTCTCTAAATCTTAATAGATTCATAACCATTATTATGTGCTAGCTCTAATTCCACAATGTCCCAAATCTTCTCTGACTAAGCCATTCTCTTTCTGATTGCCTCCGATTTTGGAATTCTGGTAGTTAAGTCATTATGACTTAGCAATTGCTAATATATGGACTTAATTCTCCTGACTGTTTCTGTATCTCCCAATGTAGAATGAAGATTTAAAACATCTTTATGCTTCTCTTGCATCCACTAGGCATCTAACATAGTAGTCATTAAACATAAAATATGCAATCTATCAATTGTAACAGTGACATGCAGTTGATCTGTGCAAGAATAAGGCTGGAATCTAGGTGATACTAATAATAAATTTCTGCTCCATAGAAAGAAACTATAGGGTTGTGGTTAGGAGACTGTACTTTAACAACAAACTTGAGCTCAAATCCCAGGACCACAATATTCCAGCTTGTCTTTGGCAAATCATTTAATATCCATGGACTTTAATTGCTCCTTCTTTACATTTAGGATAGTAAGACTAACTGTCTCACTGAGTTATTGGAGGAATTGGTGCCTCGATTAATAAAATGTACGGCATGCAGGGATTAATAAATGTTAAGTGTTGTTATCATCATCATCTTAGAATATTATTCGGATATATTTCTGGACTCACTGTCATAAAGGTAAGAAATAGCGTAGTATTGCGTTAAGATAGTATTTAAAAAATCAAATGCCTTTCCGTTTTTTGTCTTTAAATAATTTGTGTCTATAAATAAAATGAAATATTTTTAGGGACAGAACTGATGTCCTAACGCGGTCTTGTTAACCTTCCTTCCATAGACGCATGTCTGAAACATTCTGTTTAATCAGCGTTGCAGTAGCAAGATACATTTTTCTCTCCATTTGTTTACGCGGGGTCTTCACCATCTTATCTTGCTCATCTGAATTCGTCATGTCATTGTTTATGATGTGCTATGAAATCCTTGAATAGCCCTGGTGGCACAGTGGTTAAAGCACTCGGCTGCTAATCGAAAGGTCGGCAGTTCAAACTTACCAGCTGCTCTGCGGGAGAAAGATGTGGCTGCCTGCTTCCATAAAGATTACAACCTTGGAAATCCTGTGGGGGCAATTCTACTGTCCTATAGGGTTGCTATGAGTTGGAATCGACTCAGCGGCAATGGGTTAGAGACCGTGATGTCCTCAAGGATCCCTGATGTGCAATGGTTAAACACTCCGCTGCTAACCAAAAGGTTGACAGTTTGAACCCACCCAGCAGTTCCGTGGGAGAAAGATGATTTGCCCCCATAAAGATTATAGACTAGGAAACCCTACGGGGCCGTTCTACTCTGTCACATGGGGTGTCTATGAGTAAATATCAACCTGAGGGTACCTACCAACATGACATGAAATCCCCCTAAAAAACTTTTTTCTCATCTTCCATATGTCCTACACTGACCCCAACCAAGATGTCTCATCTTATGTGTATAAATTTTTGAAAGAGAAATTAACTTGAGCTGTAAACTTTCACTGAAAGTATAATTAAAAAAAAAAAAGGATGTCTCATCTTTGAGTTCTCTAGGCTTTATCCCCAAGTGAGGCTTGTAAAAGAGCTGAAGACCAACTGTATTAGTTACCTATTGCTGTGGTACAAACGACCTCATAATTTAGCAATTTAAAACAACCAACCAGCAATTCCTATCTCACGGGTGCTGTGGGTCAGATGCTCGGCACTGCTTAGCTGGTGCCTCTGGCTCCAGGCCTCTTACGAGGTCACAGTCAGGCTGTCAGCCAGGGCTGAGGTCTTATCTGAGTATTCCACTGGAAGAAGTCACTTTCAAGCTCACTTATTATTGGCAAGATTCAGTTCTTTACAGGTTGTTGAAAGGAGTCATTGATGGCTGTGGGCAGGAGGACTCCCTCAGTTCCTTGCCACAGGGAAGCTCACTGTAAGGCAAAAGTGACATTCTGTCACCTCTGCCACAGTCCATTAACTTGGAGCAAGTCCCTAAATCCAAGTCACACTCAAGGAGAGCAGATCCCACACGGTGTGAATACCAGCAGGCAGGGCGCATTCAAGGCCATCTAAGAGGTGTCTGCCACACCAGTCATGACGGAGAAGAGCTGTGTTGAGTGTGCTGAGCTAATATATTTAGAAAAAAAAGTCTGTTGCCCTTGAGTGGATTCTGACTCAAGGTAACCCTACGGGTTTCAAGAGTGGAACTGCACTCCATAGGGTTTTCAATGACTGTAATCTTATGGAAGTAAACTGACAGATCTTCCTTCCGCAGTGCTGCTAGGTGGATTCAAACCACCAACATTTAGGTTATTAGCCAGGTGCAAACTGTTTGCAGCACCCAGGGACCTTTGCTAAATGTGGAGTAACATGTGAAGTACAATGTTGTTGTTGTGTTTAAATGGTTAGAGTTCCTTAAGACATTTTCTGTTATGTCTACTACAATTATTTTCTGATGCTGCCTCATTTGTATACATTTAGTCAACATGTTTGCATTTTAAGGGTTGTATGGGCTCAAACCTAACAATGATCGTGAGGATGTGCAGGACCAGAAAGTATTTTGTTCTGTTGCACATGGGGCCGCTGTGGGTCAGAACGGACTCAAGGACACCTAACGACACAATGTGGAAACAGAGTGACTCATAGAGTGGAGCGCAAAATGAGAGGGCTTGTTTACTGTTATCCTGGATGGACCCTGCGTTTACTGTTGACTCTTGGAGAGTTACCAAATAGCTGTCGACTCCTCATTTATAAAAAGGAGGCAAGAATTTTAGCTTATAAATAATGTGGCTTTGAAGAACATCTCTACCTGTTCTTAATAAAGCACTTAACAGTAGTGCTTTGAAATCACCTCCATGCTCTTATTGGCTGTTGGGTCCATGCTGAGGTGCGCTTAATACCAGTGGTTTTTATACTACAGTGAAAACAGCAAAAGACGCTTTACACTTGGGGTTGTACACATATTTTAAGCTGCTTAATAATAATTTACTGGCAAATTCTAGATTCCCTTCTCTCGATTTTAATGTAATTTTGATGATGACTTAAGGGACAGCTTATTGCAGAAGCACTTCATTTATAAATGGAAAGAAAATTAATAGAACAAATGATCAACTCAATAAAATTAAAGTGAACAGGGAAGGGGTTTTTAAGCCAGTAGCTTTCTACTCTGTCACTCCCTTTTCTTGTCTTAAACATGAGGCTTGTGGACATTTGATGACAGCTATCTCCACTTGGAAATGCAAAGCCTACATTTCTTGAAATGAAAACAGGCCCTCCAAGTCATAATTTGGCATTACAAAGTTAAAATTACATCCCACTTCAGACAGGCTGCTTTAATTAGGAAGCATCCCAAACAAAAGACCTCACTTCCCAACAAACATTGACCTATTATGCTAATTGGAATGGTCACTGTATAAGCCTTGGGTGGATCTGAAGAAAATAGATGTTATTCTGGCTTGAGTTTCCAACCACGTTCATTTTGCTAAATTGCATTTCTTTAGGAAAGGAGCTTGGTAGGCTACAAGGGTTACTAATTCTATTAAATACTCTTTTAAAACATTGTTATTCTTTCATACTTAACAACACAAAACTTTAACCACAGTCTATTTTAAAATGATATGGTTCCATAAACAGATTGAAATACTTGAATAATCACCTCAGGATAATTAGGTTTTCTAGAATGACCACCCTGTCCCTTTTAATTTTCCCAAGCTGCAGTTCTAAATTATGCAAATCATAAAATTATGTTTTAAAGAACACGTAATTTTATAGTTGGTTTGTATAATTTAATATGAAAATTGACAGGAGTGATATACGTACTTATAGGACAACATGTTCAAATCTAAATTGCCCTGTAACAGGACCAGCCTACATATCCATCTTCCTGTTCTTCCTTCTGTTTTCCAAGTGTCTGAAATCAACAATTACCAGTCGATATCCCCCTGAGGGAGCATTTCAAGGAAAACATGTCCAGGTCAAATAATCAGACATATATTTTTTTATAAAAGCTTAATAACTATTATGTCTACTGGTGAAGCCATTTTTACTATTTCAGAGTTTGTTGTTGTTTGTTTTGTTTGTTTGCTTGTTTTTTGAAAAGCATTTGTCAATATTACAAAGAACCAGAAGGGAAATTTTTAACTGGGTTCATTTCACATTACCAATCGGAAATTTCTAGTGTTTTCTTTCCCTTCCATGATATCCCCATCTCCTTCCCAATTCCTCCCCTTTCTTTTACTTGATTTAATTTAATTCCTGATCGACATTTTTATGTCTTTTTCTGTCCATTATTCTTCCTCTATTCCTTCAACAGGACATTATAAATTGGAGAGAGTTTATAATCTCTATTTCTGCAATTTTTAACAGAAATATACTACATATAAACTTTATGTATGTCTTCATTTTACTTTTTGCTAATCCCATATTTTTTTCTATCCTCCTATATCTTTTTTTTCTCACATAACTTCCTTCTGTGTTCTTGCTGTAGTCCTTTTTATCATCTTTTCTTATTTTCAGTGGATCTGTATCTGGTCATAAGTAAATAGAAGAGGTCCTGAAGCAATTTATTTTTTTGAAAGAAGTTTTGTTTTGTTTTCTTTGGAATTTCTTCTTGGGTAATTTTCTTTATTCCTTCCCTTATTATAAAGTAAAATTAATTGAGAAGAGGACCTTGGATGAAATACATATATATATACCTTGGTTTTTGAAAAAAAAAAATATGTATAATGATTGGATTCTGGACAGCATCAAAATACAAAACAATTTATATTCAAGGTTCTTAATCAGATGTTTCTTTATACAGTCTATTGATTAGAAAACAGAAATAGTTAATAACTTACGAATATAGCATATAGCATGCAAAATGCTTAAGGGGCTTCTCACATGATCTGCTTGCCCTGAAAACTAAAACTGAATTGCATTGTCCATGGAATTCAACCAAGTATTCTTCATCGTAATAGTAGTTGATGAAGAAATTGTTCCTACTTCCTGCCTCTGGATTAAAAATAAAAACAATATAAAAATGAATGTTCAGGATAACTGAATCCATACAGGACAATGAGAGCCAGATATGTCTAGCAGATTTAAGCATAAATAACTCTGGAAATTTACATTTCTTTGATCCCCGTTTCATTGGGAACACCCGGATGGCACAGTCTGTTAAGTGCGCCACTGAAAAGTTGATGTTCGAAACTACCCAGAAGTATGCAGTAAGACACTCCTGGCAATCTCCTTTGCAAAGGTCACAGCCGTGAAAACCCTGGGGAGCAGTTGTACTTTGTGCAGTGGGTCGCCAGGAGTCGGAATCAGCCTGATAGCAACTAACAACAACAACAACACAACTAGATGTAGCTAAAAGAATTGTTAATCTGTAGACCCGACAGTGTCACCTGGGATTGCTTTGTTGGAGAGCGCTGATTGAGAGGGTGTATTTGGCCTGGCCTAGGGGATGGAATTAGAGCCTTGCATTTCAATATCCATGTTAGGTCTCAAAGGCTCCTCACTAATGACAGAGCCATGGTTTCAGCTCAGGCTCTCTGCCCAGGCAGTGCCCTCTCTGAGGTACACTCCACCTCTCCTCTAGAAGGAGCTTCAGAGTATAAGGCAAGGATGACAAAGATTTGATAAATAATAGAACTCTTACTAATTGAAACCATCAAATTTGAAGGAGAGAGCTGTGGGTTATTAAATGGTTGTCTTAAAAGTCTTTTACGTCTTGGATAGCCACAGATGGACATATGACAGAAAAAGTGCTCAAAATTCAGGACTGGCAATAAAAGTCAGCTATGGAAAAATTTTTCCAAAAATAAGTGTTAAAAAGAAGAATGCTTCATGAAAGAATGTTGTAGAATCGCATTCTGTTGAAGACTGAGTAATGAGGGCAGCCTCTTTAAAAGTAATAAATGCTCTGTTTCTTTGTTAACATTTTAAGCTTTCTTTTCAAAAATGTCATAATATTTGCTTATAGTAAGGAATAAGAACTATCATACATATATACGTAATATGTATGTATATATACATATGAGTGTAGGTATGTGTATGTGTGTATATTTTCACTTAATAAGTTATTTTGATGCCTATATTTGTAAGAAAATATGTATGAGCTTCATTTTTTTATAATGGTTAAACTGTATGAATGGGCTATAATTTAGCCCATGAATCCCCCGCTGATGGACATTTAGATTACTCCCATTGTCTTTCTGTTACACACAGTGCTACAGCAGCAACACATCTCCAAAAATCTATCTCTTTCCTTCATGAGATTCTTACATGATAAATTTCTGCAGTGAAATTGAAGGGTAAAAATAGTCATGTAACTTCCCCTTCTAAAAGGTTGTTCTCATTTATATATCCGCCAGTGTAATATATGAGATCCCATCATTATAATTTTGCCAACATAAATCATGAAAAGTAATATTTAGTTTTCAGTTTTTGATTTTCTTTTTTCTATCCTCCTATATCTTTTTAAAGCCTATTTATTATTATAATGTTTGTACATTGTGATATGCCTATTTTGCCCATTTTATTGTATTTTTTGTTCTTTCTTATGACTCTTTATTTTACGAATATTTAAAATTTCTCTTCGGTATATATTGCAGATATTCACTTCCAGTCTCTTATTGTCTTTTTAACTGGAGTGGCACTATTTTGTGGAACGACACCATTTAAAGACGAAGGTGGTTTCCAGTCCCTTCCAAACTGATATTTCTAATAATTGACTCCCTACCTCAATTTCTTTCTGACACTTATATGTTTGATTTCTAGCACAGCTTCATAGGAGAGAGAAGAGAGGGAGAAAGGGAAAGAAAGAGAGAGAGAGAGAGAGATTAAAACAAATGAATAAAACGTGATAGTCCAAAGCAAGATTACTCACTTAACACTGACTCAAAAATTTATTTTATCTTGATGCATCAGTTTTAGAATGGTGTGCTGGGTGGTAGGGCAATTGAGAATAGCTCTGAAGTCTACAAAGGACAGCTCAGATGGATAACATCAGCGCACACATATAAACACAATGTACCTGTGGAAGTTTCATTAAAAGTAAAGCACCAATCACTAAACATCATGTGAAAGAAAACTACTCGAGAAACCAAACCAAACCCATTGCCGTCGAGTCAATTCCAACTCATAGTGACCCTGTAGGACAGAGCAGAACTGCCCCATAGGGTTTCCAAGGAGCGCCTGGTGGATTCAGACCACCTGCCTTGTGTTCGGCAGCCCATCTCTTAACCACTGTGCCACCAGAGCTCCACAGTTGCCATAAAACATATACAGCAATGAGTATTTTCCAATGATGCTTTCAATCGGAATTTAATTCAAATGCTCCATCCAGTCCAAGTGGTTGCCTTCTGCAGATAAGAATGGCCTTTGTCTGGAAGGGGGTTTCGGTGATTTGGGTGCATTGTTCTTGATTTTCCCAGTACGCCCTGAGAAATGCAGTACTTCACTCCTGGTGCGTCCTTGTCTGTTTTCCCGTGTTGTCGTTAGGGGCCGTCCAGTCAGTTCTGACTCACAGCGACCCAATGTGACAGAGTAGAGCTGACCCATGAGGTTTTCTAGGCAGTAGTGTTTATGGGAGCCCTAGTGGTGCAGTGGTTAAGCATTTGGCTGCTAACCAAAAGGTCAGCAGTTTGAACCCACCAGCCACTCCTAGGAAACCCTATGGGGCAGTTCTACTCTGTCCTATAGGGTCACTATGAGTCGGAATAGACCAGATGGCAATGAATTTATTTGTTTGTTTTTTGGGAGTGTTTATGGGGACAGATTGCCAGGTCTTTTCTCTCATGAAGCTGCTGGGTGGGTCCTCCAGCCTTTGATTAGCAGCCAGCACTTAACCACTGGACCTCCAGGGCTCCTGCCAGTCTTCTTAGTTAATGCAATTTAAGACATTTTAACTTCCACAGCCTCTTCATTTTTGTTTTCTTAAACTATTTCAGTGCAAATAGCTGTGTGAGAGGTATATGCAGGTGCAGATACAGCAAAATGTTAGCATGTTTATTTTTCTTGTCGTACCTTGTTACTTTTTTCACGTTGGGAATGTTGAGAGGAATTTGGATGAGGTTGGTGGTGTGTTCTCAGATATAATAAAATACTCTGCTAATCCCAGCTCTTTTGTGGTCATTTTAGTGTTTGTCCAAACACTGCAAGTATCTTACAAGAGGACTATAGAACTTTGGCTCATCTAACAAAATCTTTATTTCCTACATCATTATCATTTTTTTTGTCCTTACAAAACACTTAGATACTAAGAAAGTTGAGGCTTATTTGCATGGCAAGTGTCTTCTCTGTAATTCAGAGTACTCAGGGGTAAGATGTGTATGTGTGTGTTCTCATGCCAACAACTTTTTCGGGACAGTCAGTCGGTTCTGTACCTGAGAGGGAGTCAATTGCTAGAAAGAAGAATCCAATTAGACAATTGAGAGATGATCCTACATGAACCTAGCCTGAAATTCTTCTGACTTCCTTGTATAGAGTTGGGTGGCCTTTGTCTGTCTTTTCTCACTAATCCCTATCTCTCGTGTAAACACAAGTGTACGTGTCTCTGAATTTATCATGGCTATATACTACGGGAGTTTGTCCAAATTGTTTCCGTGTTAAATGAAATATTGTTACATAAACCCTAGCATATCATGGCCTTTCCAGGTAAATATAATTCTTAAATAGAGATGCCTCAGGACTTTCTGAAAATTCCACTAAGTATGATCTTTGGGGAAATTCAGACACCATGATGCCTAGATTCATTTATTAAGTAACAGTAAGTCTTCATCAGCTAGAATGCGCTATGCCTTGTAATGCTGTGAAGATGCAACCCTCTAGAATTGCAAACGATAATAATCATAGTTGAGAGTACATCAGAACAGGTTAAGCGACACATCTGAGCAAAAACAATGCACGATGCTGATCATCTTGACATCTTCAGTATTTGGTGTGGTATAAGGGGTGTGTGTGTATGTGTGTGTGTGTGTGTATACACGTGCACTGTGTGTTGTGTCTCCCAACTTGAATTACAGTGCTTGCCCCGTTAACGTCTGTTTCCCATAAGAAGAGTGGAACATAATGAATAGGGGGCTTTATCCTTCTTACTGTCAGTGTGCTTTTCCGTGGTGTTTTTTTCTCCACACCTTTCCCAGAATCCCTTACTTTGCTGTCCCTAAATTTCAGGTAAACTTTAGGTAGTTCGGTCTGTCTCTTCCTCCTTTTTCATCTATGAAAAGCAAAGACAGATACTTGGTGTGACATGCTTAACATCCTTGGGAAGCCATGGCGAGAGTTTTAAAGAGATGAGATAAATGTAGGAGGAATTCAGTGAAGAGAAGTAAGAGTACCAAAGAAAATCCGGCCATGTATTTTATGTTACAATAAAATTCCATATATAGTAAAGGTTGAAAAACCAAGGGAAGGGTTTGGAATTGAACAACATGGTGTTATTTTTCAAAATGTTAACACTACATGAATATGGCATATCTACCTAAATTGCCCTAATTTGAGCATTCCCGTGGATTTCTGTTTTGTAATGCTTTGTTGTCTCTAAAGGAAAACAGCATTGCTTTAAATTCAAATATCAATTTCTCGTAGTGTCTTCATTCATATTTCTTCAAAGGTGTTGCACAGATGTCACAAATTCTTATACAATATCTAGCAAATTTGGATTTGACCCCTCCTAGCGCCTATCCTTGCGGTAAGAGGGATGATGAAATTGCTTACGGTCCACTGATTTTATGACATCAGATTCTGCAGCACAGATTTTCATGTATATCTTAAATGTCTGATTGTGGTCCATTTCTTAGCGGCATAGTTTACAATTATTTTATCAAAATTCACAACTTCTCTATGATTCTATTTCTTAATTAAATAAAGATGATACCAGTGCCCCCCCCACCCCCGCCCCGAGAAAGCCTTCCGGTCCCAGTGAATTGAGGAGGTCATGCATTGAGAGTTCCCAGCATCCCTTGGAATGTCCTGGCGCAGTCACCTTGTACTGCCATCAGATGGCTCCTTCTAGTTCTCTAATATGTGGCAAATTTCATAGGAGGCTTTTGTGGACTGTCTGTGGCTCCTTCATCTGTGGTGAAAATCTTTGTTGCCTTTGCAATTTGCGCTGATTGCTTAAGAAAAGAACGGTTTGTTTTTTGAGGGCTGCTTTCAGTTTAGTGGGTTCTGTGCATAGTTAGCTACAATGCTTTTATTTTGTGGTGACGGTCCAGATTGTGTTTTTAGGAGGCATACGTTGCATTCTTACAAATTACACGTGTTGCAGAAGGGCTGTTTTTAACCCGTACATGGAGAAGAGGCCCACACTGTACTTGTTTCAGCCTGATGAGAGAGCATCCTATAACACTGTTGGATAAAGAAAAATGATGGACTCAAGAAAGAGCAAAGAAATACTTTTCTAGAGTGCTTATTCTGATGATTATAATATTTCTGTATTTTCAATTAGTTTATTACACATAATGTTGTTTGGAGATCCTTCACACCTTCAGGGAAAACATCAGCCTGGATAATCTATTCTGGGACTAATAAGAATAATACTAATATTAAGTTAGTATTATATATTATATGATGTGTAGTGTTTGCCAAGCCATATTTATAGACATGGTCTCATTCAGGTCTTTGTTACACCATATTGAAAAAATATTTTCTCTTTTACAGAGAAAGAAACTGATCCTCTGGAACTTAGTAATTTGTCAGAATTTATGGTAAGAAGTAGCGGGGCCAGAATTTAAACTCAGCTCTGACTGATTCTAAACCCTCTGCTCTCCTTATTACGCTCTGCAGTCTACCAAAAGGCAGTTAGTCTAGTACATTTACATTTACAGTTTGGGAAATCTGTTACTCCTTCTCTCCAGCAAAACTTTATGAATTAATTATTCTTTTTTTTAACTTAAATAAGAATAATAAAATACAATACAAATGAAATAATACACCTAGATCACAAAAATAAAATAATTATTTAGTCACCATTCAAAATGTCAAGTGTAAATAATTGACCTCTTGATGTCTAAAGAGTTGTGTATTTATTTCTTTCAAAGAGGAGGAAAAAAAAAAAAAAAAGCAAGAAGAAGAAAGCAAGAAAGAAAAAAAGAAAGAAAGAAGCCGGTACTTTGACACTTGGATAACACACACCCATTAAATTAAATATATCAGCTACAACATTTTACCTCTGATAAGAGAAGACATTATTCCTCAGATAAATATTGATAGGAGTTGATGACCCGGAATAAACTTTTCTATTTTTTCATTTTCACTGGCAGAATAAAGACCATGATGTTTTATGTTTCCCTAACATCCTTTTCATATTTAGAGGTGTTTTCCAATGCCTTTTAATTCATTTTCATGTCTCTTTCCCTGCTTGGACTGCAAGTATCTTGAGGACAAGAGCTGTATTTGTATCCCTAGCACATAAAATTTGTTATGCTTAGACTTTGCTCAAAAATTGCTGCTTTAATAAATGTCTAAATTCAATACTGTAATGATAATATCTGAAACTGCACTAGTTCTTAGTCGTCTACTTGGATTTTGTATTTTTTTTATGTTTTGGAAATATGAATGCCTATTTTAACATGGGCATTAGGACTTCGAAGTCTCTTGGTACTTAAAATAGGTTTTTTTGGTGATATTCATGAAAATGATGAAAGTGATAATAATGATTATCATCATCAACAATTTCATCATCACTGCCACCATCTAAATAAAATGACAACTATAGATTCAAACCAAGGAATGAAAGCACAGCAAAATGAAAAATAGTGCATCATGATTACAAGGATAATTAGAAAAGAATCAGACATATTAGTATATTAGTACATATTAGTAGGTGAAAGAAGATGGGATTTACCTTCTGAAGATCAGCACGCCCTATTTCTGGCACTTCACACTGAGTGAGTGATCTTGGCTCTATCACTTAGCCTCTTCAAATTTCAGGTTCATTGCCTCTAAAATGGGGAAAATAATAATTCTTACCTGTGATTCTTATAAGGATCGGATAGGACACTCTTTTTGAAAGACTTTTATAAACTGGGAAGTAATACATACAGAAATGCTAACTAATATTATTCCTGTAACTTCTGATCCAAAGGCCACAGTAAATGTAATTTACTTGCTGGTTCCCTGGATGCCCACAAGTTCTCCATTCCTCTGAGGTCAATTATGCTTCAATATTTCATTGTTGTTGTTGTTAGGTGCCGACAAGTCACTTCTGACTCAAAGTGACCCTGTGTGCAACAGAGTGAAACACTGCCCAGTCCTGTGCCATCCTCACGATCACTGCTATGTTTGAGCCCATGGTTACAGCCACTGTGTCAGTTTATCTTGTTGAGGGCCTTCCTCTTTTTCGCTAACCCTCTACTTTACCATGCATGATGTCCGTCTCCAGGGACTGGTTCCTCCTGACAACATTTCCAAAGTATAAGAGATGAAGTCTCGCCATCCTTGCTTCTAAGGAGCTTTCTGGCTATACTTCTAAGACAGATTTGTTAATTCTTCTAGCAGTCCATGGTATATTCAATATTCTTTGCCAGCACCACAGTCCAAATGCATCAATTCTTCTTTGGTCTTCCTTATTCATTGTCCAGCTTTGGCATGCATATGAAGCAATTGAAAATACCACGGCTTGGATCAGATGCACTTTAGTCTTCAAAGGACTGTTTGCTTTTTAACACTTTAAAGAGGTCTTTTGCAGTGGATTTGCCCAATGCAATATATTGTTTGATTTCTTGACTAGTGCTTCCATGGGCATTGATTGTGGATCCAAGTAAAATGAAATCCTTGACAGCTTCAATATTTTCTCCAATTATGGTGACATTGCTTAAACAAATTGATATTTAATTCCTAATATACAAAGAACAGCTTAGTACCACAGACTCTCCGAGGGATTATATTTATCCTTGTCATTTCACACTCTGGTTTCCTGCTTCTCATGGATTCTTGATCTCTGATATTCTCTGCCTTCCTGTGTCTCCAAGCATCTTTGTAAACATGTTTGCCCCATGATACCACATTGCTTTAGTAGCACAAGGCTTTTCTGCAAATCTGATTTTGGTGATGATTTGGAGTAGAATTTTGGAACACATACCGTATCAGTTGCTGTCAAGTTGGTTCCAGCTCATGGAGACCTCATGTATGCCCAGTAGAGATGCATCCCACTGGGTTTCCAAGGATGTGACTTTTCAGAAGCAGATGGCCAGGACTTTCTTTTGAGGAGTTTCTCGGTGAGTTTGGATCTCCAACCTTTCGGTGAAGAGTCGAGTGCTTAACCGATTGAGCCACCCAGGGACTCTCACCTCAACTTGTAATAAGTATAAAATGTTAAGGAGATATTTTATGTCATTTTTTTGCTTATGTCTTTGAAACCTTTTCTGTATCTAACTGCACATCTCAGTTCACACTAGCCACATTTCCGGAGATCAATAGCTACATCTGGCTGGTGACTACTGCCCAGTACAGTTCTAAGCAGCAGGAATGTTGTGTGTCTTCTTTCATGTAATTCTCACAGTGGGCTGATTATTAATTCCACATCACGGACTAGAAGGAGGAAATGTTAATTAAGTTGTTGAAAGTCACATGTTTATTTTCAGTAAGAAATTGAGTTTAGTTCGTTGTCTCCTCAGAATTTTAAAAATCTTAACCTTATCATACTTCTATGTTTTTCTTGACTATTATTAATATTTGCATGAGACTTTGCCTGATAATACTCAGAGGAAGGTACCCTTCTTTCTCTTTTTTACTCTTTATTTGAATTTAGTAAAGAATGCTGAATTGACATATCTGTGGACTAAAATATTTCTGTGGTCAGAATGTTATTTCAAGAATAGATTTACAGTGCATAAGTACATGCTGTTCTATTGAAATGATGTACCTTAATGCTGGCCCAAAGGGATTTTTTTCTATGCAATTCTTGGACTGTCTACTGAATCAATCAAACAGGGAACTGATTTGTGGGTGGGAAGTGGGGGTGAGCTGGGTGGAGAGCTTACCGCGTTTGAGTAATTACTGGTCTCATGTTAATTTGAGGATTCAAAGTTGTATCTGGTATCTTTATTCTTTCCAAGTTCCTCATGTTCCTTTACTTAAAAATAATAAAAAAAAAAAGTAATGCTTGTGAGGTAGTTAACTCTGATCTCACCAATATTCTTTTAATCATTTAACTTAATTCTGTTTATTATGGGTAATTTTTTTTCAGGAATATTGTTTATGATATCATTAAGAATTCTAAATGGAATTATTCGATTAGATCATTTAGTTTTATGAACACTAGCACACTTACTGTTCATTCATTGGTGTTGTTAGGTGCCATGGAGTCAGTTTGACTCAAAGCGACCCTATGTGCAACAGAACAAAACACTGTACAGTCCTGCACCATCCTCAAATTCATTGCTACTTTTGAGCTCATTTTTGCAGCCAGTGTGTCAATTCGTCTTGCTAAGGATCTTCCTCTTTTTTGCTGACCTTCTACTTTACCAAGCATGATGTCCTTCTCCAGGGAATGGTCCCTCCTGATAACATGTCCAAAGTACATGAGATGAAATCTTGCCATTCTCGCTTCCAAGGAGCATTCTGGCTGTACTTCTTCTGAGACAGATTATTCGTTTTTCTGGTAGTTGATGGTATAATCAATATTCTTTGCCAACACCACAATTCAAACGCATCACTTCTGCTTCAGTCTTCCTTATTCATTGTCCAGCTTTCTCATGTATATGAGGCAGTTGAAAATACCAGGGCTTGGGTCAGGCACACCTTAGTCCTGAAAGGGACATCTTTGCTTTTTAACTCTTTAAAGAGGTCTTTTGCCATAGATTCGTCCAATGCAATGCATCATTTCATTTCTTGACTGCTGCTTCCATGGGCATTGATTGTGGATCCAAGCAAAATGAAATCCTTGACAATGTCCATATTTTCTTCATTTATCATGACGTTGCTTATTGGCCCAGTTGTGAGGATTTTTATTGGCTTTATGTTGAGGTGTAATCCAAACCAAAGGCGGTAATCTTTGATCTCCATCAGTAAGTGCTACTAGTTCTTTTCACTTTCATCAAGCAAGGTTGTGTCATCCGCATATGGCAGGTTGTTAATGAGTCTTCCTCCAGTCCTAATGCAGCATTCTTCTTCATATAGTCCAGCTTCTCCGATTCTTTGTTCAGCATACAAATTGAATAAGTATAGAGAAAGGATACAACCCTGACACACATCTTTCCTGATTTTAAACCACATGCTATCCCCTTGTTCTGTTCAAACGACTGCCTCTTGGTCTATGGACAAGTTCCTCATGAGCACAATTAAGTGTTCTTGAATTCCCATTCTTCTCAATGTTACCCATAGTTTGTTATGATCCACACAGTCGAATGCTTTTGCACAGGTAAACATCTTTCTGGTATTCTCTGCTTTCAGCCAAGAGCTATCTGACATTAGCAGTGATATCCCTTGTTCCACATCCTCTTCTGAATTCAACTTAAATTTCTGACAGTTTCCTGTCAATGTACTTCTGCAACTGTTTTTGAATTATCTTCAGAAAAATTTTATTTGTGTGCGATATGAATGACATTGTTCGATAATTTCCATATTCTGTTGGATCACCTTTCTTTGGAATGGGCACAAATATGGATCTCTTCCAATCAGTTGGCCAGGTAGCTGTCTTCCAAATTTCTTGGCATACACTAGTGAGCACTTCCAGTGTTGCATCCTTTGTTGAAACATCTCAATTGGTATTCTGTCAATTTCTGAAGCCTTGTTTTTCTCTAATGCCTTCTGTGCAGCTTGGACTTCTTCCTTCAATACCATCGGCTCTAGATCACATGCTACCTCCTGAAACGATTGAACATTGACTATTTCTTTTTGCTACAGTGACTCTGTATTCCTTCCATCTTTTGATGCTTCCTGCGTCATTTAATATTCAGTCCATGGAATCCTTCAATATTGCAACTTGAGGCTTGAATTTTTTCTTCAGTTCTTTCAGCTTAAAAAATGCCAACCATGCTCTTTCTTTTTGGTTTTCTAACTCCAGTTCTTAGAACATTTCATTTTAATACTTTACTTTGTCTTCTTGAGACATCCTTTGAAGTCTTCTGTTCAGCATGTTTACTTCATTTCTTCCATTTGCTTTAGCTACTCTTCATTCAAGAGGAAGTTTCAGAGTCTCTTCTGACATCCATTTTGGTCTTTTCTTTCTTTCCTGTATTTTTAATGACCTTTTGCTTTCTTCATGTATGATGTCCTTGATGTCATCTCACAACTCTTCTGGTCTTTGGTAATTGGTGTTCAATGTGTCAAATCTATTCTTGAGATAGTCTCTAAATTCAGATGGGATATACTCAAGGTTGTACTTTGGCTCTCGCGGACTTTTTAAATTTTCTTCAGCTTCTACTTGAATTTGCAGATGAGCGATGGACAGTCTGTTCTGTAGTCAGCCCCTGGCCTTTTTCCAACTGATGAGACTGAGCTTTTCCATTGTGTCTTTGCACAGATGTAGTCAATTTGATTCCTGTGTATTCCATCTGGTGAGGTCCACATGTGTAGTCACTGTTTATGTTGTTGAAAAATGTATTTCCAAGTAATATGTTGTTGGTCTTGCAAAATGCTATCATTTGATTTCCAGCATCATTTCTATCACAAAGGCCATATTTTCCAACTGCTGATCCTTTTTTTGTTTCCAACTTTTGCATTCTAATCACCAGTAATGTCAATCCATCTTGTTGCATGTTTAGTCAATTTCAACTGCAGAAGTTGGTAAAAAATTTCAATTTCTTCATCTTTGATTTTAGTGTTTGGTGCGTAAATTTGAATAATAGTCTTATTAACTTGTTTCCCTTGTAGGTGTATGGATATTATCCTATCTCTGAGAGCCTTGTACTTCAGGATAAATCCTGAAATGTTCTTTTTGACAACGAACACAATTCTGGTCACCTTCAATTTGTCATTCCTGGCATAGTAGGCCATATGATTGTCTGATTTAAAATGGACAATGCCAGTCCATTTCAGCTCACTAATGCCTAGGGTATCTATCTTCAATTGTTCCATTTTATTTTTGACAACTTCCAATTTTCCTAGATTCATATTGCATACATTCCAAGTTCTGGTTTTTAATGATATTTGCAGCTGTTTCTTCTCATTTTGAGTCTTGCCACATCAGCAAATCAAGGTCCCAAAATCTTTACTCTATCCACGTCGTTAAGGTCAACTCTAATTTGAGGCGGCAACTCTTCTGCCATCATATTTTGAGTGCCTTCCAACCTGAGGGTCTCATCTTCTGGCGCTATATCAAAGTCCTGCTGCTACTCTTATTGTTTTCATTGGCCAGTTTGTTTAGAGGTAGATCGCCTGGTCCTTTTTCCTAGTCTGTCTTAGTCTGGAAGCTCTACTGAAACCTGTCCACATGGGTGACCCTACTGGTATTTGAAATACTGGTGACATAGTTTCCAGCATCACAGCAATGTGCAAGCCACCATAGTACTACAAACTGACAGACTATTGGTGGTTTTATACATAAGATATCCAAAACATTTTAAATAATAATCTTTCTTTACAGGCATTCTCATAACATTACTGTAATGGGAAACATTCTCTCCAGGCTGCACATGAGAACGTGGGGGCTGAGTGAAGCTCTCAGTCCCAGAAGCTGGTGATGGAATGCATTGAGGTCTTCAAGTGGGTTCAATCAGCAGTCACTGCAGATGCTGTCAACTTCTAGTAAATGATTCCTTTGAAATTTCCTGGGGCTGTTCTGGTTGCATCATGCCCATTGACATACTGTTGGCCCTTGGCAGTTTTCGGTGTAAAACTGGGAGATATGCTGAAAGGCAGGATGACATCAACACATCTCTTTTGCTGGCTGGGTGCACGAGGGATGTAGCAGAAAGAAAGTCATGTGTAGTTTATAGAAGATGGAATGAATTCCATATGTTCACCATGCAGGCAGTCTTTGTGTACACAGTAAGGACTTTCCTAGTGCTTATATTTAATTTCCACACAAAACATGGGCTTTTCTAAAACCCTCACCATGGTTTACTGTGTCTACGTAATTTAGAATGTTTTCCCTCGTGAGCTACATTTTGAGAAAAGGAGTGCTCCACCCACATGAATTATTAATGTATTTACATAGGACAAAGTTTTTTTTAGACAAATTTATGGTCAAGTTTTGATTTAAACTAACAAAAAGGGGTAGATTGATTTTGCCACTGCCTCCCATCTGCCACTATCCTCCCTGCTTTAACTTCCCTCTTTTGTCTGGGACTGCCACTCGTCTGGTCGTGGTGGTCCTCGGTTGTGTACGGTTAACAAATAATCTCTCAGTGCCTAGTGATCCAATTCCAAAGTCCCAAGAAAGAAAGATTGCCCATATCATCTCCTTTAGCCAGGTTTATCCATCTGGAAATTGGCTGCATATGAATCGAGTGCCCAATACACATTCTAGTCCAATGAACTCTGGCCAAGGGGGAAGCTTTCTGCAATAAACAGGGTTAAAGAAACCAGCAATTAACATAGACAGGACAGTTGATGGACAGACACACTGCCTCATCACTTGATATCTTCCTTGTCTCTCTTTGTTTGTGTCTCTCTCTCCACACAGTAAATGTAACTGGTTAGTAAATTTGTAGTAAGTTCACCAGTAGCATTGCTTTAGACTTTTTCAACTATTTGTTTTCCTACCCCTCTAAATTCCTATGTTAAATGTAAGTAATAACAAGAGAGATAAATAAGGCTGGTCAGGCTCGTTGGATGTTCTATTATTGTCCTGGTGTCCTTCATATCCTGGAAGTGTGCAAGGTGGATAAGCTAATCATACATTAGCTCCTTTATAGAGAAAGGAACATTTTCGGAGACTATAACATATTCCAGGTATTTGCATGTAATCTTCCTTAATCCCGACCTGAAACTGATGAGGAAAATATTCAACTCCAATTTTCGTTTAATTAAACAGGCTCAGATGACAGGTTACTTTGATTAAGATAAAGTAGCTAGTAATGGGCAGCAGTGTGACTTGAGGTCAGTTCTGTTTGATACAGCAAGCCCTGTTTTTCTGCTAGCAGAAACCCCAATCTATTTGAGAAACCAAGTAGGCGTTCCTTTTTGCTGAGTTTATTTCTTTTTATAATAACATGACATTATTGATAACCGAACAGTTATTGAAGAGAATATAAAGACTATTACCACTCCTTCCATGCCAATTCCCCTAAAGAGAGAAAGAGAGAAAAGCTTGATTCAAGGGGAGAAACTGTTTGATGGAATCATTGCAATATCTAAGTGCTTTTTCTATTAACAATTTCTTAAAGGGTTCATCAATATTCTGAAAGGGATATGGCCTTCCTTTAAAATTATCTTTGATATTAGTAATGATAAAACTATTTATGAAAAATTTGCATGACAACAGAACAGATTTGTTTTCTTTTGATTTTATTTTCCACACATATAATGCAGGGAATTATGACCCAGTTATCAATATTAACACATTTTTTTCCTGAAATCCAGATGATTTAAAAAGTCATCAAACTATCCATTTGATATCCTAGTATGAATTCCATGGTGATTTTTCCTAATTTTTTTTTGTGTGTGTTATCACTATTGAAAAGAAAAAAAAAATGTTACCATGATCCCCTTATCAATCTAATTGATATTACTGTTCATGATTCTATTACAAATATTTTTAACTATTTTTTTCATTTGACATTATATTTTTCCAAGCTGAGTCTGCTTTCACTTTCCACATCTGCCGCTACACTCATCTCGTTTATTTTTGTAACCATCTGAAGGGAATTCTGGCAAGAAAACGAACAGAGAGAATAAGAAATATATGAATCATTTCCTACCCTACAATTAACACATGAAGAGAGAACTTAGTGAAAACATAATTCCTCAGGCATATGTGGTTTTTGTTTGTAAGCCAACATAGTTTCCCTCTGAGTTCATTAGCTGCCATTTTATAAATGATCCTTTTGCTTGCAAGAATCAACTTTAAGTGTTTTAGCAAATTAGAATTCATACTTTCTCTTATCACTTAATTTATGAGTATCCTTTACACTAGATCCACAGTATTTTTAAAGAACCGTTCCCATTGGCAAAGGCCCCAGGAAATCTCTAAGATACCATTCCTCTGGGAAATCAACTTTTAATGATTCTTCTATACATAATGTATATATTTTGTTTATTTTTGTTACCAACGTTTTACGACTATGGCAAAAATGAATTCTAAATTTCACTATGTCAGTGATTTTCAGACTGCAGGTAAACCACTATTTAGTGAGCCATGACATCAATTTAGTTGGTATAGTGAGCATTGTGAAGAGTACATTACAGTTTTATTTTTTTCCTCCATTGCTTCAGAGACTGGGATGTTAACGTAGAATCTAATTTCTGAGTGGCCAAATGTAATCACCAGATTAGAGATTGGCAATACTAGATTTCTTGTACTTGCTCAGAACTTGTGGTGTTGGCAAAGGATATTGAATATACTGTGGACTGCCAGAAGAATGAACAAATCAGTCTTAGAATAAATAGAACCACAATGTTGTTTAGAAGCAAGGATGGCAAGACTTTGCTCTCTTACTTTGGACACGTCATTAGGAAAGATTGCTAGAAAAGGACATTACGGTTGGTAAAGTGCAGGTCAGCAAAGATGAGGGAGACCCTAAATGAGGGGGATTGACACAATAGCCACAACAATGGACTCAAACATACCAACAATCCTGAAAATGGCACAGACCAGGGCAATGTTCTGTTCTGTTATACACCATGAGTTCGCCAAGAGTTGGAGCTAACTGTAAGACAACTAACAACAAATATGTATATACAGGCAGTCCCTGGGTTACGGAGGAGATCTGTTCCTGTGTCTTGGAGTCTTTAAGTTGAATTTGTGGGTAAGTTGGAACAGATGCATATAGTTCTTATCAGGGCTTTGAACTAGTTCGTTCTGGTTTGAACCTCTGCTGAGCATTTGCATTTCTAACAAGTTCCCAGGCGATGCTACTGTTGATAGTTAGGGACCAATTCTGAGAAGCCCTAGAAGAGCAATGGCTCTCAAAATTTATTATACATAAGAAGCACCTGGGGGATTTTGTTAAAATGAAGACTCTGATTCAGTATATCTGGGGTGGAAATGCAAATTCTCAGTAGGGGTTCTAACTAGCATGAACGGGTTTGAAGCCCTGATTCTTTTAGCCTTACTTTAGTGCAAAAAATGGCTCGGAGCCTTTTCAATGATTTAAAAGCTGTGCGTGCAGCAAAGGAAGGTGAATATAATGAAGAATTTGTTGCAAGTAGGGGTTGGTTCAAACGTTTTGAAGTGAGGGCAAATTTACGTAACATTAAAGGGCAAGTATGGGTTGTCCTTAAGTCAGATGTTCATAACCTGGGGACCACCTGTAAGCATGTATATATAAACATACATATATATATTCTCCCCAATTTTGGCAACAGAAATATTAAAGTTACATTGAAATAAGCTGCCATATATAAGACTTTATTAACAGTAATATATGTGCTAGTATCTAACAGGCAGTATTTGGAGGGAGAATAGCCATATAATGTTATAAACCATTACTCTCGAGTCGATTCTGATTCATAGCGACCATATTGGATAGAGTAGAACTGCCCCATAGGGTTTTCAAGAGCAGTTGATGTATTCGAACTGCTGACCTTTTGGTTAGCAACTGAACTCTTAACCACTGCGCCACCAGGTCTCCAGATATATTGTTACAGTTTCCAGAAATATTACATAAAATGATTTAAATGTTGAAACTCTTATGTAAGGGTATTCCTATTTCTGCTGAATTTTGAAAATTCATTTTTACCTTGCATACAGTCTAAAAGTTGCTTTTTCTGAAAAAAAACTGAGGGCAGCCAAAATTATTTTTTTTTAACAAAATGGTTTAAGGATGAACTTAGTGAATACATAAGCAGCTGGAAAGAACATTGGCAAACAGTTGCTAGTGAAATTTCAATGAGAGATGGAAAAAGGGTCAAATTAATGGAAAAAAAAATATGGGTTAAAAAGTGAGTAGTAGCATGCATTTTTCAGTTGTTGGAAAAAATAACTTTTTACAGGTAAGTTTATGGGAACTCTGTTATTGAAGAACTTAACTCTGAATAATTTTAGATGAAAGATGATGCATATTGAATAAGTATGGTGACAGGATGCAACCCTGATGCAAACCTTTCCTGATTTTAAACCAATCAGCATCCCCTTGTTCTGTTCAAACAACTGCCTCTTTGTCTATATACAGGTTCTGCATGAGCACAATTAAGTGTTATGGAATTCCCATTCTTCACAATGTTATCCATGATTTGTAACGATCTACACAGTCAAATTCCTTTGTATAGTCAATAAAACACAGGTAAATATCTTTCAGGGATTCTCTGCTTTCAGCCAAGATCCATCTGACATCAGCAATGATACCCCTTGTTCCATGTCCTATTCTGACTCTGGCTTGAGTTTCTGGCAATTCCCTGCCAAAGTACTGCTGCAACAGTTCTTGAATTATCTTCAGCAAAATTTTACTTGTGTGTGATATTAATGATACTGTTCTATAATTTTCACATTCTGTTAGATTACTTTTCTTTGGAATAGGCACAGATATGGATCTCTCCCAGTCAGTTGGTCAGATGGCTTTCTTCCAAGTTTCTTGGCATAGATAAGTGAACGCTTCCAGCATTGCATCCGTTTGTTAAAACATGTCAATTGGTATTCCATCAATTCCTGAAGCCTTGTTTTTCTCCAATGCCTTCAGTGCAGCTTGGACTTCCTTCTTCAGTACTATCAGTTCTTGATTCACTAGTAGAGAGATGGTGTATCTGGCAAAGAGATATCTCCAGTTTCTACACAGGAAATAGTAGAAATATTTATCAAATGTCATTGCTATTGTTTATAACTCATTTCATACATAAAGCTATTGTTATAACAATATAGTATATACCCCTCAACTGACAACAATCCAGTCAACATTCTGATTTTAAGAGTGGGCCACACCAAGTAAGAAGCACTTAAAAAATATATTTTCTCCTTGTTTGGGAATGTGATTAAATATGCAATTATACACATAAATATGTAAACTATTCAGAGAATCACAATTATTCTTCTGATGCCTAAAAGTTATTAAGGCAATATTTTGTATCTTTTTATCATACGAAGCTTTTGAAATCTGAAGTGCAGAGAAAAAAGACTAAAAATAATAAATCGAAAGTGATTTACTTGTAGGACAAAATCAAGTGTTATATTATACATGTAATTGGAGTCCCGAATAGAAGGAAGAGAGAGAAGAACATAAAAAAGGATTTCAAGATATAATAGGTGAAAAACTTTCAAATTTGATGAAAACTATTAATAGACATTCTTACCAATAGGTACAAAACCTCAAAGAATCTCAAGAAACATACACGTGTATACACACACACACTCCACTGTCACCTCCACCGACATTGCATCATAATCAAATTGTCAATAAAACAGTGAAAAAGAGAAAAAATTTAAGAGCACCTAGGGAAAATGACACATTACGTACTGTCTTAGTCATCTACTGCTGCTACAACAGACATACCATAAGTGGATGGCTTTAACAAAGAGAAATTTATTTCTTCACAGTAAAGTAGGCTGTAAGTCCAAATTCAGGGCATCAGCTCCGGGGGAAGGCTTTCTCTCTCTGTCGGCCTTCTTGTCATCAGTGTTCCCCCAGACTAGGAGCTTCTCCGCGCAGGGACCCCAGGTCCAAAGGATGCGCTCTGCTCCAGGCACTGCTTTCTTGGTGGTATGAGGTCCCCCTGTCTCTCTGCTCACTTCTCTCTTTTATATCTCAAGAGATCGCCTCAGGACACAATCCAATCTTGTAGATCAGGTCCTGCCTTACTAACACAACTGCCACTCATCCTCCCTCATTAACATCATAGAGGCAGGATTTACAACATATAGGAAAATTACACAATACCGGGAATCATGGCCCAGCCAAATTGAGACACATTTTTGGGGGGACATACTTCAATCCATGACATATATATAAAACAAAAAAGTAGAAATTATGACAGGCTTGTTAAAAGCTATGCAATACAGAAGAATATGAAATAGCATCTTTAAAGCACTGAAAGTTCTCAACCTGAATTCCACATTCTGAGTCTGCCCATGAAGAAATCATGTATTAGGGACTTGCTGTACTGACTTTACAATTAGAAAATGGAACAAAATATATGAAGTATGTGTTTTTAGATACTGAACAATAAGTATCTAACAATTATGACCCCTAAGAGAAGGGAAGCAGAATTCACATACATGTTTTGTTGTCTTATATCTTTGAAATGTATCATTTAGGAGTAGAGATAATGTGATTTGGGGATAGGAAACTATTTTTATTGATAAGACAAGATGGAATAAACAAAAATAAAAGTATTGATATATTAGACTATACCAAAACAAAAATTTTCTGATCTGTGAAAATTAAAATTAGGAAAATCCATTGGAAATCCACAGAATGGGAAAATTCTTGTGTGTCAGTATCTGGCAAGAACTTGCATAATTTGTAGAGTTCACTAATAAAAATGCAAATAGCCCAATGAGTGGAAAATGGCAAAACATATGAATAGATATTTCACTGAAAGAAGATACACAAATAACCCATAAGCACATGGAAGAGTGTCTTAAATAATTAGTTATCAAAGATGTAAAAATTAAAATCACATTGCTATACCACTATATATCAGTATAATGGCTAAAATTAAAATGACTGATATTACCAAGTCTTTGTGTACAACGAGAGAAACATGAACCCATACGCATTGTTATTGGAGATGTAGAACGTACAACTACTTTGGAAAACAGCTTGGCAGTTCCTTACAAATTAAATTAAATTTAAAATATATGTATACAGTTTATTATATGAAACAGCAATTCTGTCCCTAGGTACTTACTCAAAGGAAATTCATATATATGTCACACAAAGGCTTGAACATCAATTTATGCAGCAGCATTATTCATAATAACTAAAACTGGATGTAACACAAATGCCCAACAAGATTTTAATGAGTAAACAAATGGAATATCACTAAACAATAAAAAGGATTGAATTAGTGATGAGTGCAACATGGATGAATCTCAGAAATGTTATGCTGAACAAAAGAATCCAGACACAAAAGACTATATACATTAGTTTTCTGTTTATGTGACTTTCTAGAAAAGGTAAAAGGAATCTATAGTAACAGAAAGCATATCAGTAGTTGCCTGTGCCGAGTATGAGGTGGAGATTGACTACAAAGGAGAAGGTTGTATATCTTGATAGCAGTAGTAATTATACAAATGTTTACATTTGTCAAAATTCATTAATGTATACACTCAGAGCTTGTGTTTTTAAATATAGAAATTATACCATGATATAGTTCCTTTAATAAAACATTTATGGACAGCTGGGGAAGGGACAAGGGGCATGAAAGCTGCATTTAAATATGTAAAAACTGTAAAATCAAAAAGGGATCAAGTTTCTGCTTATTAAGTAACCAGGAAAGGCCCACAACTTACAGAATATGGATTTAAATTCACTTTATTGATGATTTACTAACACATGGCTTCCTAAAACTGACATAAGCTTACTGTTGAAATGGCAATGTCCTTCCCAGTGAAGGTATTCAAGTACCAGCTGGATGATCACACATCAGGTATGTTGCAGAAGCACCTTAGAGATTGAAGAATTTACTAACCAACTTTTCTAAACTATTAAATGCCTTTTCTCATCCTCCCAGATGAGGTCTTATAGTACTCTGTCTATATTTACTAGAATTTGTAACTATTCATTAGACTGTATGCTCTAGGAAAATATGGGCCTTTTTTCAATGACATAAATGGCGACTATACATGTGGACCTCACCAGATGGAATACACAGGAATCAAATCGACTACATCTGTGGAAAGAGAAAATGGAGAAGCTCAATATCATCAGTCAGAACAAGACTAGGGGCCAACGCAGAAGACAGCATCAATTGCTCGTATGCAAGTTCAAGTAGAAGCTGAAGAAAATTAAACCAAGTCCATGAGAGCCAAAGTATAACCTTGAGTATATCCCACCTGAATTTGGAGACCATCTCAAAAATAGATTTGATGCATTGAACACTAATGACCGAAGATCAGAAGAGTTGTGGGATGACATCAAGGATATTATATATGAAGAAAGCAAAAGGTCATTAAAAAGACAGGAAAGAAAAAACCAAAATGAATGTCAGAAGAGACTCTGAAACTTGCTCTTGAATGTAGAGCAGCTAAACCAAATGGAAGAAATGATGAAGTAAAAGAGCCGAACACAAGATTTCAAATGGTGGCTCGAGAAGACAAAGTAAAGTGTTATAATGAAATGTGAAAAGACCTGGAGTTAGAAAACCAAAAAGAAAGAATATGCTTGGCATTTTTCAAGCTGAAAGAACTGATGAAAAAATTCAAGCCTCAAGTTGCAATATTGAAGGATTCTGTAGGAAAAATGTGCATCAGAAGAAGATGGAAGAAACACACAGCCTCTGAATCAAAAAGAATTGATCAACATTCAACCATTTCAGGATGTAGCATATGATCAAGAACTGATGGTATTGAAAGAAGAAGTCCAAGCTTCACAGAAGGCATTGGAAAAAACAAGTCTCCAGAAATTGATGGAATACCAATTGAGATGTTTCAACAAATTGATGCAACTCTGGAAGCACTCACTCATCTATGCCAAGAAATTTGGAAGAGAGTTACCTGGTCATCTGACTGGAAGACATCCAACCATCTTTGTGCCCATTCCAAAGAAAAGTGATCCAACAGAATGCAGAAATTATCAAACAATATCATTAATATCACACACAAGTAAAATTTTGCTGAAAATAATTCAAAAATGTTTGTAGCTGTACATCAACAGGAACTGCCAGAAATACAAGGTGAGAAATACAGAAGAGGATGTGGAATAAGGAACATCATTGCTGATGTCAGATGGATCTTGGCTGAAGGTAGAGAATACCAGAAAGACATTGAGCTGTGTTTTATTAACTGTGCAAAGGCATTCAACAGTGTGGATGATAACAAATTATGGATAACATTGAGAAGAATGGGCATTCCAGAACACTTAACTGTGTTTATGTGGAACCTGTATATAGACCAAGAGGCAGTTGTTTGAAAAGAACAAGGGGATAATAAGTGGTTTAAAATCAGGAAAGGGTTGTGTCAAGGTTGTATCATTTCATCATACTTATTCAATCTGTATGCTGAGCAAAGAATTGGAGAAGCTGGACTATATGAAGAACGCAGCATTAGGATTGGAGGACTACTCATCAACAACCTGTTAAATGAAGATAATACAACTGTACTGGCTGAAAGCAAGGAGGACTTGAAACACTTACTGATGAAGATCAAAGACTACAATATTTAGTATGGATTGCACCGCAACATAAAGAAAACAAAAATCCTCACAACTGGACCAGTAAACAACATCTTGATAAACAGAGAAAATACTGCAGTTGTGAAGAATTTCATTTTGCTTGGATCCACAATCAATGCCCATGGAAGCAACAGTCAAGAAATCAAATGACATACTGCATTGGAAAATCTGCCACAGAAGACCTGTTTAAAGTGTTAAAAAGCAAAGATGGCACTTTGAGGACTAAGTTAGGCCTGACTCAAGCCATGGTATTTTCAGTCACCTCATATGCATGGTAAAGTTGGACAACGAATGAGGAAGACTGAAGAAGAATTAATATCTTTGAATTATGGTGTTAGTGAAGAATACTGAATATACCACGGACTGCCAGAAGAAGGAATAAATCTGTCTTGGAAGAAGTACAGCCAGAATGCCCCTTAGAAGCGAGGATGGCAAGACTTCCTCTCATGTACTTTGGACATGTTATCAGGAGAGACTGTCCCTTGAGAAAGATATCATGCTTGCTAAAGGAGAGGGTCAAGAATAAAGAGGAAGAACCTCATAGAAATGGATTGACACAGTGGCTGCAACAATGTACTCAAACAAAGCAACGATTGTGAGGATGGGGCTGACCAGGGCAGTGTTTCATTCTGTTGTACGTATGGTCGCTATGAATTGGAACTGACTCGAGGACAGCTAACAGCAACAACTTGGGTTTTCCTGACGGAGCCCTCGCGGTACAATGATTAAAGCACTAGGCTGCTAACCAAAAGATCAGCCGTTGGAACCCACAAGCAGCTCTGAGGAAGAAAAGACCTGGTGATGTGCTCCTTTGAAGGTTTATAGCCTAGGAAACCCAATGGAGCAGTATTTCTCTGTCCTGTAGGGTTGCTATGAGTCAGAATAGAGTTGACAGCACACAACAGCAGCACTTGCTTTTCCCAAGTTTTTATTACCAGCACCTAATGAAGTGCTTAGAGCCCTGGTGGTGCAGCGGTTAAGTGTTTGGATGCTAACCAGATGTCGGCAGTTCTAATCCACCAGCTGCTCCTTGGAAACCCTGTAGGGCAGTTCTACTCTGTCCTGTAGGGTCGCTATGAGTCGGAATCAACTCGAAGGCAATGGATTTGTTTGTTCGTTCTGTTTAATGAAGTGTTAAGGACACAGTAGATGCTGTATACATATTTTAATGAATACATGAAGAAAGAAAGAATGAATGTGTTAATGAACAAGGTAAATGGTTGAACAGCCTTTGAAATGTTCAATACACTTAGAAAGCCATTTCATAAGCAATCACCCATTTACAGACACATTCATACCCTTTCCTAATCTACAAATCTTAGAATTACATTTGTCAGCAGTGATATAGGATGTAACTTAAGTAGATTATGATAATATGTATAAAAACGTGTAAATGAGTAAGCACTATGCCAAGGCAGAGAGACAAAGTTAAAAAGCTATCACTATATTCTTACAAGTCATACTCAATATCCTTTATTATATGCTATAGTACACAGACACACATGCATGCACCCACACAAATACTGTCTCTCTCTCTCACTAGCATGGGGCACAACTACATTATTATAATTTAATTTTACTTCCCAATTCTCTTAAAGTCTGTATCTGACAAGTGGTGGTATTGAATAGCATTGTTTTAAACCACTTCTCCAATTTGCTGAGGTCACATTAAGGTCATGTTGAATTTTGTTCTTGACATTCGAGGTGTTAATCAGTCCTTCCAACTAAAAGGAACTGTAAATTACTGAGTTCACAGACTTTTCCATCATCCACGTCATTGATGAAAATATTAAATAGCCTCTGGCCCAAGATTGACCTCTATATAACAAAACCTCTGTCCACCTTGTTTGACAAAGAACAGTTAGTAACTTTAATTGTTCTGCCTATTTGTTTCCACTGAACAGGAATATGGTTTTGATCAATTTTTATCAGTTTCTGAATTAATCCAATTGTTAATATTCTGATAACATTAATATTTAATTCCTGATTTTAAATTTTGAATGCGAAAGTGCTGACATTAATGAATACTACTTACCAAAGTAGATGAGTGATAATGAAGGGTAAATAAGATCTTCAATCGGCTGTCATGCTGATTTTTTTTTCTACTATGTTCTCGTTGTCCTACTTTCTTTCCTTTTAAATACAATAACTTCACTTAATACTTCCTTTTCTAGCTGTTATTAGAGAAGTCTTTGTAACTGTAACAGGTGATAGTTTTTGATGGATAACAAGATAAGTATGGTTTGCATTCTCAGTCACAAATCCATTCCTTGAAGAATGAAATTATTTTCTTACTTGTTACTTGCTTGTGGGGGCATCTTCCTATGAATAAGCAAAGTGTTATTTTGTCTCCTTATTTATGCTGTCGTCATTGACATTTTCACCACGCCCCACTAGACTGTGCTTGACCTCGGGATTTAACACATAGAACAATTGCTCAATAAATATTTGTTTAATACATTAAATACATATGCTGTGAAGTAACAAAATCTGGCATTGTGACTGGTCAACAGAGGGAGAACAATGTATTTAGAACAGAACAGGTGAGTAACCAAGGGGCTGAACTAGTTAGGACTGGTATCTGTTCAGTTTTAAAATTCCATGTAATGATCATCCCTGGGTACATACTGAAATGGAAAGATAGGAAACATTTTTGAGCTGATAAGGAGACCATGTTGTCTCCATTCCCATAGCCTCTGTTGCTCTCTAAGACTTTTTTTTCTCATGAAACAGTAGTACACGTATTGTTTTATGACATTGGTTAACAACCCCACAACATGTCAACCGTATCCCTTCTCGACCTTTTTTTTTTCTTTGGTGAAAATATACATAGGCAAAGATACACCATTTCAAAAATTTCTACATGCACAGTTCAGTGACATCAACTACGCTCTTCCAATTGTGCTGCTATTCTCACTTTAGATGAAGGCTTACAGAACAAAGTAGGCTCTCATTTAACAGTTACTACAAATGTTACCCTATGACAATGGTTAACAACCTCACAACACATCAACACTATCCTTACTCAATCTTGGATTCCCTCTCACCAGCACCCAGTCCACTTCTGCCTTCTGGCCCTTGTCCCTGGACTGCTATGCCTCATTAGTCCCATTTGGTTTTATGGGGCTGTCTACTCCCCGGCTGAACAGTGAACCTCGGAAATGACTTCACCACTGAACTAAAAGGGTGTCTGGGGGCCATTCTCTCAGGGTTGCTCCAATCTCCTTTAGGCCAGTAAATCTGGTCTTTTTTTTGTGAGTTAGAATTATCTTCTACATCCTTCTCCAGCTCTGTCCAGAACCCTCTGTTATGATCTTGGTCAGAGCAGTCAGTGGTGGTAGCCAGGCACCATCTAGCTGTACTGGACTCAGTC
>NW_004444088.1:6346591-6386508 GCF_000243295.1 Trichechus manatus latirostris
ATTGTGAAGTGTGGAGATAAGATGGATATGGGAGAGAGGAGAGAGGAACAGGAGCCAAAAACATACAAACAAACAAAAAAGAATGCTAGGGGAGCTTGCCATTGGAGTAGAGAGGTGAGAGACTGTGAAATGGAGAAAAACAAAAAGGGGAAGAAGAAGAAAGAAAAGAATGAATAAATAAAAATCGGAAAGGGAAAAGAACAGCAAAGTTCCCAGGGATCCTACCAGTGCAGCTATGAGGTCTGGGGAAGTTGTTCCCAGGTGTTTCAGTACAACCTGGCTAGAAGACATAGAGGTATATGATGCCAGGTATTCAGCCAACAGAAAGTGAAGGAAGATATAGAGAAATGAGAAAGAAGTAATGAAGAAAGACAAAAAGGGAAAAAGAGGGAAAATAAAACAAAAGAAATTAAAAAAAAAAGAACAAGAAAAGCCCCCCAAAAAAGAGGAAAAAAAAAAAGAACCCAATGAGAAAAGAAATGCCCTCAGGGATTCCTCTGCACGTCTATGCAAGCCGAGGGGCTAGGTTCCAAGCCACGCAGCCCCGCCTGGCCAGAACTGGCTCCCAACTCAAGGAAAGGAAAAGAAAACAAACAAACAATTCAAAACAAACAAACGAACAAAAGCCCCGGGATCCCACCAGCACGGCAGCCCAGACCGGGAAGCAGCTCCACACTTGAACGGAGCTCCGCAGCCCCTCAGGAAGAAGCAAAGATGGTGCATGGAACCAGGTATTTGAGTGAAAAGAGGTGGAGGTGGTGAGAGGTAAGGAGGAAATCAAAAGAAGCAGAAAAAAAAGCAACACCAGCAGCCAACAAATGGCACTCAGAGAGCCGGCCCGTTGGGGTGGGTAGAATCCAAGCAGCCAGTGCTTCCCAGACAAGAGAGTGTGTCCAGGGAAGCAGAGGAGGCCAAGTGGGAGTGAAGAAGGGTTGTGGGTGGGAAAGCATATATTGAAAATTACTGGTTGTTTTGTCTCCCGGTGGAAGCTCCATGAAGCTGCTTTCTCGTACCCGCTGTTTGCTGGTCTCTGATAGGAGTCCAAGATGGTGGATCCACACTGCGTTAGCTGATAAGGGACCTCTGTGTGAATCTCTCCTCACTCCCCGTTCTCTGTCAGTTTTCTCACTCCATTTGGTGCTTGGCTGAGTTCTTTATCTCTTCATTTGATGTTTTAGGGTTTCAGATTGTTGTTTTCTCTGTTCAGCTTAGTTTTTCGGATCTTCGCTGTGGAGGGACAGTGTGGTGCTTCTGCCTAGAGCACCATTTTGCTGGAAGTTCTAAGACTTTTTTAGCAACTATGTTTTAACAAAATCATTTTTAGGAAGCCAAGAAATACTAGTGATTGGCAAGATACATAAAAATATATATATTTTTCAACAAGACCTACATATCATGGAATTTAGCCCTGGTGGCGCAGTGGTTAAGCACTGGGCTTCTGAATGAAAGGCTGGCTCTTGTAATCCACCAGCCACTCTGTGGGAGAAAGATGTGGGAGTCTGCTTCCATTAGATCGCAGCTTTGGAAAACTTAGGGGGAGATCAATGCTCAGAAGCAGCAGTCAAATAATCAAACTACGTACTGCATTGGGTAAATCTGCTCAAAAGACCTCTTCAACTTGTTGAAAAACAAAGATGTCACCTTTGGGATTATGGTGGGTCTGATCCAAGCCATGGTATTTTCAATTGCCTTATATGCACAGGAAAGTTAGACAATGAATAAGGGAGACTGAAAAAGAATTCATGCCTTTGAATTATGATGTTGGTGAAGAATATTGAGTATACCATGGATTGCCAGAGGAATGAACAAATCTGTCTTGGAGGAGATACAGCCAGATTGCTCCTTAGAATCAACGTTGTACTTTGGACATTTATCAGGAGGGACCAGTCTCTGGAGAAGGACATCATACTTGGTCAAGTAAAGGGTCATTGAAACAGAGGAAGACCCTCAAAGAGATGGATTGACACATTGGCTGCAACAGTGGGCTCAAACACAGCCTTGATTGTGAGGATGGCGCAGGACCAGGCAGTGTTTCGTTCTGTTGTACATGAGGTTGCTATGAGTCAGAACCAACTGAAGGGCACCTAACAACAACCTATTATTTTGTATTCTTTTCTCGTGTTTCATCCTTTCTTCATTCTTGTTTAATTACATTATTTTCCTTCTTTTTTATGATCTTTTTAAAAATAAACCCTATGTGCAATGTCCACTTTTACTGGTTTCTCAAAATTTTAACATCTCACCTAACTTAATAATGTCTAAAACTAATCACTATCTCATTTCTTCCTAAACAGTACATGGATCTTAGGAAATTTTAATTCTGCTTTATTTCCAGGATACTTTGTCAGCGTTTTAGTTCTGCTTTGTTTTACTTCTCCCCAGTTAATTATTATTTTTTTATTCTCAGCTGTTATTTAAATTCACCCCAAAATTACCAATTTCTTTGCTCATCACTGTTTAGTACATCCCACTGCTTCTATCTGTGTTTATTTCCTTCCTTGCTGAAGAATATCATTTGCGTAATGGGCCTCAACTTTAGCTAAAACACGTGAGACTCCTGCAGGAAGTTTAAAAAACTCTTAGTATTTAAGCACCACCCCGATCAATTAAGAAAAATATCTCTGGGGTTGGGTTTGGGCATCAGAATATTTTTGAAGGCACCCACGTGATTCCAGGGGCAGACACCAATGCTTTAGTGAGTCTTTCAGTTAGAATTTGTGTGTGATAATCCCTCTTTGTCTCTCTATGAATGAAAATGCCTTTATTTACTTCTTACTCTTGAATGATTACTTAGCTAGGTATAGAATTTTAATTTGGATAGCTATATGCCCTCAGTACTTTGAAGATATTATTATATTGTCTTCTACCATCTATTTTGTTTTAAAGAAGGCAACAACAGACATTTAAAGCCAGTTCTAAGAAATAAGGCTTATTGTTCCCTGTTCCCCTGAGAACTCCATGGCTTCAGCTCCTACTCGCTAATCTAATGTTGAATTTTTTCCCCTTAAACTTTGGGACTGGAATCCTCTCCCCCGCTTTTTTCCCTAAGTTTGCTCATTTATTGTTTTCTTGCTTGTATGTATGTTGCTACCTTCTTGGTCACTATGACTAGGTATTTAGATTGGGAGAAGGGATTTCCAACATCAGTTCAGCCTATTGCATTGACTGGATAGCTCTCCCTTTGTTTTTTCTACAATCAACTTGAACATTATGGGTCTTCCATTCAAATACCCTTCACCTCTCTTGAAATATCTGTGCTGAGTTAGAACATAACTTGGTTTGTCAGTAGTACTGCATTTCCTGCATGCAACTTGGTACAGACTTCTCATCTGGACCATATTTATAGAATAATCCTGTATGTTATCTCTAACCAACATCATCTCTCCCTCTTCTTGATTTACTTTTCAATTTTACTTCTAGCGAGAAGACAGTCCTGTAACACGTTTACACCTTGAATTGTCTGGACTTCAAATAATAAATTTCTATGTCACAGAACCATTTATCTTACAGAGACTTATTTCTATTCTCTGCACATGTTTTCATAGTATATGTCCAGTACAACATTAAGGGAGTTAATTCACTCAATGTTACATCTAATAAAGAATATGGCAGAATATTGCCATTTAGAGACTTATTTCATTATTTCTGTAATTAACAACAACAATACGAGTAATATAAAAGATCATTTTTGACATATAGCAGTCCCAGTTTTTTCTTAAATGCAATAGAAGATCCTTCACACTCTGTCAGTTTGGCTCGAAGGTTTTCATTTTGTTGGCTAGAAGACAGATAAAGGGGATTACGGACAGAACTGAGCCTGGTTTCTGCTAATCTCCAACTTGAATTCTTTCAAGGGTTGCAAAATATGATTTAAGTATTTCACAAGCCTTTATACCCTGAGCCAGACTTTGTCATCTGTCTGGTATATGTGCCATCATGGGTGGATTTGGGACTGACATTTTCTATCTCTGATCTCAACTACATACATATTTGTTTAGAGTGACTATCAACCCAGCACACAGGTACTTTCTCCTCTGATGTATAAATGATAGAATGGTTCTTTACTGAGGCTGTATGGATTGGGCAGGCATGAACTCTCAGAGGGCAATGAGGCAAATTTTCAGTGACTTCAGATTTTATATTTTTCCATAAGTAGAATGAGGAGCAGTTGCTTTTGTTCCGGATAACTATTTATTATGGTTTGACTTATGTTACAGATATCTCATGTATTCAGCCTTCCATCTGAATTTATAATGGTGAATTGGTTTTCCAAAGTAACTTGTATGTGGAGTTATTTGATTTTTGAATTAAATGACTCAAGATTCTCTTACATCTATTATCTTTTCAGGTAACATCTTTTAGAAAATTGTCTTAAAGCATCAAGAGAAAAGCATTTAGATCATGTTGTGTAAATATTCTAACTCTTATAAAACCAAAATTCCAAGCCAGTTGCTGCTGAGATTGAGTTCAACTCATGGAAAACCCATGTGTTACAGAGTAGAATTGCACTCCATAGGGTTTTCAAAAGGAGCCCTGGCGATGCAGTGGTTAAGTGCTGAGGTTCTAACCAAAAAGTTGGTGGTTCGAAGCCACCAGCTGCTCCCTGGGAGAAAGATATGGCAGCCTCCTTCTGTAAAGGTTTACAGCCTTGGATCTATGGGGCAGTTCTACACTGTCCTATAGGGTTACTCTGAATCAGAATTGACTCACTGGCAATGAGTTTAGAGTTTTCAAGGCTATGAGTTTTCAGAAGCAGATTACCAGGCATTTCTCCTGATGTACCTCTGGATGGCTTCAAACTGCCAACCTTTTGGTTAGTAGTTGAGCACTTAACCCAGTGACTCACTTATTAGAAGGATTAATATTCTCAAAGTTATGACTCATATTCATTTCATGACGACCAGATTAATTTGATCCTGTAGATGCAGTTCTTTGTTGGTCAGTTATTTCTCAATATACCCAGTGTACTATGTAAAATCAACATTTTAAATAAGATAATTGATCACCTCAAATAGTTTAGCAAATCTTGGTAATGATAAGGATTCAAAACATTGACGTATTATAGACACAGATGCTTAGAAAGCTTGGAAGTTATGTAAAGCTCCCTATTTCTCTCATATGAGGAAACTGAAGGCTGGTACCTACTATGATTTGAGGATTCCTCTAAAAATTATCTGATTTTCTCTTAGGTTTAAAGAGTAAAGTTTTAAACTCTTCTAATCACATGCATTCTTTCAACAAATTTTTGAAAATCTTCCTTTTGCCAAGCATTATACAGAGAGGAATAATAAGTCCCAAATCTCAAAGAACTAAAATAAGTGACCTTTAAATATTAGCCTATACTGAGTGACTTGATGATGCTGGAAGAATTTTTTAATAATGTGGAATTTATGCAGTCAGACAAAAAATATTTTGAGATTTTTATCTTTTTATTGTTTGATGTTAAATCCTCTGTTCTTATTTAAATGATGCTGATGAGAGATAGTGGTTGTATTTTCAAGAGTTCTTACAGCACAAAATAAAAATTTGATAGTGTGACATAAATTCAATCCCCCAGGGTGATTTCATTGTCATTTCTGTTGTTATTACTGGTAAAAATTTTTGGAAACTCTTGAAAAACTTATGTAAAATCAGTATTTAATCATAGAAACAGAAAAATATAACAGAAAATTAAATAACATTTATAAGCAGTAGATTAGAAGTACGTTTACATGCCAAGGAAGCACAATTGTGGAGGTTTTGCCCATGATAAAGCTTTAATAATGAGTCAGAGTTACTCAGGGGACTCAGGTGAGGGAAGGTATACTAGCAACCAATGATAGATTTGTTAGTTTATTTTGAAACTTTTTTTTTTTTAATTAAATTTCACTTATGACTTTTGCTTAAGGCCAAGATAGAGTAATAGAAACTGGATTTACGTTCATGTCTTAAACATCTAAAAAATGACAAAATACGGTAAACAAAAGCTCTAGATTGGACAACAGACAGCACAGGGCTTCAGATTTTATAAGACTGCTAATAATGACTCTAATCAGTAGAAGCCAAAGGTACAATGCTTGGGTGTAATACAGTAAAATGTTGGTGCTAGGACAAGTCTCTGGGCATCTGTAAAAAATAAAGCTGAATTTTTTTTCATAGTTACTAACACAATGAATGTAATAGGGATGAAATATTTAAATATGTTAAAAATACTGCAATTACTAGGAGACAACATTCTTTTCTAAATGTATCATTTATTGTTTGAACAACACAAATATAATTCGGTATAATTTAATACCTGCATTAATGCATGCAGCATCAAGTGAAGAACTCCAAAGGGTATATTCTCAGAAATGGGGCCAAATTAGCACTAGACTAAATGCTGTGTTGGGTGTGTTGATAAAGCTTACAAGCAAGTCTCAAAAGGTTCAATTTATTTTGTAACTGTATCCCAGAACATAGTTCAAGAATATTTAAAATAATACAAAATATTCAGCAATCATCAAGGTAATATTCACAGTGTCTGACATACAATAAAAAATTAAAAGGGATGTAGAGAAGAATGGAAATACAATGCATAATAAGGAGAAAAAGCAATCAATCAAAACAGATCCAAAAATGACACAGATACTAAAATGAGTGTTCAACCTCATTAATCAGTAAAGGAAAGCAAATTAAAATTACAGTGAAATATCATTGCAAATTAACTAGAATCACTAAACTGAATAAATAGAACAAACAAAGCATTGCTGAATATGCAGAAGAATTGGTACCACTACTTTGGAAAACTGTCAACATTTGCTAAAATTGAACACATACGTAGCCCATGACTCAGCACTTCCTCTCTAAAGCTCAGTTCCAACAGAATGCATTCAAAGTGTTCGCTAAAAGAAATATACTAAAATGTGCATAGAAGCCGAGTTCACTGAACTGTGTACTTTCTGTATTTATATCATTCTTCAATGAACACTTAAAATTCTCTGGAGAAAGTGATTTAGGAGATAACATTGGAGCCATTATTCCCTGTCCTTGAATGTGACCCAGTTGGAGCTGGACTCACAAGGACTTACAAGGACTCACAAGGACACATCAACTGGGCCCTGAGGTATAAAGACAATGCCTAGGACAATCTTGGAAAACATCTTTTAGGGAAGTTTTCACATAAACTAATCAAACAGAGCACAAAAGACCCACTTACTTTTCACCCTTATCTTTTTCTACTAGCGTTTAGTAAACAGTAAGATTTGTTGGACCAGTAAAGACCCTCCTGACTGTCCTTACTGAAACCTGTAACAATGATTATTAAGAAAGACAATTCAAAATGTAGAATCACGGTGATCTGGCAATTTTTAGCCAATATGTGAAAAGGTGAAGCTTTCAATGATTTTACCCATTAGTAATGTTAGTATATACTGATGATTCTGTAACATTCCTTGGACTTGGGCAGACATGGCTGTGGCAGCATTCTTGTCCGTTTTCCATTTTTGCCTCTTTGAACATATGGTGACTAAGACCTTTCTTTTTGCTTTACGGTAACTTTGTGGTGATTTTACCCTAGGACAAAACCCAGTGTTCTAACTTGTGAACACAACTTGCATGGGCCTTTCTGTCCTGGCCTTCTCTTAACTCTTTAGCTCTGACCCTTAGCTCTTCCATTTTCTATTCCACCATCCCAGGTTCCTGGAATTCTACACTCCGGTCATAGTGCATTTCTTATATTTCCCTGAAAGCACTAGGCTATCGTACATGTTGAGGTTCGTTTGTAGGTTACCCTTTTCTCTTTAATCTTTGCACCTCCACCCCACCCCATCTTTCTAACTATGGTCCTTCAAATTTGTTACTGTTTTTAATATCTCAACTCTCAGCTCTTTTGAGAAGCCTTCCTTCACATTCTTCCATAGTGCTCCACCCAGGTAGGTGCATGTGCTCTTCTTATGTGTTTCTCCGTCAGCTGTTGCACGCAACCATCACAACACTGATCACATCGTATCCCGACTTGTTATCTCATGACTTGTGTGTATCCCCTATCAGATTACAAATCCTTTGAGGGAAGGGTTTATGGACACAATGTATTCCTTTGCACACCACCAGTCCGTAATAAATTTCTCCAATTACATTAATGATTTATTTTGCAGTCAATTTGTTCAAACAGGAACTCAGACTAAGACAACACATTACATGATTTGTTTTGCCTGTTGAGTTTCTTTTGATATATAGCAGGCTTCCTTTCAGTTTTGAAATCCACTGACTAGTGACTGTTTTCCTGTAGAAAGGAACACTATCTTGGTTTGTCCATTAGCCTCCTTTTGTGTCTTTTTTCTCCCAGTACTTTTTTTTTATTGTTGTAAAAATATAAATAACACATTTTTCGATTTTAGCTTGTCCTTCTTTCCCCACCTGGATTTAGACCAAAACAGAAATTTCATTTCCTAGGTGCCTCCTTCTTCATGTAGAAGTACTTTTTCTAGTTCATGTTTTCACTGAGGAGTTCCTGGGTGGTCCCAATGATTAACGTGCTCTGCTGCTAACCAAAGGTTGGAGGTTTGAGTCCACTCAGAGGTGCTTGGAGGAAAGGCTTGGCGATCTACTTTAGAAAAATCAGCCATTGAAAATGTTATGGAGCTAGGCTCTACTCTGGCACACATGAGGTTGGCATGAGTTCGAATTAACTCGACAACAACTGCTACTGGTGCATTTTGATGGAAGGTGTTGTCCTTTGAGAGGTATAGTTTTTTTGTGGGGTTCTCATTTCCAGTGCTTCACTTACGCAGACTGAGTTCTTGTCTCCTACCCCTGTCCAAGGCTCCAGCGTATTGAGTTCTGCAAGTCTCATAGGGCAGAAGTGGCTTCATTTCTCACAGATCACATTGGTCTCACTCCTCTCTGCCTAAGGGTCCAAGTGGGTCTCTTTCTTTGTTAAGATTTTATTATAGGAAATTTCAAACCTGTATAAAAATAGAAAGAAATATCATAGAGCAGAATATTATCAACCCCCATGTACTCATCAGCAAACTACAAAAATGATCAATCTCACAACTAATCTGATTTTCACCTATAGCCTCACCCACTCACCCCTCCAAAACAACGTTTAATCAAATTCTAGATTTCATATAATTTCATCTGAAAATATTTCAGTACTTAACTAAAACGTAGGAATTATTTAATTTTTAAAATATAGCCAAAATATTTTGCAGCTAAAAATTAATAATTATCCCTTAATATCATCAGATTCCATTCAATATTCACATTGCACCAATTGTCTTCGAATTCTTAAATAAAGTTTTACTCAAGGCCTGAATAAATTCCATATTTTATCGTTGGTTTATATGTTGTCTCTCCCTTTAATCCTGAATCGTGTCTTTTTTCCCCTTTGGTTTTATGTTGTTATTGTTGTGGTTTAAAAAACCAGAATATTTGTCTTGTAGAGTTTCCCGTATTCTAGATTTTGCCAACTGTATTCCTATGGTGTCATTTAACATGTTTCTCTGCCTCTGTATTTCTTGTAAATTGGATGTCAGATAATAGAGTCCTTATCAGATTCAGGTTTAATAATCTGGGGGTGGAAAACTAATTCATAGTTAGTTCATAACTAAGAATAACTATTAGTTCATAACTTATTCATTATCCGTAAATCTGGATAATACTTCACCTAGCTACCTCTTTTTTTTTTTTTTAAATCAATTTTCAGAGTAATTACTACTTTCTTCCAGTGGTAACCAATCTGGGTTTTGCTGCTGTTGTTATTTCTCAAAATTAATAATAAATTCATGGATTTAAGCAAATTTGATATGTTTCAAACCACCGCAGTTTTTTAAAAAAATGCTCAAGTTATCCCAAATTCGGCTATTGGCAGCCTGTTCAAATTTGTGTTTTGAGTATTATTGACAAGACCTTAGTAATCTCTGATGAGTCCCTTGCTTTGTTGTAGTAATGAGAAAAGAATGTTGCACCTTAAAAAAATTAATGTTTAAAACAATTATTGCATGCCACAGGGTGAAGAGTGGAAATCACTTTTAAGCAACTGTATTTGATATAGGAAACGACAAGAAGAATAGTCAGCATCTTTAATTCATCAAGTTATGTGGGGTGCTGGCGATTGCCTTTGTGCACCAGCTTGTAATTTATCTACCCAAGAACATAGTCATGCTTTACTTCAGAACTATATACCAAATCCTCGCATTCCATACAGGTCAAGATTCACAGACGTATGCTTCAATTGTTCTATCTGTATTTTTTTTTTTCACTAAACTCATTTTGCTTTTAAAACCTGGAACTATCAAATAACTGTCATTACTCAATAGCTTATCAAAGAGGCAGATTTTTAAATTATTAGACCCAGCTATTTAAGTAAAATGGCTTTCAATGATCTTAAAGCTACTTCATAAAAGATTGTAATATACCATACTTCGTGGTATACATAGGGACCCTATTTTATTAAAATTATATATATACATGTATATATATATATGTGTATATATATATATGTGTATATATATATATATATACACATATATATATATGGAGGCTTGGTGGCGCAATTATTAAGAGTTGGGCTGCTAATCAAAAGGCTGGCAGTTCGAATCCACCAGCCGCTCCTTTGAAATCCTATGGGGCAGTTCTACTCTGTCCTACAGGGTCGCTATGAGTCGAAATCGACTTGACAACAATGCGTTTGTTTTTTGGTTTATATACATATATATATACATATATATATATGCTCTCTCTCCAAGCAATCATCTGATGAGGTATTTAAAATATCCCAGAAGAAAGAAAGTTGATTTCCTGAAGGAAGCTTTGACTAATTTTAATGGTTGTACGTATTAAGGACAATACTTTGCCTTTGAATTAATTGTCAAATGGAAGTTAAAACATAAGGAGATTTTTAACTGATGACCTTGTTAATCCTATAGAGTGCAAATACATTGTAGGTATCATTTGTCTTATAATGAAAGTTATTAAAATCACTGAAAATATTACATATGTTGGATATTACTCAATTCCAGTTTAATTATTTTCCTATATTTCTACTGGGGAGTCTTCACTTTCAGAAATCTTTCTGAAATAAGTAACAAAGTTTAAAGCTTGCATTGGTCAAGTTATTGTGCAAATTAATTTTCAAGACTGCTGAAATATGATACAAGGACCTGTAAGTTAACACAATAGTAACTATTTGTCTAGATAAAGTGTTTAGCACTCGCCTTTCACCGCCCGTTTTCTCTCTCACCATGTATTTTCAGGGCAAATAAATTCCAAGGTTGTATTTATAACCGAGTGATTCCTGGTTACTTCTGAGGTAAGAAAATACACTTGGGAACAAAGAAACCGGGAAACAGCTGGCAATCTCTAGTTTCATTGTCATTTTTGCAGGGAAGATTTTTCAGAGAGGAAATGTGGTTGATCACTGCAGGAGAATTGCCATTGACATGGCTAATAATTAGCCTCATATTATCTTCAGCATAGTTCACATCCACACATTACAGAACAGAAAACGGGGGTCTTAGACAAACAGAATTCTTGCAGAAGATCATTAAGATTCCCACTGTGACAGGCCATGTGAAACTGCATTGATTCAAATTAGTCATCTGCATTGTTCTATATTGCATACTGTGGGCGGTACCAACTCATTTCACAAAGCCACAACGGTTACACATTTACGACCAGAGTAGCACGCTACACAGTTCCATTTATAAAGTGTGCTGCAAATATTCTAATATGTTTCATTAATAAAGCTTGTTGGCAATGCTGGTTAGGGTTGTTTCACTCTATTAAACACCCTCTTCACAGCTAACTTTTAAATTTGTAGCTTCTAAATGTCACTAATTAAAGTTCTGCCAGGGTTTAAGTTGAGGGAGGATGATTTTTAGATCAGCTATTTTTCGTTAACATACTTTTAAATGGTAGAAGTAAATTATTTTGTTTATAGGATGTATTATAAAGGCAAAAGTATATGTTTCAACCAGTAGGACATATTTTTCACAAAATTAAATGATACATTAGTTTTATATGTGGTATTTTTTTCTTCATTGTGCACAGTAATTTGTTGTTCTTGGTAGTATGGTCTGGGTAGTTACAGAAGTTGTTACATAAATTCTTTGAGGGTGCGGCATTAAATCAGTTACCTTGGTATTTGGTCTGTAAAATACCTGCAATCAATTTGGTTATCTATTTAAAATATATATTATTATTGAACAGCATAACTAATTGTGCAGTTCTCAAATAGAGAAATTCTATTAAGTTATTTTCTTGGGATTTGGTTTCTAAAATGACCAAGAAGCATCTCTCCATCCTGAGAGATGATAATCCTTCATATTTGACTTAAAAGGTGAAATAAAACTTAAAAGTTTTCCAATATATAGGCCAGGGTGTACAGAAGTGTTGTAGACCAAAGGAACAATATGGTTGAAAGCAAAACAAACGAACAAAAATATATACAAATATGTATATGTTTATCTATACTTGTCACCATCAAGTCGATCCCACTCATAGTGACCGTATAGGACAGAGTAGATCTGCCCTATAGGGTTTCCAAGGAGCAGCTAGTGGATTTGAACTGCCAACCTTTTGGTTAGCAGCCGAGTTCTTAACGACGGTGCCACCAGGGCTCCATCTATAGCTATATCTATATCTGTATCTGTGTCTATATTTATATATCTATATCTACATATAATAATTATTATTCATGACAAAGTCAATTAGAAAGGATGAGTGCAAGACTTGAGACCAGAAAGGCTATATTCAGATCACCTTTTGAATTCATGCAGATTGTTTTATTGGTCCAACTAAACTTATAAATTAATGCATTTATTTATAGAATATTGATCACCTACTATATGTGTGGCATAAAAATGGACTCTGCCTTAAAAGAATTTACAAAAATGCTAGGGGATAAATAGTTAAAAAAAAAACGATAGTGAAAAGACATGACATACGATACATGGTGGAAACGTAAGAGGAAGCCATGAGTCTCCCTGACTATAGTGGAAGGGCGGTAAAATGAGTAGAGTTAGAAGGAGGCAGCAAAGTTACCTTGAAAGGTGCTAATCTTTATATAGGACTTAAAGGGTAAAATAAAACCTAAAAGTTCTTTAGGAGGAAGGTCAAGGTGAACAGACATTGTGGACAAAACAAACAATTGGTTGAGAGCAAAAATAAAAGGAAAAAAACCCCTATAAATACATTATATCATTATTTACATTATAAAATCATTATTATAAAAAAGTCAAGGGCAAAATAAAAGAAAAAAAAAGCCCACTATATATTTATTTCGAGCCTTTTCCTTAAAACCCACCAAAATATAAGAAAAAGTGAAAAAATAACTTCATCTTCGAGTTAACATATATTATATACAACTATATATCATTGTTGATGTCAGATGGATCCTGGCTGAAAGCAGAGAATACCAGAAAGACGTTTACCTGTGTTTTACTGACTATGCAAAGGCATTTGACTGTGTGGATAGTAACAAGTTATGGATAGGATTGCAAAGAATGGGAATTGCAGAACACTTAATTGTGCCCATGAGGAACCTGTACATAGAAACAAGAGGCAGTCATTTGTATAGAACAAGGGGGTACAGCATGGTTTAAACTCAGGAAAGGTGTACATCAGGCTTGTATCCTTTCACCATACTTGTTCAATCTGTATGCTGAGCAAATAATCTGAGAAGCTGAACTACATAAAGAAGAACGGGGCATCAGGACTGGAGGAAGACTCATTAACAACCTGCAATATGCAGATGATACAACCTTACTTGCTGAAAGTGAAGAGGATTTGAAGCACTTACTGATGAAGATCAAAGACTACAGCCTTCAGTATGGATTACAACTCAACATAAAGAAAAAAAAATCCTTACAACTGGGCCAATAAGCAACATCATGATAGACTGAAGTTGTCAAGGATTTCATTTTACTTGGATCCGCACTCAACACCCATGGAAGCAGCAGTCAATAAATCAAACAACCCATTGCACTGGGCAAATCTTCTGCAAAAGACCGCTTTAAAGTGTTAAAAAGCAAAGATGTCACCTTGAAGACTAGACTAAGGTGTGCCTGACCCAAGCCATGGTGTTTTCAATTGCCTCATATGCATGCAAAAACTGGACAACAAATAAGGAAGACCAAAGAAGAATTAAGCCATTTAATTACGGTGTTGGCGAAGTATATTGAATATACCATGGACTGCCAAAAGAACGAACAAATCTGTCTTGGAAGAAGTACAGCCAGGACACTCCTTAGAAGCAAGAATCGCGAGACTGCATCTCATACACTTTGGACATGTTATCTGGAGGGATCAGTCCCTGGAGAAGGACATCATGCTTGGTAAAGTAGAGGGTCAGAAAAAAAGATGAAGATCCTCAAGGAGATGGGTTGACTCTGGCTGCAACAATGGTCTCAAGTATAACAATGATTCTGAGGATGGCGCAGGACCAGGCAGTGCTTTGGTCTGTTGGACATAGGGTCTCTATGAGTCGGAACTGATTCGAGGGCACCTAAAAACAACAACAACTCCATTCTTCCAGGCAGTGTGTCTGATTTTTTAAACTTTAAAAGTATTTTGTTATAAAAAAAGTTCACACATACAAACAATGGAGATAATAGTACAAAAATTCTCAGATTATCTGTTACACAGCTACAATAATGATCAAACATGGATAATCCTGTTTCATGTATACCCTCACCCACTATTCAGCAATCCCAGGCATAGAGATTCTGATGTAATTTTGGGGAGTTGTGATCCAAACATTGATATTTTCCAAGTTTCCCCAATTAATTTGCAAGTAGCAATAAAAATACTGCTCTGAATCCTTATGTATGCATGTATTTTTGCTCATTTGATATGAAAATTTTTCACTGTAAGTTAAAGTAATTATTTTTCATTTCTAATAATTTTGACTCTATATTTCAATGTGGTGTTTGTCATTGGGTAAAGCTTAAAAACATTATATTTTTTGGGTGGACTTTAACTTTTATTAAATCTCTCTCTGACCTAGAACAAAGTTTATATCATTAACACTTTGATTATTATTCTTTAACCATTAGAACAGCTGAGTGTTTTTCTGTATTTGTGTAGGTTATGTGTTTTCCCCCTTCTGTGAATTGCCTACTCATGTTTTGCCCATTTTGCTGTTGGTTGTCCTTTCTTAACCTAGTAGAAGAAATACTTTATATATTGTGAGTACAAAATTTGTCTTTTATAAATGTTAACATCTTAGCAAATCATACTACTCTTACTATGATTTTATTCCTACTTACATACCCAAAAGTATTTCCTGTTTTGCAACCTACCTCAAACACTTCCCATAACAGATCACAAAAGAACTATAATTCTGAGAAGAAAACAGTTTTCTTCAACCTCTTATCTATATTCACCTTTCAAGATTTCTTCTAGTCTGACTCTTGTTAGAAGCCTTTACTGAACACTCCCCATCCTAAGGCAAACGTAGACCAATCCCTTATTTGTACTCCACAGTTCACTGTAAATATTTCTAGCATCATTATATCTTTGCATTTGTTTTTACATAATTATGTCTACTAGTCTTTAAACTCATTGAAAAGTGCATATACCAGAACTCTTTTCCTTCTACTGTCTCTTGAAACTGATTCCTTTGCCGGTTGACTATTTTCTCAAGTCAGGCTCTCTGTTGGGTAGGAAATGGGCCCTCTAATAGAGCCTAGGTTTCACTTCTCATTATATCACCGCCTGTGAGAGACTAGAAGTTTTTTTTTCTTCTTGTTGCTGAATTCAAAAATATTGGGAAGCACTTAGCAGGTAAAAGGTAGGACGTATGCTCATTGCAAGATGAATCAAGAGTACCTGGGATGCAAATGGGGAAGAATTGTGCTGTTTTGAGCAGACTAGTTATGTGCCCAACCAGAAAGGAAGGCAGGCTCTGTAGGGAAATGTCACTTCTCACTGGAATTATGTAGTTGAGATAGAGGAAGAAATTTTTGCCACAAAAAGAAAAGTGGTGTTATAGAAATGGAACAACCGATATACATTACATATCTTGCATATGCTAGGAAATTTCCTTGGCTGACCATAACAGAAACTCAAAATAGCAATAGCTTCAAATATATAAGATTATTTTTTCTGTCTCTCATAATCAAATACCGTGATTATCCGTCTACGGTTGTCTTATAGTTCCACAACAGACCCATTGACTTTCCTTACACCTTTGTGTCTGTCATCCTTATTCTGTGCTTTCCATTTGCAAACTGTCCTCATCCTCACAAGATGACTGCCGGAGCTCCAGTGTTTATGTATGTAATCCATGCAGGATGAAGGGGAAAATAAGCAAAAGTAAAAAAGGAAACTGCCACAAGAGACACATTTAGGAGCTTTCACAGAAGCCTTAACAATGCTGGAGTTTTTTTTTTTTTTAAATTGGGCCCATTGAGATCTGCCAAGAATTTAAGGAATTCATAATTAAAAAGAACAACAGTAGAATGGATATTGGATAAGAAACTAGCAATTGCTGTCCCATGTCTCAATTTCTATGATAAGATTCAGCATAGGACTTAAAACACAAAAAATCTCAATTAGTCATAAATACCGTAGAGGTAAATTTTAAATTTGATTGAAAACATGTCACAACTTAAACTATTTAAGTACAAAAATATTTATCAATTATTATTCCAGAGTATGTTATATTCTGAATTCCAACCAAGGTCTTACTTCTTCTTAGATTAAATAAATAAAATCAATATTTCCTACTATTGGCAAGCTACCAATAGTCTATGATTATGAACATGTGTATATGTGCAAGAAAGGTTCAACACAGAGAGCTGTGGATAAATTTGATTTTCCAAAATTATTTATTCAACACCTTTTATGAAGATGAATACAAAAGATCCCACAATTTCTATGTTTTTCTCTTCCAATTAAGAAAAGTTACATGAAACATGACTGCTTCTTTGTGCCAACAAGTGTGTTTTTGTTTTAGCCATTACTCTTTGTTCATTCAGAGACACAAACGTTTCTGGCGTCAACATTTCCGAATGTCCTGCAAATACTGTAACCTGGTGATGAAATATGAAGATACTAAGAGGAGAGATGCTTTATATATAGCTCAAGTTTTTTAAAGGAAAATGTTTAAAAACAAATATTCTAGATCCAGGGGAGACTAACTTTTAAGGTGTTTGCTTGCTGAGCGTCAGTGTCACTGCCCTGTGAAGCCTGTAATATAGTGGGGTCAGCTGTTGTAGAAAATCTTCACCGAAAAAAATCCCCAGGTCTTCTGAGTTGTCTAAACCCCAGAAAGACTCAACATTCTGGCTGTTCATTCAGTTAGATAGCAACAGTGACTAATTCGTCAAATGCCTAAGCAGAAGGAAGTGCATGAAGGTCTTTAAGTTGTAGGCTACAATCGTTTGTTTTGCAAATAATCATAGCTCAGAAAAATGTATTTCTTGGCAAGAATGCTGTGACCTAAGTCACATTCCACTACAGGGAATGGGTAGAAAGGAGTCCTCTGGTTATGTGTTCATGAGTAAATTAGAACCAATTCCAGGTACAAATTATGTGCACTAACAAAAACGAGTGAAAAAAATGTGGTCTGGATAAAGTCTCCAATTATCTGCTAGTGTCTATGAAATGGGTCTACTTAGATGCAAATTTTTTTTTTTAACTTATGGATTAATGGAGCTGTCTTCAGATTAAATGCTTATAGAAAAAAATAAAGGAGACCCTATTTGAAGTTTTGTTAAGAAAACTAAATATATTTCTGGGTATGAGGTCTGTGTGTGTGTCTGTCTGTGTATGCGTGTGATATACAGGGCAGAGTGACTATTGTTTGAACACCAGTGGTAACAGCTTGCTGAGCTGGCAGCAGCAACAGATATAATTCTCAACTTAGACATTTGGGTGAGGGCATGGAGGAATAGCAGAAGTAAGATAGAGTAAAAACACCCTGCCCCTCCCACTGAATGTATTTATAAAACCTTGACAGAATGATTAGAGGAACTATGTGAACACTGAAAAGCAAACAGTAGCGGTAGATTGGAGGATACTTGAATTCAGTGTAGTATAACTTTGGCAATGAGTTTACTGTTTTATTTCCAATATTCTTAGGACTGATTCAATGTGGCTAGAAACCCAGAAGTAGGCATTGACATTGTGAGAGAAATAACCAAGAGAAATCCTCTAGTTTTGTTGCAAGGAGTGGTAGGAGGGTCTCTTAACACTCAAGAGACTGTGGGAAATCCTCCATTGTTGTTCTACTTTTCTTTTCTCCATTCTTTTTTTCTAGTCTTTAACCTCTCATTGCTTCTCCCAGAGTTGTAAGAAGTGCACTGCAGAACAGGGTACATGAAGTCCCAGCTTTTGGACCAGAAAATCAAAATGGTAACCCAGGGACCTGGAAAATATCAGAGAGATTATGGAGAGGAAGGGGCTTGGGAAATCAAACCCCCTTAAATTGTTTGTAAACTCAAGCACTTACTCCTAATTTATTCATCCGTGGGCCTGACCCTACACAGAATATCATAGACTTTGAGAAATGAGCTGGGAATGACCACTGACCAGGTCGCAGACTTTTCAGTAGGTGGTGCATCCCTAGGACTCATCTGAAGAGCATTGTAGACGCTGAAACTTCAGCCCACAGAAGGCTAGCCAAAATGGTGGCGTGGACCCAACTGGGTTAACTGTCTGCTGAAACAAAAATATCAACATTCTTCATAGGATTTAAATAAGATCCCGAATCTAATAATACAATATTCAAAATGTCCAAGATAAAATACAAAATTACTCAGCAAAATAAGAACCAGGGAGATATCAACTCAATTTGGAAAAGATATTCAATAGATAGTGAAGCTGAGATGATACAGATGTTGGAATTATCTGGCACAGATTTTAAAGTAGCTATTATAAAAATGCCCCAATAGTAAGGGGAAATGCTCTTGAAATGAATGAAAAAGTAGAAAGTCTCAGCAAAGAAATAGGAAGTATAATAAGTCAAGGAAAATTTAGAACTGAAATATGTAGTAATGAAATAAAAACTCACTGGTTAGGCTTAATAGCCAAATGGAGTTGATCAAAGAAAGAGCTAGTGAACTTAAAGATAAACAGATATTTTCTAATATGATCAACCTAGAGGAAAAAACAGATTGAAAAAAATAAGAAGAGCCTCAGAGACGTGTGGGGTAATACCAAAATTTCTAATATTCACGTCATCATAGTCGTAGAAGGAAAAGAGAAAGAGTACAGTTTAAAAAAATAATACTAACATAGCTGAACACTTCCTAATTTTGGTGAAGATATAAGTCTACACATTCAAAAAGCTCATTGAACCCACAAAGGGATAAAGAAACTCATGCCCAGATAGTCGTAGCTGAGGTGTAAAAAACCCTAAAGAAAATATCTAGAAAGCAGTCAGAGAAAAATGGCACATTATTTATAAGGGACTATAATAGAATGACTGTGAATTTCTCATCAGAAACCATGGATTCCAGAAATAAATGAAATAACATTTGTGAAGTGCTCAAATGAAAATATTGCCAACCTAGAATTCTATATCCAGAGAAAATATCCTTCAGGAATGAAGATCCAATTAAAGATGTTCTCAGAAAAAAGAAAACCTTAGAGAATTTGTTGCCAGCAGATATACTCTAAAAGAATTGCTAAAGTAATTTTTTCAGGCAGAAAAGAAATGCTACTAAAAGGAAACTTAGAATATCAGGACTAAAAGAAGAGCAACAGAGATGGTAAATATTTGGGTAAACATGATAGAATATTCTTCTCCTTTCTAGTTCTTTAACATATGTTTTAGTGCTGAAAGCAAAAATTATAACATTGTCTGATGGGTTACATATATATATGTAATATATAAGTCAAGTACAAAATAAATGGGAGGAGGGACAGATAAAGGGACCTATATGGTGATAAGTCTTACATATTCCATTTGAGGTACTAAAACTGATTCTAAACAGACTGTAAAAAGATAAGTATGCATATTGTAATTCCAAGGGCAACCACTGATAAAATATAAAAAGATATATTTAAGAACACTCTAGATACACTAAAAAAAGCTTCAGATAACCCAAAAGAAGGTAAGAAGGAGAAAATAGAAGAAATGGAAAACAGAGGGTGCAGAGAGGCAGGACTTCCAAAATGGGTGAGTGAAGACCTCAGCAAATCCTCTCTCCAAAATGCAATGGTAAAATGGACACAGCTGTCAAAAAACAGCCATTTAAAGATTCTGAAATGGACCAAAATACATAACAAAATAAGAAGCGTTTATTCAAGAAAACCTAGTGAACCTCATCAGGAACAGTAGAGGTCTGTGGCTTTTTATCCTGAGATGGCTCTCATCTCCACACCCCAGCTCCACGAAGCAGCAGTGGTACCAGGGTAGTGAGAGGGGGCTGACTGCAATTGGAGAAGAGCGCTGAAAATTCCATGAGCTGGGACGCTGTCAGAAACAATAGTGACCTTAGTGAAAAGCAATGAGGGAAGGCCAGCGTCTCAGCTTGCCTGTGGTTTTGATACTAGTTGGGGTAAGTAATAGATCAGGAGACCAGCCAGAAATGTAACACGGAGGACAATCAAAGCAAGCCTTGATAAACTTCTGGTCTGGAGCATACATATGGACATACAGTGGAGCCATTAGGGTTGGTATCACCCCCCCCATGCTTAATTACCACAATATTATAGCTAAAACCCCAGAAAAATTGACAAAATCAGCCACTATAGAAACGCTGGCAGCCACAAAAACAACAGCATGTACTTGTCGCTCGTGCAGATGAAACCATGTGATTCAAAGGGTCATTGTAATTGGGTACTAATGGCAGTTCTGATCGGAGCACATTAGAAGGTTCAAAAAGTAAATTAGCTTAGAGTTTTAGCCTTGTAGGTATATTGATACACACAAGATGGGCTTACGAAAAAAAATTTTGTTGTTAGAACTAACTACGGGGATTTTTTATAAAAAATAACATATTTTTGCTGAAACACTACACAAAAATTTTATAGACAGTCCTTTTGGTGTCAGCCCCTCTGACAGTGCCACCCAGTGCAGTCCACAGCCCTGGCACCCTCCCAGTGGGGCCACTGCGTACACAAGGCTGTGTGAACAGTGAGGAGAGACTGGAATAGGCCTTAGTGAGCTAACTTCACCTGCTTGAAGGTGAGACCTTGAGCCCAAGCCCCCCTCCCCAGAGGGTTTCCAAGGCTACCGTCTTTATGGGAGCAGACTGCCACATCTTTCTCCCACGGAGCATCTGGTGGGTTCGAACTGCTGACCTTTTTCTTAGCAGCCAACCACTGTGCCACCAGGGCTCCTTGAAGCCTTGAGAACACAGAAAAAGGAGACATACTTCAGACTGCCTGAACTTTGAATGAAATGTTGAGGTAGTCTTTTAGTCTAATTTCTATTGATTTTATTTATTATTTTCTATTTTGACCTGATTTGACTCAACACTATAGCATCCTATATCACCTTAAAAATCTTTATCTTCTAATAATTTTTATTTAAAGTAGGAAATTATCATTATTGTTGGTTGGTGTAATACAAACTATTCAATAATCTATGTCATCAGTTTGTCTTCACTGTTACAAGTGACTACCTCCATCTGTCAGAAACAAATTTGAAAAACTGAAAGTGAATAAAAAGTGACTTCAAACAAAGGAAAGGACCAAAAAAAAAAAAAAAAAAAATCCTCACGTATGACTATTGAAGCTTGATAAGCAGAGTACTGGAGACATGGGGGGGAAGAAACAAATCCTAGATTTGATAACAATAGTTGTCAGGAATTGAAAACTTTGTAATATAAGAAGGTTTCCAGAAAAGAGTAGTCCAGAGAGTGTCATTCAGCCACTAAAAACAAAACGAAACCAGTTGCCATCCAGTGGATTCCGACTCTTGGTGAACCCGTGTGCGCAGAGAACTGCACTCCATTGGGTTTGCAAGGCTGTGACCATCTGGAAGCAGGTCTCTGCTCTGGGTGGCTTCCAACCGTCAGTCTTTAGGTTAGTAATCAAGCACTTAACCATTTGTCTGCTTTTGGCCCTGTGGCTGCAGACAATTGGCTTGCTAACCACCTACTTGCCTTGTCAATTCTCACTTTTTTTGCCTATGAATGGGAAATTTTCTTATCTAGGATGTTCTGTCCACATTGTTCTTGTTACACTTTTGCAGTTTTCTCTCTTCTAGTTAAAATTTCTTCTATAATCCTTATTTTTGTATTTCCACACAATTAAATATTTACAATGTCCCTTATTTCAGAAAACATATTGAGTATCAAACTACTGTACTAGATGCTGTCCTGGAGGAGCAGAGGTGAACTGTTTGACCTTTGGAAACAGACTTGGGTTTGAAAGTCAGCTCCATCACTTAGCTATTAGCTAAGTTGTTTCTATAGAGCAAATCTCTCTGGCCATAAAGTAACTGACCTTTGCAAGTAAGGATTTCTCTGAGTCTCACTTTCCTTATCCATACAATGGGAGTAATATCTACTCCATAGGGTTGTGGTGAGAATCAAATAAGATAATGTATGTATAGTGAGTAGCACATTTCTTGGTAGATAAATGATCACTATCATTATAATTAAAAATAGATGATGTGCCTCCAGGTTCTCAAATAATGGATAGGTTCAAGTGCTAGTTTGCTTACCAGTTCTTTTGAATATCTTATGCCTTTTCCTAGGGGAAAGATTATAATTTCCTCAGCAGTAATTATACTATATTTAAGTAATCTGCATCTTTGCATTTTACTTCCTCAAAGCACTTAGGGTTTGGCAGTAAATATGTAGTATCTATGTATCAAATGAATGCATAAAGAATATAGTCATATCTCATGGTAGGCAAAAGCTCTCAAATACTGAATTGTTTGAGTAATTGATTTAGGTGTCATATGCATGTGTGTGTATATACATATAACCCTGGATATTGTTGTTGTCAATTACCGTAGAGTTCCAGTGATTGGTCTTTCCTGATGACATGTCTAAAGTAAGTGAGTCAAAGTCTTGCCATTCTAGCTTCTAAGGAGCATTCTGGCTGTATTTCTTCTAAGACTGATTTGTTTCTTCTAACAGTTCATAGTTCATTCAATATTCTTCACCAACACCACAGTTGGAACACTTCAATTCTTCTTTCTTTTTCACTATCAAACTTTTGCATACACATGAGACAATTGAAAAGACCATGACTTTGGTCAGATGCACCTTGTAATCTTTGACCTTCATCAGTAAGTGCTTCAAGTCATCTTTATTTTCACAAAGTAAGGTTGTAGCATCTGCATATCCCAGGCTGTTCATGAGTCTTCCTCCAATCCTGATGCCAGCTTCTCAGATTATTTAAGTATACAGATTGAATAAGTAGGGTGATAGGATGCAGATATGGAGTGTATTTAGTTCTTTTTTTTTATTATTAACAGATTATACTCTTAACCCTTCTCAGAAAAATAAACATACAATTATGCATTAACAGGTAAATATTGTGAATAGTCTCATAATCAGGAGAATAAAGAAATACCTTTTTCTCAGAATATCATTTTGCTACTTGAAGATAGAAGCAGAGATGATTCCACAGCTGTATACATGGCGTTGGTCTAAGGAATAATCTCAAGTGTTAGAAAGGGATCCAGGTGTCACCACTACGACCGTAGAGAAATACTCCAGAGATTGTCACTACCAAAATTGCTGACTTTGATACAGTCACTGGCTTTCTGGCTGGAAGACGATGGAGCAAGAAAACAATTTAAAGTCTTCCTTAAAACAGTGGAAGGAAGCTCCAAAATGTGTGCATATTGGTCTATAAAGTCATTGCTCAATTAGCTTTGTCATGATTCTGATATAAAATAGGTTTGACTGTAGATGATTAATTGCAACACTGTGTTTATATGTGTATATTTTATAATTATTAACGTGCTATATTGGAGTATTGAAGGACGATTACAAACTCATACAACCTGATCTCTATTAGTTGAATTTTTAGTGATCTAGAAGAGTCAAGTGTTTCTAAACTGAACTTTGAGATTTCATTCCAAGAGTGCACACTCCATTCATGCCTGGGTCACAAAAGTTGGTATTTGTTTATAGAGTGTTTCTTATACTTGTATCTTCTATAGTGCCAAATAAACTTTCTCATAGGAGATATTCAATAACATTGAGTTGATGTGAACTGAACAGAATTGAATTGAACTGAATTAAATGGAGTTGAATCTGATCACTTGGCCCATGAATTAGCTTTTGGTCTCTGATGTGGCTATGACCTCACCCTAGTAAACATATCTTATTTTCGGTCACTTATAAGAATTTTTTTTTGTGTGTGTGTAAACCTCAATGTTCAAAACCAGATAAGGTGTGGCAAAAGTGTGCTCCAGATACCTGCGTGAATGCACTGCCACAGATATTTGCGATAATTCATTTCTTTCTGGCTTCAGCATTTAATGTATAGATAAATTACAGTAAGAATTTTGTGATAGAAATCCACTTATAAATGAAAATTTTTTTTCTCTTACAAAAATTAAGAGGGAAACAGTACAATATTTTTCAATGGCCGTTGAATGTTCCACCTGCCCTCATTCATTCATTTATATAACAAGCATGCATTGAAGATTGCTTTGTGCCAAAGAGTCTCTTTGAAGAATCACAGATAAATAAAAGATGGTCCTCCCCTTCAAAGAGTTCTCCATAGTATGGGGGATCCAGACATAAAAGAGGATAAATGATAACATATTATGGTATGGATTGTGATAGAAACATGCATAGTTAATCAGGCTGGAGAGAGTCCAGAAATGATTAGTGGAAAAGTGAGACTTGAAAACTTTCTTAATAGAAAGGGAGAAGGGATCCAGATAAGGGGATGAAGGGGACAGACAGATCAGGGCAGAAAGAAGGGCATGATACATAAAGTCAGGAACTCATGAAATCACATATCCAGAATACTAATATTCTTTTGCAATGTGGTATTGATCATTTCTTTGGGTACCATTATGCAGAATTTTCATCCAAAAAAGCTTAAATAAAAAGAGATTTTTTTTTTAAGTTGTCTAATCCAAACCTTAGGAAAGGCAAAGACACAAGAATTATCCACATATCCAAGATCAAGGCATCAAGTATTCTCTTTCTTCCAACTCCATAACCAAAGAGGCAGGAGCGTGTTCGTCAGAAGTTCCAGATAGTAAAATTCCAAGGAGGGACACTGATTAGCCCTGCTTGGGTAATTTTGCCCATATCTGGATCATTCTCTGCCACCAAGCAGGTGGGTAATACTATTTTCTAACTTGTTCTTATATAGCAATCCTCTCCGGCTGCAAAGCAATTGATGGTATCTGTTTTAATCATTCTGGCGGGAGACGATGAGAGATTCCACCCTGAATGTTGTAAATGGAAATGTTGTATATGGGAAATATATTTGAGAAATGGAGAGAAATTTTGGCAAAATGGCAATTGATTAAGTAGGCAGTAAGATTGGAAAAAGAGAAGGTGGTGCAGGAAAAAGAGGGATCAATAACTCTTCTTTAATTACTTACCAATTCCAGTTTTACATTTGAAAGGCCTCTTCAATTTATTCCTTCTTTTACACTCTGAAGTCACTTCGTTTAATTTAGCCTTCATCATCTGTAGCTGGGAATATTATAATAGTCTGTTCAGCAATCTGTGTGCTTCCAGTATTTTCCCTTTTCAGTATATTTTCACTCTGTTTTTTGAGATATCTTCTTTAAAAATATAATCATTATTTACCATCTACTTAGAAAAATTAAGTGCTACTCTAAATGCCAAGGTTGAGAAAACATCCTAGTATTTCAAGATAGCACACAAGATCTGTCACAAGCGAGTCTTAACCTACCCTATGAATAACTACAATCTGGCAGAAGTAAAAGAGCCCACATCTTTAAGCTGGGTTTTCTGAGGCTTCTCAGCACCACTTCCTCCCCTTTCTATAGTCTCCGAACTGGAAGCCTGGGAACCTTGTTTTCTATAATGCCTGCCAAGAGGGTCAGGTTTAGAATCAGAAGATACGAGAACCAAAGTAACAACTGGAAGAAGGAAGAGGAACAGAAGCTGTATTGCAATTCCTCCAGCAGCCACGCACAGAAGCAGGGCTTTATCAGACATGAGATTTTTGCTGCAATTACCAGAAGTTTTCCTACAAACCTTCTGCCTCATATCTGGAGCCAAACGTGTTCATGGCCAAATTTTTCTTGTGGTTCATGCAACCTTCTGACTCCTCAAATTTAGCAGCAAATATGAGACCTATCAGCAAGTTTTCTTGGGTCTTGAAACTTCTAGACCCTTCATTGGTTTTGCAAAAATATTTAATGTACTGTATAAATCTCTTTCCACTTGAAATACCTAGAGTGGTTACCATTATCATGACCAAGCACTAACTGAGAATTTTATTACCATAAGTGGTTCCATGAAACCATCTCTAAAGATAGAATTCTGGGATTTATTATTTGATGTGGTTATGTTTGAAAATAGAGATGATCTCACTGTCAGTAGAAAACAGGATTCTATGTTCAATGAAACCATCGTTCAGGAAAGAAGAGGAAATCAAAACTCTCTCAGATGAAAAACTTGTCACCAGCAGACCTACTCCAAAAGGATGGCCAAAGGAAGTTCTCTAAACAGAAAGTAAACGATAAAAGAAAGAATCTTCAAACATCAGGCAGAAAGAAGAACAATGAAAACAGTAAAAATATAAAAGACAACAGCAATCATGGGTTCAAGATGCTATTGCCGCAAGATGAGGTGATCCACTTGCCCATCAGTGATATGGATTCCGTGCTAGAGAGGAATGGGCACATTTTCTTGCCTTTGTGAATCTTAATTTCCTTAATTCAAAGGGGATAAAAATATCTACCATCCTTAAAAATAACTTCAGAGGAGCCTAAACACAGACCTACTAGGTCATGTGCATAATCCCTTATAACATGAGTGTAAAATTCACTCAGTTGTTGCCTAAGTCTAGGGGAGGGAAGGAAAAGTGACTGGAAGTAGGTACAAGGGACCTTATGTTTTTGAGGTAATGGGAACATTCACGACTGGATTGTGGTGATAGATGCACAACTCTGTAAATTTAGTAAAAAAGATTGAATTGTACACTTAAAACGAGTAAATTTTATGTAATATAAATTATACTTCAATAAAGCTGCTGAAAAGTTGGGGGAAAAAAAATCCCCACTCACTTACACAGGCTGTAGGCTGAGAAAAGCGTTTCCTGAGTCCCTGCCAGCAGGGTTCTGAATTAGAATCTGCTAATGAAAGACACTCATGCAAGCACAGAAGATAGAAGAAAAGCAGAAACCTATTATCCCTCCAACAGCAGAAGGCAGATGCATGGGCTCCAGCAGATGTGAGAGTTTAAGTGGCTTCTGGGCATTTTCTTGAGAAAATCCTGTCTGCTTGGTGCTGGAGGCAGCTGTGATTAATTGCCACCCAATGTTTGCAGTTCCTGAGACATCCCGACTCCTTGAAAGTTAGGGGAAAACCATGAGCTATCCACAGCTTTTCCTGACTTCCATTATTCAACTCTTCCACGGGTTTCGTAAGCACCTAATGCTCTGTATTAAATTCCTTCCAGTTTGAAATACCTAGAGCTGCAGTGTCCAATACAGTAACCACTAGTCACATGTGTCTACTGAGCACTTGAAATGTGGCTAGAATGACCAAGGAACTTTTAATTTTATTTACATTAAAAAATTAAAACTAGATTCAGTTATTGGAAAACATTTACATATGTTTGGAATCACTAGGGTATAAATCAACTTGTTTAACTGCAAATTTCATGAAATCTAAATGCAAGCCAAGAATTTCTGAAGAAATTTCACTGTCCAGATTGTGATGTTTTTAAGTATAAACACTGATTTTAATGTCAGTATACAAAATAATGTCAAATATATCATTAACACTCTTATGTTGATGATTTAATTAAATTATTTAATCATATATTGATCATAAAAAATGTTAAATGTATCATTAATACTCCTAGATTGATTATTTCTTAAAATTATAGTAATTTGGATATACTGGGTTAAGTAAAATACTCTATAAAATTTATTTTACATTTTCTTCAATGCGATTACTAGAAAATTACATATGCAGCTTACATTATATTTCTAATGACAAGGCTGATCTAGCGTATTTCTCTTTTCCTGTAAAAGTCATAATTAATAAAAATATGTGTCCATATATATTTGCCGATGTGTTTCCTTTAGTTTGAAAAGATCTTCATTTTCCTCATTACCTAAAAAGAACCTGTGTTCCTTTCCTGTGTTCCAAATTCCTTTCCTCTGAGGACACTGCCCTGGCTTCCCACACTTTCTTTTCTATGCTCCTGGTGACTGTGGTGGTTCTTTTCGTTAGGTGCCATCGAGTTGGTTCTGATTCATAGTGACCCTATGTCCTGTCCTGCGCCTTCTTCACAATCATTGCTATGCTAGAGCCCATTGTTGCAGCCACTGTGTCAATCCATCTCGTTGAGGATCTTCCTCTTTTTCACTGCCCCTCTACTTTACCAAGCATGATGTCCCTCTCCAGGGACTGGTCCCTCCTGATAACGTGTCCAAAGTATATGAGATGAAGTCTTGCCATCCTCGCTTCTAAGGAACATTCTGGGTGTACTCCCAAGACAGATTTGTTCGTTCTTCTGGCAGTCCATGCTATATTCAATATTCTTTGCCAGCACCATAATTCAAATGCATTAATTTTTCAATATTTTTTAATTATTTAATCTTTTCAGAAGAAAATCACCAAAAGTAATAATGCAGATACTCATGTAACGCAACCCAGATTTAAGGGATGTTAAAATTCGGCATGTTTGCTTTAGATCTCTCCTTTTATTTGAAGGAGGGGAAGCTTCATGAGTATAGCCCCCCTTCCCCCATCTCAGCCACATCTTTTTTCCTTTCTTTCTCAGAGGTACCCACTATTCTCCATTTCATGAGTGGCATCCTTGTACATTTAAACAATTTTATGACATATGAAAGTATATATTAAAGCTTAAGTGGACTTTATTTACATAAATATCCTCCTGGATATATACTTGGAGATTTTGCTTTTTAAAAACAGTATTATGTTTGCCATCACCAAAAATAACTGTGCACAGTTTGACCAAGGTAAATAATGTTACTAAGAAGTACACACACATACACACACAAAAGGACACTTTTGATAAATGTTAGAAAATATATAATTTTGCAACAACAGCAACCAAAACATATATGTGTGGTTACATTTGTACGTATGTATGCATACATGTATATGTGTGTATATATGTGTGCATATATACTTGTTGTCACGTGTATATACATATATGTGTGTGTGCAGGCATGTACGTTCATATATATAATAAAGCACATAGCGAGCAAAGTTGTGTATCCTTCTTAGATATAACCAAATCCCTTGTGGAGTTGGCTTTCTGGATGTGAAGCCTTGGGATGATAGTCTCCCAGGACAATTTCGTCAACTGGCATAATATAGTTCACAAAGTTTATGTTCTACATTATAGTTGGGTGAGTAGCTTCTGAGGTCTTAAAAAAGCTTGCGGGTGGGCATCTAAGATAAACTATCGGTCTCATTTTGGCTGGAGCAAAAGAAAAAGAAGGAAGACAAAAACTCAGAGAAGAAACTAGTCTACAGGACTAACAGTCTATAGGAACCACTGCTTCACCTATCCAGAGACCAGAAGAACTAGATGGTACCCAGCTAGAACTATCGGCCATTTTGATCAGGGCCACAATAAACATATCCTGATAGAAGGGGAGAAAAATGTGGAATAGAACTCAAATTCTTAAAAAGTCCAGACTTACTGGACCAGTTGAGACTACAGGATCCCCTGAAACTATTACCCTGAGGGTACCTTTTAGCTAAATAACAGAATGGCTCATAAAACAAAGAACAGAACCTGTGAGTACTGCACGCCTTTATAAAATTGTCTATACTATATGAGACCAAATGGTCAACAATTACTCTAAAACAAATATGAAAGGGTAAGGGGACAGGAAAACCAGATTACTAGAAGTAAAAGATTCAGAAAGGAATTAATGAGAATTTTAAAACATTGTGGAAAGTGTAAACAATGTCTTTGAACAATATGTGTAGTAATTGTTAAATAGGAACCTAACTTGCTGTGTAAACTTTCACTGAAAGCACAATAAAATATGATTGAAAAAGAAGATGCAGCAGACACACACACACACTCTCTCTCTCTCTCTATATATATATGTATGTATGTGTGTTTCTGAGATTAAAAGGAATAAACCACAGCAGTTTTTTTCTTTTTTTGCAAACAACTCTATAATACTATTGCATCTCATTGATCTCATTTATTTATATGATGACATCGTTCACTGAACTGTATACTTTTTGAAGTGAGGCATTGTGTTAGGGATATTTGGATCCCCAGCGATTTGCATAGTGCTTCATATAGAAATGGTACCTTTCATGTAGCAATATTTGCTGAGCATGTAGTTTGTATGTGTGTGGGTATGCCCACATGAAACTGGAAGTCACATGTTTGTTATCGGAGTAAATACATTTCGTCTGTTTTATAATTTCTTATACACGAGTTAGCTCTTTTATATTCATATATATTCCCACCAACTCTTTAATATGCAAAGTTTTAATTGCTTGATACTTACAATGAGTGTTGGTGAATTATTTCAAATGTATAACATTAGCATTCATTTAAAATATTGAGTGTTATATGTATTATACACACACATTATGCACATATATACGTGAGCGTATTACACGCATTTTAGCCAACTTCTGCTCAAACGACCATCAGCCAACGAATCTTACAATAACATAAAAGAAAAGCACAAGAATATAGACCTATAATTCTATAAATGAGAAACATGGTAGAATACAATAGTTAAAAGACATTTAATAATATGCTAACATTAAAGTAGTGAGAAAATATATTTTCGCCATTTTAATGCAAAACTTTTTTTAACCAAAATTTGTTTTTTAAGTTCATCTTAAACAAGTATTAGTTCTGAGTGTCTAATACTTTGACTAAAATAAAATTGAGCGGGAATAGTAAATTCTAGCATCAATTTGGTGTTAAACATACTGTGCCCTGTGGGTGACAATTGGTAGGCCCAGAAGGGGAGAATTCTTCAAAACGAAAGTAGTTTTTAGATATGTGTTGGTAAAAAAACACACAGTAAAAGACATGCAGGGGAAAATCTTGGTGGATGAATTAAATTAGTAAGTCCAGAAATCAGAATATATGTTTTAAAATATTCTGTTACAGGTGTTTCCATGTGTTAAGCAGAATAAGCATTTTCGATTATTTGGGTTCATTTGATGTCTAAAATCCAGACGAGCTTTTCATTTAACATTGAGCACTGATTATTGTATTTCATGTAATTGATTCCTGTAAAGCTTGTATGTTAGTATCGTCTAAGAACCACCTGTATCTGTGGTACTTCTTTAAAGTACAGATTCATGGACCCCAAATCTGCACCTTTACAAACTCTTATTCACATTACCATTGGGGAACTATGATTTTATATGTTAAAAAAAAAAAGTGATTTCAGTAGCCGAGAGGCACCTTCATATTGGGTTTACTATTGAAATTTCATAGTCATTTAATTTAGAGGTCGTTATGATTATCTGGACATGGGAATTGCTACAACTTAATGTAAAGGTATTAATAATAACAGTAATAATGATGACAACATTTTATTTAGCACATAGTAAGCCACTGAGTAGTAAGATGTGTGCACTATCGCGTTGAAACTTCACAGCAGTCCTACAATGGGTGATATTTGTATTCTAAATTTTAATATGCAGAAAATGAGATTTACATGGATTAAGTCACCTAGATAAAAAATGGTAGACCAAGCATATAAATCCATGATGATCTAGATTTTATGCCATTCTCTATGCATCTAACCAGGATGGACAAAGAGAATGAAGATACTATTGGGATCTCACAAAGAAAAAAGAAAAAGAAAGATTTGATTATTTTTTAAATCACATTTTACCGTAAAATGTTAGCATCACATGAGACACAGCTTCAAATTTGCACCTTTGGAATATGGTCATTTGATGACCGGTGACAGGATTTGGAACTTTGACACAATCTTGAGAGTCTGCAGGATAGTGATGAGTTTAATTTCCCATAGAATAAACCCACTGCTTTGGTCAAGCGACATAAAGACTGAAATTTGCAAGTTTCTTGTAGGTTAGATCTAACATGTATTTTCTTCTCATTATAAAAATGCAGAGAGGAAGTGACTGAAATTTTTGCTTTGACGAACCTTACCAATGGTATGCAGAAATTCTATGGGGCACTGGTGCAGTTTCAGTTGTGAACTCCCAAGCTTTGAAATTTTAGACTAGAGCAGGTCTTTTGGTGCCTAGGTTAGCAATCTGAAACCCTCATTATTTCTGCATTTGTTAAACTATGTCTTTTGTTCCACTTGCAGACCAAGCAGGCGGCTTTGATAAAACTTGATCTACATTCAGAGATTTGCTCTGATCTCCACTTTCTAAATGGTTCATCCCAGGGCACCCTAGAATGTTTGAGAAGACACTTTTAACTGCCTTCCTTTTTTATTCCTTTTAGCTTGGCTGTTTTCATTTACATACCTGAAACTCAAGTTTTGCATTTGTTCTGTTTAGTTCTAGGACTGGAATGGTTTTGTGGTTTTTCTATCATAAAAGCTTTGCATTGCATATATTATGCAGGACTTTAAAGCTTTCATAAATTAATGCCGTTATTTCAAATAAAGCAAAGATGTTACTTTGAGGACTAAGGTGTGCGCCTGACTCAAGCCGTGGTATTTTCAATCGCCTCATATGCATGTGAGGGCTGGAAAATGAATAAGGAAGACCGGAGAAGAATTGATGCCTTTGAATTATGGTGTCGAAAAATATTGAATGTACCATGGACTGCCAAAGAATGAGCAAATCTGTCTTGGAAGAAGTACAGCCAGAATGCTCCTTAGAAGCGAGTATGACAAGACTTCGTCTCACATACTTTGGACATGTTATCAGGAGGGACCTGTCTCTGGAGAAGGACATCAGCTTGGTAAAATACAGGGTCAGGAAAAAAGAGGAAGACCCTCAAGGAGATGGACTGTCGCAGTGGCTGCAACAATGAGCTCAAATACGGCAACTATTGTGAGGATGGCGCAGGAATGGGAAGTTTCGTTTTGTTGTACATACGGGCATCATGAGCCAGAACTGACTCGATGACACCTAACGAAAACAATATTTCAAATAGAAATACTATTGAATACTTTCATATGTACATAATATGATATTGTATATAATTTGGTCCAGAGAATTTGTTTCTAGTTCTACAAAGGCTTTCTCGGGCTTTTCCCTGAGCCACAGGTAATGAATCATTTACATCACAGTGCGGTGATCTAGTTTGTCTGTGATGTCGGAGTAATGAAAAACTTCTGTAATGGGACATGTTTTCTGTCCTAAGACAGAAATATTGGGTATATCTACCTACGATTATCCAAAATATTCTTGTCAAGACCAGTAATTTAAAGGCGTTTTTTCATATCAGTTTTCTTTGAAAATTTCCATTAGGGATGTAACCTGACTCCTAACAATCAAGGAGGATATTAAAGCATGGTTATTTTAAAGTTCCATATATAAACAATTCAGGAGACTAATAAAAAGCTTACATAAACTAAAGTATCTGTGTATCTTTATGCTTCTCCCTGCATCTCAACTTTATTAAAAAGCACAAGGTTAAGGTAGCGTTGATGACGGTGTCCTATATGCACGCACGCAAACACACGCACGCGCACACCCAGCATTTAGATCATCTTCTGGGCCTTCATATCTGCTAGGCGCCCCACCAGAGCTCCTACACGAGAATATACGGAATGGATTTTCTTCTCTTGAATTGTCTCTCCAGCTTGCATTCTGCTTTTCAAACTATCATTTGGACATTTTCCACATCCTTTAGCTATCCCTTCAGTATCTTTAACACGATATAAATTCTCTCACTCTCTTTTTTTTTCTGAGCAGGTGTAACCTTCCAAATCTCACCTAAAGTAAGGAGATGACATGGATTCTACTCCGTGCAAAGGAGATGTTTGCTTTCCCATGGGTCTGTTCTGCTAATGTATAAACCATATTTCTCTGCTCTTCTTGTACCTCTAAGTTTCCTACATTGGTTTTGGAAGCAGGATACAACCTGAGTATAACCTATATAGACCTACATGTAGAACTGAGGTAAATGGAAATGCATTACTCAGATCGTATGCTCTGAGGAATATAATTGACCAATGGCCCCAGTTGCTGCCTCTATGGCTTCACTGTTGTGCTCTCTCTGAGAATCACTTCCCGTGTTCTGCTTCCAGCCAATGGCTGCGCACAGTGGAGATTCTAATGGCAGATTTATTTCAGTGAAAAGCAGGTATCCTCTAAGGCCAGAATTTGGTTTGAGGACATTCTACTCCCCAGCTTTCTTGGAACTGTGCTGGAGTCTGACACTCTTCCTATTCTAATCCTCCTACCATCCTTTACTATTTATACGTGTCTCATATGTATAATTCATATGTCTCATATGTAGTCTGAAGGTTTTCCCTACTTTGTCCTGCTTCTCTATGTTCTCCCTTGCATCTCTAATCCTGTATTGTCCTCTGCTTCTTGGAGAACCCAAAGCATTTGAATGTTGCCCAAAGGCAGGTCTGAAAATGTGTGAACCTGAGTCTGGGAAGGGGAACATCTGGAGGGATGCCCTGAGAATGTGGTTTTGCAGACTCATGAATCTTCAGAATTTATAGAGCTAGCCCACTTCTTCCTGGCAAGAGCTAGCACTTCTCCTGTATTGGAAGATACTGCAAAGGACTCTTCCCAGCAAGATGACATACAACCTCTCTGTAGTTTAATTGTACCTCTTCTGTTGGTTTCCAAGTTTTTTTGTTTGTTTGTTTTTTGCCAGTTGCTGCAGAATAGATTCCAACCCGTGACAACCCCATGTGTGATCTCATGTGTCTCAGAGTAAATCTGTGCTCCATGAAGTTTTCAATGGCTGAGTTTTTGGAAGTAGATCAGCAGGACTTTCTTCCAAGTTACCTCTGGGTGGACTCAAACTGCCAACCTTTCCGATAGCAGCTGAGCATGTTAATAATGATTAAATCCCAGTATAACTTGAATGGGGGCATGTAGGGTCTAATAAAAGGAAAAAAAAAGATTATAAACTGGAGAAGTTTGCAAAAATTAGCTAGCATGTAGTCGCAGGAGCCGAAGGAGCAATGCTGGAATTGGATTTTGAGGGTGCTTGATCAAGGGGTTTGGAATGTAAGAATGGATAAGCAAGCCTGCATTGGCTGCAGAGCACATTCTCTGAACATGAGCTATAGTACCACGGCAAGATCCCCAGGAGAATGGAACACGTTCACTGCTAGATTGGCTCCAAGAAGCATGAAAAAGTGATGACCATTGCTGAGCCTTTGACGTGGCAAACTATTCCTCTAGAAGATCAACGGCCCATTTGTCAAGCACAGAGGGCTGCGCTGATCCTGGAAAGCCAGCTGTTCATCCCCACAGGGATGGATACTGATTCTGAGTGTGAGTTTGCCTTCTCTATCTTCAGAGCCTCAGCAGCAAAACTCTCCAGGGATTTATGTAAGGCTGTCCTAGAGAATCCAACCTGGACTTCTCTGCACATAATAGGCACTCAGGAAACATTTCTTATATATTTCTTGAGTGAATGTTTGATTGAATGCACAAGGACAAAGACTAGCAGCCAACATTTATTGCTTCTTTCCATTCCCATATTTTCATCCCTGAGTGAATGTAGCCAGCTCTCAGCCAGTATGGACAGAAGGGAAGGAAGGGCTCTTGATTTTAATAGGGAGTGAGAATAGATAGGTGTTGATAGCTATATCCTGTAAGGCAGAAAAGGAGGTTGTCCCATGCTGACACTCATTTGTCACCCAGTAGCATTGTGCAGAAACTTTTCTCTGTCCAAGAAATTTACTAGTAAGTGTGGTAATGCCAAGCAAGCAGACTTTTTCAGAAAGTTCAAGGTATTATCCCACTGATATGGTGGAGAAGGAAAAGGGGAAAGATGGAAAATAGGTAACAAAATCAGTCAAGCATGGCATTATTACTAAGCAGTTGGCAGTAACTGTTTAACATTATTACATGGCAAATTATTATTTCGGAGATGGTAATCTACTCTGGGGAATGTTCATCCACCCCCCCCCCCCACACACACACATTCATACACATAGATCATGCTGCTATGGATGGTGAGTAAGCCGTTGATCAGCACATCCAAAATGTTCTCAGTGCTGGATGCTCATTTGGGTCACCTAGGAAGCAGATAAAAATACTAGGCTTGCATAACATGGATGAAACTGGAGGACATTATGCTGAGTGAAATAAGTCAATCACAAAAGGACAAATATTGTATGAGACCTCTATTGTAAAAACCAATGAAAAAGTTCACATGCAAAATGCAACAATTCTTGTTGGTTACCAGGGATGGGGGGGGGGGGGGGGAAATATTAAATAGGCAATAGACAAGTGGTATCTTGGGTGAAGGGTGAGACAGTACACAATACAGGGGAAACTAACACAACCTGTACAAGGAAAGGTCATGGAGGCCCCATGGACAGATCCAAACTCCCCGAGGGACTGAGTTGCTGGACGGAGGGCTCTGGGGACCATGGTCTCGGGGAACATCTAGCTCAGTTGGCATGACACTACTTATAAAGATAATGCTCTACATTCTACCTTGGTGAGTAGTGTCTGGGGTCTTAAAAGCCTGTGAGCGGCCATCTAAGATACTCCACTGGCCTCATCCCTTCGGGAGCAAGGGAGAATGAAGAGAACAGGATACAACGAAAAGATTAGTCCAAAGGACTAATTGTCCACAGCTACCAAGACCTTCACCGGACTGAGTCCAGTACAGCTAGATGGTGCCCGGCTACCACCGCTGACTGCTCTGACCAGGATCACAACAGAGGGTTCTGGACAGAGCTGGAGAAGGATGTAGAGCATAATTCTAACTCACAAAAAAAAAAAAGAAAAAAAAAGACCAGATTTACTGGCCTAAAGGAGACTGGAGAAACCCCGAGAGTATGGCCCCAGACACCCTTTTAGCTCAGTGGTAAAGTTACCTTCGAGGTTCACTGATCAGCCTGCGAGTGGACAGCCCAGTAAAACCATGAGAGTAACGAGGTACAGGAGTCCAGTGACAAGGCCCAGAAGGCAGAAGGGGAGTAGGAAGCTGATGATAGGGAACACAAAGTAGAGTAAGGATATTGTTGATGTGTTGTGAGATTCTTAACTATTGTCATAGGGCAACATTTGTAGTAACTGTTAAATGGGAGACTATTTTGTCCTGTAAGCCTTCATCTTAAGTGAGAATAACAGCACAATTAGAAGAGCGTAGTCAATGTCGCTTAAATGTGTATGTAAAAAAAAATTTTTTGAAATGGCGTATCTTTGGCTATGTGTATTTTCACAAAAAAAAAAAAAAGTTGAGAATTTAGAGGGTTAAAATGTTGTGGGGTTGTTAACCAATGTCATAAAACAGCATGTGTGTTACTGTTACATGAGAAACTATCTGTTCTGTAAGCCTTCACCTGAAGTACAATAAAATATTAAAAAAAAAAAAAATACTAGGCTTGCACTCACCTCTGGAGATTTTAATTTAACTGGTCTGGGTGGAGCTGAGGCATGAATATTTTTAAAAGCTCCTCAGATGTTTCTAATGCGCAACCAGGATTGAGAGTAATTGGTAAAATGTAAAAGAAAAAGGAAGAACTGATTATTGATTCCTTTGTCTAAATTAACAGAAAGTTATTTTTCCGTTTGAACTATTTGTAGAGATGACAGTAGCAATTATATTACTTGAGGGAGGCGCCTGAGACATCTCCCTGTCATATTACTCCTTGACGGACTAGATCAAATTATACTTTCATTTCCATTTAAAGACTTCTGCCTGAGTCTTTAACTGATACCATCCAAAGCCCTTCTGTTTACCCCACTGTAACTTTGCTAGGATCTTCCAGTCTAGATTCATGGGAGTTACATGTCCTACAAATTATGTTTTTAATTTATTTCCTTTTACATCATATTCTCAAGTGATTAGTAATGTTTATACTTTTTGCCTTCCTCTTTTTAAATGAAAGGACATATTGCATTGTGTCAAAAAACACAGAACTAAACCAGGCCAAATAGTAAGTGGATGTTCAGGGATTAGACTGCAGGGACCTTTGCTCCCCATTCTGCTGCTTAACTCACTGAGGCGTGTTGCTAGTATATGGCTTTGATGCCAGCTACGGACTCTGGATTAATCCTTGCCTTAGTGCCTTAAAACTTAGTGAGCTGAAACATACCAATTCCTGCACATCCCATTTCCTCTAGTGATGGGTTAATTTTCACTTCATCATTTCTGCAGGTGTCATCAGTGTCAAATGGTTCAATAAAAGCATCAACACCAGGATAGTTCATGTCCCAGTGGTCAGCTAGTGTCTACATGCTGAGAATCCAGTGGTGTAACATTCCACGAGTGTCCTCAACACACAAGGATTAACCTGAGTCGACATGTTTCTCAGATGGAGCAAAACAATAATTTCCTAACCTGCTACATTCCATTGTGGGGTTGCTCAGTCATTTCGTAAAGACTTCTGGCAACAATTAATACAGTCATAAAAAAAGGGGACAATAATAGGGAAAAACATGCACACAAATTGAAAGCAGATACGTGAATGTTGTTGTCCCACAAATTTAGATCAGCCACAAGTCTGCCTGGAAACTTGTAACTCGAAATAATAGTGATGTTATCATAGAAAATGTGATGGAGAAATCACAATGGAGCCCATTTATACTTTCTGGAATTAATATCTATGTGCAGATAATTAACAGAACAATGAAAATACAGAACATGAATATACACAGGGGAAGGTTGGAAGTGAACATGATTCATATTGTGGAAACCTTGGGGAAATAAAGGTTTATGGTATATTGGCGGACAGCATTGCTGCTGGAACCGGGATTGGGAAGCCTTGCAGCTTGGAAATAATGCTTTCTGTTAATAAGGGTGTGTAGGTGGAATTAGACTCACCACTCCCATTACTGTAGTTAGAATTATGTTCCTAATTCCCATAGAGTGTCCTGGAAATAATTCTTGCAACCTCTTTTATGAGAATGCTTTTAAACAAGCCATGGTAGCATCACATTATACGGAGATAAGTCCCCTTGTTATAGCTTATATGCACATCCTATTAATATCATAAAGGTTGAGACATGCACCTGGGCATCAGGAACACCTCAGTGTGTTCCAAGACAGCAAAAGTTAGTCAGGTGACCCAATTTTAATTATTGGCCCAGGGAGAATCCTTCTGAAGACTACACCGGTTGCCGAAGGGTGACTGTGAGCAGTGTCTTCACTACTGATGCTTCCTGGTTTTAGGACCCATTGCCATCGAGCAGATTCGGACTCATAGCAGCCCTAGAGGACAGAGTAGAACTGCCCCTTTGGGTTTCCAAGGAGCGGCTGGTGGATTTGAACAGCCGACCGTTTGGTTAGCAGTCAAGCTCTTAACTACTAAGCCACCAGGGCTCCCTGTTTTTAGGAACATACGTTAAAAAGACTATTTGCAATTATATAGATGTAAGATTTAAATGTTTTGTTTAAGTATCTCATGGTATAATGCAGCAGACGTTTAGAAAAAAAGTAAGTCTCCAACTTCAGGCACAATTCAGTGCATATGCAGCTCTTGGTGAAGTTTGCTTTCTGAAAGACTACATTTCAAAATCAGTAAGTTTATATTATCAACCGTGTGTGTGTGTGTGTGTGTGTGTGTGTGTGTGATGGGAGATAGGGAAGAGAGTCCAGATTTGTTTTAACGATCTTTGCTATTTCTTTGCAAAACACTTCCAGTGAAATTAAAACCTATGCTGATTTTTTTTTTAAAGGTGACAAATTTCTATCTTTATTTCTTTTTACATGAAAGTTTATTTATTTATTTATTCTTTTTTTTTATATTTTATTGTACT
>NW_004444088.1:6393284-6475831 GCF_000243295.1 Trichechus manatus latirostris
AAACAGAAAGGGGAAAAGGAAGAAAAGAAAAGAATGCACAAATAAAAATCAGAAAGGTTAAAGAACCACAATGTTCCCAGGGATCCCACCGATGCAGCTATGAGGTCTGGGGAAGTTGCTCTCAGGTGTTGCATTACAGCCTGGTTAGAAGGCGTAGAGGTATACAGCGCCTGGTATTCAGGGATCAGAAAGAGAAGGAAGATATAGAGAGATGAGAGACTGAGCAATGAAGAAAGTCAAAAACGGAAAAAGAGGGAAAAGAAAACAAAACAAATAAAAAAAAAAAGAACAAGAAATGCCCCCCCAAAAAAACAGAAAAAAAAAAAAAAAACCCAACAAAAAAAGAAATGCACTCTGGGATCCCTCTGCACATCTGTGGAAGCTGAAGGGGAGTTCCTTGCCACACAGCTCCGCCTGGCCAGAAAGGGCTCCCAACTCAAGAAAAGGAAAAGAAAACAGACAAACAATTCAAAATGAACAAACGAACAAAAGCCCCGGGATCCCACCAGTGTGGTAGCCCAGACCGGGAAGCAGCTCCACACTCGAATGGAGCTCCGCAGCCCTTCAGGAAGAAGCAAAGATGTCACACGGAGCCAGGCACTCGAGCGAAAGGAGGGGGAGGCGGCGAGAGGCAAGCAAGAAATCAAAAAAAGCAGGAAAAAAAAAAAGCAACACCAGCAGCCAACAAATGGCACTCAGAGAGCCAGATAGTCTGGGATGGTGTTTCTGGACAAGAGACTATGTCCACGGGAAGCAGAGGAGGCCAAGTGTGGTTGAAGAAGGGTAGAGAGTGGGAAAGCATATATCACAAATTTCCAGCGCTCTGGAGCCCCTCAGGAAGAAGCAAAGATGGTGCATGGAGCCAGATACTCAAGTGAAAGGAGGGGGAGGTGGCAAGAGGCAAGTGAGAAATCAAAAGAAGCAGGAAAAAAAAAGCAACACTAGCAGCCAACAAATTGCACTCAGAGAGCCAGCTAATGTGGGTTGGTGTTTCTAGACAAGAGACTGTGTCTGCGGGAAGTGGAGGGGGCTGAGTATAGGTGAAGAAGGGTAGAGAGTGGGAAAGCGTATATCACAAATTGCTGGTGCTCTGCAGCCCCTCAGGAAGAAGCAAAGATGGCGCATGGAGCGAGGCACTCGAGGGGAAGGAGGGGGAGATGGCGAGAGGCAAGGAAGAAATCAAAAGAAGTGGAAAAAAGCAGACAACACCAGCAGCCATCAAATGGCACCCAGAGAGCTGCCCGCTTGGGTGTGTGGAATATAAACAGCTGGTGCTTCCCTGTCAAGAGACCGTGGCTGCCCGAAGCAGAGGAGGCCGAGCCGGGGAGAAGAGGGGTGTGGGGTGGGAAAGCACACACCCCAAATTGCCGGTTGTTTTGTCTCCCGCTGGATGCTCTGTGAGGCTGCTTTCTTGTACCCCCATTTGCTGGTCTCTGATAGGAGTCCAAGATGGTGGATCCGCGCTGCGTTAGGTGGTAGGGGACCTCTGCATGAATCTCTCCTTGCTCTCCGTTCTCGGTCAGTTTTCTCACTCCATTTGGTGCTTGGCTGAGTTCTTTCTCTCTTCATTTGATGTTTTAGGGTTTCAGGATTGTTGTATTCTCTGTTCGGCTTAGTTTTTCGGATCTTTGCTGTGGAGGGACGGCGTGGTGCTTCTGCCCAGAGCGCCATTTTGCCGGAACTCTCCATATGCTGATTTTATAGGTGATTTTATTAAAGAAAATTACAAAAACATAAATGCAGTGGAATTTCTCAACACAAATTCCATATATTCCCCCAAAACGTGTTTTCTTTGGAGAGAAATAGGCAAAATGGATTAAGTTCATGGACTAGGGCAAGCAAAAAGTTTGTCACCATTGCTTTAAAAGGTTTTAATCCCATGTGCATTTGTCTTTGTGAAACTGGGTGAGAAAAATACTACTTTCAGCAGTGAACAGATATTAAATGAAAACCTCAAAATATTTATTTTAAGATGTCCTTCAGTTAAGTGCCTCATTGAGAAAGCCAATAAAAAAAAAAAATCAAAACCAAACAACAATTTATCCCTCAAATAAAATAGTTGTTCTTACTTGCATGAGCTTTGTCCTGTATGGGCTGATGAGTCATAATATCTTTTTATGTGTAATGATGAAAAATACATCTTTCCTCTTATACCAACAAGGCTTGCTTGAGTTAAAATGGAAATCCTATTGTGTTGGGGCATAATATGGGCTTCTAAAGACAAATGTCATCAGGAGAATTTTCATTTATTTAAAAATTTCTCAAGACGTTAGTAATGGAAGGGCCACAAATAGTGTTTGCCATTAGTCCAAGAAAGCTGCAACCCTCTCCATAGGAGAAAGAACGTCGCATCACAAAGAAGTGTGTTTAAACAATTATCCTCCAGCTTCCTGCTGGGAGGATTTGGAGAGTAAAGACTTCTGGTCTGCGATGTTGCCCATGCTTTTATTAATTATCAAGGCTGATAATTCTAGATAGAGGAATGTATTCCTTCTGCTAATGGAAAAGTGAAATGTTTTTGATCTACGTAGTGGTCTCGCCTTTCCTGTCCTCCACCCCCACCAACCTCGGTCATGCACCATCAGTCCTGCTGCCTAGCAATACATTCTCTGGAAAGTGAATTCATTCATGCTGTTAGGGGTTAAAGGTCACTTTTCCCATGGGTCTTTGGATTTTTAACAAGGGACTTAGTCTATTTGCCTTGAAGTATGAAAACTCCAGAGAGTGAATTTCAGAAATAACAGGAATGTACTGATGAGAGTGTGTGTGTATGTGAGTGTGTGTATGTGTGTGTGTGTGTGTGTTATTTGGGGCACAGTGGTGAGTTCCATTGGAGCATAACACAATTTGGAGACGGCATCCTATTCTGTCTATTTAGGAAGACCGTAGAATCTTTGGGAGTTCCTCAGAGATCAAAGCTCCCCCATATTCATAATACTCTTTGCATCCATATCATCAGAAAACTGCAAGAAAAGAGAATTTTAATGATTTATAAATGTTCTTAAGTGTTTTCCTTTACTTATGAAGATCTCACAGCTGTCCAGTGAGATAATCTTAGCCAGGGCATCTATACATAGCAGACATTCAGTACTTACTTTTGATTAAATATGTGATGCCTCAGCAAATTACGCTATGCTACGATAATATCATTGCAAGATGGTTTCATGACAGCCACCTCATGATTGCCACAAGGGAACAAAAACTTAGAGAAAAACAGACTTGATTATGATGTGAACAAAGAAGATTAATAAGTATCGATTGCTTTTAATGCTTGGGTCAATTTGGGGAGCTGATCTTGTCACAATAAAAACAAAATAAAGAACCACTCTGTACCAGAAAGATCCTCCCTTTCGCCCAAACACACACACCTTTTCACCAAACCTGCACTTCTCTATAAAAATGAAAGCAGACGGGCTCAGAATGTAAGGCATATCTTTTCAGGTGCATTCTCCTGAAAAATGAATGTCTCGAGATTAAGAACGCAACGTTTTAACTCATCCAAAGTATATTTTGACATGTGCGCATTACTGATCTTGTTCATACAAGACTGGCTGCTCCATCTTTCTATTTGTGCTTTCAATATATCAAGCCCTTGCTATACTATTTTAATCACAGGGCAGATGAAGGGGTGTATGGAATATGACATAATTCCTTACCTTGATGAATTCTCCAGCCTCGTGCAAAAGAGGATGCATAAGGAAATCATTTTACTACAATGTGATGATTACTTCCATAGAAGCAACACAAAGTGCCCTCAAAGCTTGGAAAGAAAGAGAGAGATTCAAAAAAGTGGATGATATTTCAGTTGACTTTTGAAAGATCAGTAAGGATTATTATAGGCAGAGGTGAAATAGAACAAGCCAGGTCAATCAAGTAGAAATCATATTTCAAAAGCCATAGAACTTCATGTGTCTAGGGCATAAAGATGAATGGGGGGAATACAAAAATGGTCAAAGACAGGTGTGATAAGATAGGTTGGGTCTAGATTGAACAAACCATGCCTTGTATACAAAAGGATTTTGTACTGGTCTCCTTATGAATAATCAGAGTTTTTAAAACACATCGATCATATTTGTGGTTGTATGGAAGTGTAGAGATTATAATGGGGAGAGATTTAGGTGAGAGAAGGACTGAATAAGCAGTTCTGACTGAGTTGGAAACTTTATTCTGTTTTAATTTTTAAGACTCAACCTTGGAAGAAACCAAGTAGCAAACTGTCCAATTTGCATTGATCAAAAGTGAAAGGATGCCATATCTGCATACTCTTTGGAAGGCTGGTTGGCTCTGGGTCTGCCTTGCACATGGTAGAAAGTGTACAGCCAAAATATCGAGTGATTCTGATTCCTCAGGTCTCATTAAGATGAGACAAAAAAGGATGAGATTCACATTTTCAGCTCCACATCTCTAATATAGAAAAGTCAATGGGTTGTGGCAAATTGAAAAGATAAAATATCATTCTTTGCGTACGTCCAGTAGAGATACAGGGTACAGTCAAAGTGGGCACCTAATCTAGTGTTAAAATCCAGAAAAAGAATGCAAGGACCAATGCAGTGGTGTTGTCTAAAATTACGTGTTAGTCTACATAAATATTCTTCCCAGCTTCATGCGGGGGGCGCAGGGAGGAAGTCTCAGGAAAAATGAGGATATATCATTTGTAGCATAAACCAGTTGCCAGAGAGTTGATTCTGACTTACGGCAACTCCATGTGTATCAGAGTAGAACTGTGCTCCGTAGGCTTTTCAATGGCTGATTTTTTGAGAAGGCAGGCCTTTCTTCTGAGGTGCCTCTGCGTGGACTCGAACTTCCAAGTTTCCAAGTAGCAGGTAATCACATCAACCAATTGCACCACCCAGGGACTCCCATTTGCAACATGTTGTTGTGTGCCGTCGAGTTGACTCTAACTCATTGCAGCCATGTAGGACAAAGTAGAACTGCCCATAGGGCTTCCTAGGCTGTAATCTTCATGGAAGTAGATTGCCAGGTCTTTTCTCCCATGGAGCTGCTGGGGGTATGAACCACTGAACTTTCGGTTAGCAGCTGAATGCTTAACCCTTGCACCACAATCACCTAAAAAAGAGGCAGACAGCTTCTTAGCAGCTTATGTAAGTGAATGTTGCATAAGTAGATAATTTAGGAGGAATGAAAGAAAATCCAGTGAGTTGGTTATTTGAAATATTCTCTTTTAGAGTGGAAGTAATTCAACACTATAGGTGGGTGAAGTTATACTTGAACTGAGCATGTGAGCTTCTAAATTAATACCAGGAAGGACAAGTAATAAATATAATTCACTCACTCATTCCTTTTCTACTTACTCATAATTTGACATTTTAAACAATTTTACTAAGCACTGTAGATACAAAGTTAATAAAAATAATGACTTTTCCCTAGAGGAGTTTGCAGACTAGTGGAGATAAAAAGTAGATATGTAAATAGATAAATTGTAATATAATGTGGCAAGTGCAATAGAGGGATGGGAACTCTGTCTAAGATAGTCCAGGAAGGATTTACAGAAGTGAAATTTGAATTTTGTCTTGCAGTATGAATGGCAGTGAGCCAGGTTAAAAGGGGAAAGACACACTATCAAAGAAATTGTAGTTATAAAACATACCTTTAAGGAGAATAGTTTATAAATCTTCAGCTGTAATAGAATGATACTTTGAAAAGCAACAAAAAGCAATAGATACATTTGAAGTACAGGAAATAGCTTGGAACATCTATCTTTTCAGGAAGTGCTGGGCAGTCTATAAGAACAAGTGAAACAAAGTAATTCACTTATTGCATTTTGCCAAAAACCATAACAAAGGAAAATCTTCTATTCCACTCTTGCTAACATGTCTCTTTCTAATGCCTTGCTTCTTCCATCATACCCACATTCTTAATAACAGCTTCGCTACAAATATTTTTGATATGGGTATGTAAATACATAATCTTGATAGTTTGCTGATCTTTACATTTCAATATTTTAGCTTAGTGGAAAATAATTGCTGGACTTTGAATTTTATCTGCTGAATTAGATTCTTAGTTTTGTTTTTAATAAGTGTGTGAACTTCAGCAATCCATTGTGTTCTCAGAGCCTTAGTTTACTAATCTATAGAAAGGGGGCAATGCTCCCTGCTTACCTGCTGCACAAAATAGAACAGACAAATGCTCCCTGGATCTTCAATTACACTGAAAATGTAAAATGCTGTAAATGTGAATGTGACGTTGTTATTATAATGATTATCTGTGATATAAGTAGATAACAATACACATCTATTGAGTTAAGATTGAAATTAATACTCTGCTCAGCTTTGCTCTTTGAAAAAAAATGAAGAACTTTAAGTAAATATGTCTATTTTCTAGTGCTAGCTCTACTAATTTTTGGTCATGTGACCATTGACTTAACTCTCTGACTTTGCATTTCTCATGTGGAAATTGTGGATGGAAATAACTAACACACATATATATTACAGTTCATTATGTGCTTTTGCATATACACCCACTCTACACTTATTGACATGTTTAGATTCAGAAAAACAGATCATTAAGTGAAAATAGAAGTTATGTGAAAATGGAGGAAGATCACATCAGATCACAAAATGGAGGATGACTACATCATTACGTAACTGCCAAATTACATCATTACATAACTGCCAAACCACTGAGAATCATGGCCCAGCCAAGTTGACACATAACTATAACCATCACAGCCAGAATGACTCTTGCCTCACATCTGATCGTTCATTATTGCCAGACATACGTCGTTAATGTGCAAAATAGATTTTTTACTATTGTTGTAAATGTGAATTGTCAGATAACGAGACAGCTGGTAAGTGAGGAGCAGGTGTAATAGTTTGTGAAATTTACAACAAGAATACTAAGTGTCTTAGTCACCTAGTGCTTTCATAACAGAAATACCACAAGTGGATTGTTTTAATGAAGAGAAATTTATTTCCTCACAGTCAAAGTAGGCTAAAAGTCCAAATTCAGGGTGTCAGCTCCAGGGGAAGGCTTTTTCTCTCTGTCGGCCTTCTTCTCTTTGGTGTTCCCCTGGACTAGGAGCTTCTCTGCGCAGGGACCCCGGTCCAAAGGATGCGCACTGCTCCCAGCACTGCTTTCTTAATGGTATGTGGTCCCCCTGTCTCTCTGCTCACGTCTATCTTTTATATCTCAAGAGATTGCCTCAGGACACAGTCCAGTCTTGTAGATCAGGTCCTGCCTTACTAACACAACTGCCACCCATCCTCCCTCATTAACATCATAGAGGCAGGTTGACAACATACAGGAAAATCACACAGTACCAGGAATCATGGGCTAGCCAAATTGATACACACATTTTTTGGGGGACATAATTCAAACCATGACACTAAGTAAGTACTCGTATAATCCACATGTTGTTTTCTGCAAAATTCAAATAAAATTCAAAGAAGTTACATGACTTGACTGAAGTCAGAAGCCTAGTAGTAGCTAAGAGAGCCAAACTTTGACTCCTGTCATTTGCCTCTTATATTCCAGGTTTTTTTCTACTGGATCATGCAGTTCCTTCCCTGTGCCTAATTTAAAATAAAATTATATATTTAGATTACAAATCAATGAATGTTCTTAAGATGCCATTATTATTATCAAGTTCTAGAAAATAAGGGTGGAAGATGTAACATATTTGTGCCTATTTCTATGTAAACACATTTTTAATATTAATTTTAAATTACTTTAAATATCTGGTTCCCCCAAATTATAAAATATGAAAAATATTCTCCGTCGATTTTTACATTTTGTCTATTTTTTATGAATCCAGGAAAGTTTAATTTTATTCCAGAGACATAAGATGGGACTACAGAGTCTTGCTAGTCTGTGTTTTAGAAGAGAAACAAGCCAATTCAAGCCACAGTTCTTCCTGCTTCACACACTGAGGCTATGTTTGCTTAGGTTTCGTTATAAGCTATGGCATTCTCAAAGAATTAGCTGGGGGCAAGGAAGAAATCTTTATTCCCTTAGAATAATCAACCGAATCACCCTGGGATAGGAAAACAGGAGTGAAACAAGGATTTGAGTACTTTCAAGCACAGCATTAGATTTGAGGACCCTTGTCTGCTTGCACTAAGGGATTTTAAACAGAAAGGTATCCGTTTACTTTAAGAAGCACCAAGTTTGTTTAAGAGCCCCTGATTGCTTTAGAATATGATCTGAGTCCTGGCAGTGAATAGAAACACGTGATTTCGCGACATGTGTCCACGTGTGCTTCATGTATTCCACATGTGCTCTCTCAGTGGGTCCGGTGACCTTCCCGTGGATCACATGTGTTTTACATATGCTTTGTATGGTTCCCATCTGTTTTCAGCCTTCTTTTTCCTGACAGTAGACACCCTTGTTATATTACCATTTGCTATAATAATTAAATTCAAGAAACTCAACTTGAGAGGATTTGTGGGGGAGGGTGTTTTTTAGTTCTGATTTATACTTGGTGGCGTGTTGAGTGATACCCATTATTACTGCTTATCGTATGTCTTTGTAGGTGTGCTGTTACTGCATTTAACCTTACTGAAGCCAGACTAAGCCAGAGATGGTCTTAAACTTCCATGACTCATACGAAGGTTATCATCTTAGAAGACACCTTGAAAACATACTTTGGATTTAGAGTAAGAAACAAAAAATAATAATGATAACCTGACCTTTCTAAGAGATAAGGCTTCTTTTAATTTTATATTGCGGGTGCAGAGCTAAAAGCATATGAATATATACAGTAAATAATGATATTATTAATCACGTAACAAAAATTAAATGTAAATGACAACCATATGTAGTAGATCACAGTCACAAATGAAAATTCAGAATTAATGTGGACACCTGCCTCTTTTACTTGTTTCAGGAGAAAATAGAATTCATTATAATTTAATGAATTACTTTTTGTTACAGTACGCTTAATTATCTCCTTTTATCCTCGGGAAGTATCTTTTTAAACTCACAGCTGTATCTGAATAGATGCTACCTATTAAATAGGGAAGCACTACTTTTTATTAATTACACTGCATTTGTTTTCATCTATCTTTAAAGAATGTTCTAAAATTAGAGTCTTGCCCCTGAACAAAACACTACCGAGCTGAATGAAGTCTGAGAAACGGTGACTCAATTTGTATCCGTTCTCGATGTGAGGATGCAGTGCTCATTAGCGTTAATAATATTTGGAAGTAAATGAAGCATGTTGTATTGTGGCTACTTTAGCCACACACTGAGTAGGAATGTGGCGCCTCTCAGCCAGCAAGTTACCTAATGCTCAGTTGGCCAAATGTTAAAAGAGATTTGGTGCTGTCGGCGATTAAATCCATAGTCTACCCCTGAGGACCATGAAGCCGTAAATAAGCATTTTAAAAGAATCTCAGCCTTCAATGAAGAACAGGAGAATTTACAATCAGTAATCAGAAACAGCTTTGGAAATTCAAGGATAGTGGTATGCATATTTTGATTTGATACATAGAACACACATTGTTTCAGAGGCATTCCCAGCAGCGGATCTCGCCGTATGTGGATTTTGAGCATTTAAAGAATTTAGAGGCAACATTCTAGAGTAATAAGAGACACCCTGGTGAAGAGTGATTATACTTAATTAGAAATAAAGTAAATGACATAGAATGAAATGATAGAACAAGTACATCAAGAAAGGAAAATATATGGAATACAAATGGTGGCAATTCCAATCATTGCAGGCACTGAATATATATATATATACACACACAAAATGTTTAAATAAAAAAGAAAACATACTTTTATCTTATAGCCTATAATAGCAAGCACATTAATGCAATGGCAAGAAGCCATCCCAGTTAATGAGTTATCAGAATTCTCAGGAGTAAATGAAATTCTATTCCCATGTAGTTAAAGACACTTAGAGCAGACATGAAAGACACTAAAAGTAAGAGTAGGTCAGAGAGGAAAAGTGAGAATGGAATGAGAGCACCGCTTATATTTAGACTGATGGAATGACCATGGTTTAAAACACCTGTCTTCATCTGCTGGGATCACTGATGCGACTAAACTGTGTAGTTAAAACTAGTCAGTTATTTTGTTTCATTTTTTTCTTCTTTCGCACTGAGTTGATAATCAACTGGTACACCGTGCTGCATCTGAGATTGAAGTTCAAAGGGTTATGGATTCAGAGACACCGCGTTAGGCAGATAATGTATAAATGTAGGGAGGTGGGAAAAATGGAACCAAGAATTGGTAAGGTTGTCTCATTACCTTACCTCATGAAGCTGTCCATCATGCTTGCAAGGATGACCGCTACTAGCTCTACCGATACTACGTTAGGTAGGGTGGAACTGAAGGCATGTTTATTACTCATTGACATAGGGTTCGCTACAGAAAGAGAGCAGGTGATCGCTCCATCTATCCATCTGTCTCTATCATTGACATAGGGTTCGCTACAGAAAGAGAGCAGGTGATCGCTCCATCTATCCATCTGTCTCTATCCATCCATCCATCCATCCATCCGTCCACCTATCTATCTATCCACCTATCCATCTATCCATCTATCTACTGATCTATCTAGATTGATCGATTGATTGATTTTTCTTCAAGGAACTGATAATTGGGGGACTGGCACGTCAAAAATCTGTAGCTCAGGATACTAGGAGAGTGAGAAAGAGAGTTCTGCAAAAATATCTATAAACCAGAGGCAAAATACACCCAAGGGAAACTTTCCTTTTGTTCTTAAGGCCTTCAACTGATTGATTTAGGCCCACCCATGTTATGGAAGGTAATCTCCTTTGCTTAAGGCTAACTGATTTAATCACATGTATCTACTCCCTAACACTAACTAGATTAGTGTTTGGTCCACTAGTGTTTGGGTACCATAGCCTAGCCAAGTTGACATGTGAAATTAACGATCATACTGTTATACTAACATAAATGGATGTATTGGAAGAAATAAATATCAAAATTTGGTCAATGCATGAAAGAAACCAAGACATCCTGAATATCATAAGTCCACCCCTTTTCATCTCTTTCAAAGCAACCTCACCTTAACAGTATAACCCAGTGCCTCCTTGACATTGCCACATAAATATCTAGTACAAAAAAAAAAAAAAAAATCCTTTGCTGTAGAGCCAATTCTGACTCATAGCGACCCTATAGGACAGAGTAGAACTGTCCCATAGGGTTTCCAAGGAGCAGCTGGTGGATTTGAACTGCTGACCTTTAGATTAGCAGCTGAATGCTTAACCACTATGCAGCCAGGGCTCCTAAATATCTAGTAGTCATCTCCAATTTAAACAAATTCAGAACCAGTCTCCTGATTCTCTCTGACCTCCAAACACTACTACCCATCCCACAATTATGTCACCTCATTAGAAGTCAACTCCATCTTCCCAGACACTCAGGCTAAAAACATTGAAGTTGTCCTTGACCTTTCTCCTTTCAAATCCACATCCAATCTGTGAGCAAATCTTGTTGGTTCTGTTCTCAAATGCTGTATACCCAGAATCCAAATTTTTTCTTAATTTTCATCTTTACTACCCTTGTCCAAGCCATCGTCATTTCTTGCCTAGATAATTGCAACAGTGGTCTAATTGCATTGGCTTTTGTCCTTGTATAGACTATCTGTGAAGTCCCTGGGTGGCATAAAAGGTTAAGTGCTTGACTACTAGCCGAAAGGTTGGTGGTTTGAACCCACCCCGAGGTGATTGCTTCCAAAAGGTCACAACCTTGAAAGCCGTATGAAGCAGTTCTAATCTGCATACGTGGCATTTCCATAAGTTGGAACCGACTTGATGGCAACCAGTAACAATGACAGTCTATTTGCAACACAGCAGTCAAAGGGGTTTTCAAAACCATTATAACCATGCCATTCTCTGCTCACACCCTTCAATACTTTCATACTGCATAGAGAGTAAAAGCCAAATTTCTTACAAAAGCCTGCATGGTCTTGTCTGTTGGAGCCTCATAATCACTTTTCCTCCATTTTGCTCCAGACACACTGGCTGCTGTGATGGTCCCAACACCAAGCCTTATCCTGCTGCAGGGTATCTGCACTTGCTGCTATTTCTCCCTAAAACGTTCATGCCTCGTAAGTCCTCATGGATTACTCCTTCTCTTCCTGTAGGTCACTACTCAAATGTCACTTGACTGGAGAACTGGGACTTACTGGCTCTGCGTTGCTTTTCTCCATAGCACATATCTCATGTGATACATCACTCACGTGCCCACGGTGTCTTAGAATAATGCCAGGACATGGCATTTATTCAATAAACATTTATGGAATTAATTAATTTTTTTCACTGCAAGTGAAGACAAATCAAGACCTGGAATTCTTATCAAGTCTTAATTTGTCACAGAAAGCTCTAGTCAAAAGAAGTAGTAGGAAAGCCCAGAGTCCATTCAAGGAAACACCGAAAAGCAGAGCTTTAGCAACGTGTTCTCATGACTGCCCAGAAAAGACATGCATTCATGCCGCTGGGTAGGTGTGCTCTGCACAGCATAGAATTAGCTAGAGTTACAGGAATATAAACTGAGGCTATTGAGAGGACACTAAATAGAAAAACGAATGGTAGATATTCATCATATGTACACTCCATGCTAGCCATTTCTTCTAAGCACTTGATAGATTCTAATCCTGAGAGGGAAGGACCATTGTCGTCTACTTTTCAAAAATGAGGGCATGAAGACACAGAGAGTTTAAATGGCTTGTTCAAGTCACTTGGGCAAGTTGGAGTTCAAACTAAGGTAGGTTACCTCAGGACATCTCCTCTTACCTGCAATCATATATTGCCTTGATTACTGTTACGGTCAAGAGGACCCAAACCCGTCTCAGTCCTGATGTAACCTAATTTTTTGGAGCTTGTAAACCTAAGTACTTAATACTGAAATTATTTTGAGTCTGCCAGCCTCAACCAGGTACCACCCCCAATATCCTATAACTCTCTGAAACTCCCAGTAAATGATGGGATACCAGAAACAAAACCCATCACCTTTGAGTCGATTCTGACTCATGACAAGTCTATAGGACAGAGCAGAATTGCCACGCAGGGTTTCCAAGGAGCAGCTGGTGGATTCGAACTGCTGACCTTTTGGTTAGCAGCCAAGCTCTTAACCACTGTGCCACTAGGGCTTCAAATGATGGTATAGCCCCCTCTATATCTTACCCCTCTTTAAATGCAACATGCACCAAGTCATGGATAGTCAACTTTAAAGATATAATTCTCAATGAGGATGACTACAAATTTTACTTAATCCTGAATTTCTTTACTGAATCCATCTACTACGGAGCAAGACCCAGCCAATTATGGTAAGTATAATTTTGACCAGCCTCCAATTAGACTGTTGCATTTATATAACTTTCTTGATTTATATATTTTGCATTTTATAAGCCCAATAGGATATCCCACAGAAAAAAGGTGCCTAAAATTTGTATGAGAATGTATCAATTTTATACTCAGATAATATTCAATATGCTGCTCATATTGAGTGTACATCAGTGTGTGCTCAGGAACATATGTAGGCCTGGACAATTACCATACACACACACACTGCAAATACACACTTGCATTTTTCCTTGAAAGTATTTGACAACATATGTCAAATTAGACATTGCTTTTGGAACTTGATTTTTTTCACAAATATATATATATATATATCTGAAAAATCTCTGAATTCAACTTAAAAGGGAACAAAAACTCTTTTATTTTCTATGCTTCCCAAATCTTAAAGGTGGAAGAAATCTTACAGATGATAGTACAATGCACTGATCTTCCAGATGACTAAACGGAGGCGCAGTCCAGTCCAGTGACTAGGCCAAAGGCACACTGCTATTAAATGACCAAGAAAAAATATCTGGTGGGTTGCTTCCTAGTCTATCACTTCGGGAATGTGCACACAGAATGTAGAGACAAATGTCTATCCTAAATAACTAAGCTTCCGGCTTCCTACAGATAGATAAAGGTTCTGTATGACTCTCTGGGGTCCTTTTACGTCACTATGATTGTGTCACATTGCTTCTGACTCGTTTCTACCATCTTAATTTTTTCCCTCTCTCTACATAAAAAGAAACTGGGATTTTAAAAATGAATGCATCAAATGATTTAAAAAAAAAAAATTGTCGTTGGGTCAACTCTGACTTACAGGGGCCCTATAGGACAGAGTAGATCTTCCCCACAGAGTTTCCAAGGAGCAGCTGGTGGATTCCAACTACCGACCTTCTGGTTAGCAGCCAAGCTCTTAACCACTGTACCACCAGGGCTCCCACCAGATGATAGTATAGTATAAATTTAAATGAAAACATATGTCTGTGTATAGATGCATAAATAGATCTCATTTCCCTACTTCACAGATAGACATTTAATATTAAAACTCAGATTTGACATATTTGCAGAGAGATGAGGCAGGGATTTAACAGAAGAAAATGAGCAGCATTTCCATTTTTTCGTCAAACTTGGAAAAATCCAGCCCTTTATATTTCTCTACTTTTTGAGAGAAATCCATTTCACGCATTTCAGGACTGGCTGTCATATTGGTCTTTGTTTTTTACATTCATAAATTTTTCTTTTATACATTTTCTCGGAGAAAACATTTCTCTTGGTTTTCTTTGTGGATTAATAAATAAGTTAAGACAAAAGCTGAACAAAGTAGTAAACAGTCTTTTTATATGCTGTCTACCACAGTGTATTAGAGAGTATTCTGAGCTCTGAAGGGCTTTTAAGAAATATAAGCTCTTAATGCTAAAATAGTTATTGTGTGTGTTAACAAATACTTTTCTATAAACTCAACCTTGACAGCTGTATGAAACATCTTTTTATTTATTGTTTTGGTTTGAAAATTTTATTGCAGACAAGACTTCTATCTTTTATGGTCATGTATTTTGAATACATAGTTGGGTGAGGTCTTATTACTATGGCCTAATAAATAGAGAGTTGAAAATTGAGCCACCAAAATGAAGCCCTAAAACCCTGTGACTTGATTTGGCCATCTGGTTGCCCGCGAAGAGATTTTGACCTGTGTCACAAAAGTATTGTTGTGGCGATTAAATAACAAAGAGCTGGAAGTGATTTTGAAGGGCAAAGCTGCATGACACGTGATGTTAGTGTACTCTGGCTGTCCTGTGAGGGCCTGAACGCAGTAGATGATGCTTTAGCTTTATGACAACGGACTTAACTAATTCCTAGTAACCAACATCTCTTATTTTGACTCTAACAGGAGGCCAGAATTAAAAACAAAGTACTCACTTAGAGACTAAATTATATTCAATCCTAATAACATACAATCTTTTAGTTCTGGTCTTTTTTGCTTGTTTGTTTTCAATATAAAAGAAATTGGAGAGAGCCAATAAGTTTTCATTAATATTTTTTAGCTTTTGATTTCATAAAATGCTGAGGTCAGAGATGATCTGCTTGGCCTACAGTTTTATTATCATGTTTTCCCCTTAAAATGGGAAAAGCAAATGCTTTGCTAAATTAATTGAGAAGTCTGGCGACTTTTTTTTTTTTTTTTCCTCAGTGCAGAATCTATAAGGTTTTGTCAGCAGATCATATTGTGTATAGTGTATATGTAAATGATATGGACTGCAAATTAATTGAGTGGTAAATATCAACCAAATAATAAGAATGCTTTAAAATATGTTTCTTCAAATCTAAAAATTGTATTTTACTTTTGATATTTGTTGTCATATCTTCAATTATAAGAGAAATGTATAACAGGAATATATTCATTCAGTTGAAATATATTTGCCATATTTACTCTCAGACTAAGTTTCCACTACTTCATGAGCAAGGGTATTTCTCTGCATTCCCCACTTCCACCCCCAGCCCAGCTCCTCTTTATCTCACACTTGGGCTGTTTTCTCCCTCTTTCCAATCCACCCCCTCATCTCTCCTGCACAGTATTTCTGCTCTTTGTCCTTTATCATCCAAGTCACATACCCCACTCCCATTTTCTGAAGGATAAATGTGAAATCACTCTACACTCTCCCTTTTATTTATCTCTTCTATTTTATCTTTCACTATTTTCTACATAAAACCTTTACTATAACCTAATTGTTTTACTAATTAGTCCTCATGACCATTAATTCAACAACTATCTTGACTCATGTGTCTATGATAATTAAAGGGAAGCAAGGCAACGGGGCTCCATCCCCTCAGTTGGTACATGCCCTTCCTCCAGCCAGGAGTTCTCATCTGCTCCCTTCCAGTCTTCCCTTGGAGACCTTCCTGGAAAGTTCTAGTCTTGATGGTTATCGTACTTTTACGCAAATAACGTTCATCTTCTGTGTTTGTTTGCTGGCCCTTCCCCCTCGAGGCACCCTCACAAGTATGGGCCATGCCAATCCTCTTTCACATGTTGCTGTAAAAAATTAGCATATCGAGTAAAAAAAAAAAAGCTCAAGGTGTTGGGGGGGTGGCCTGCAAACAAACGGCAGAAGTCTCACATTATTTGCATAAAAATACCGTAGTCCCTCCTCTACATACATAAGATGGTATCACTGGATCAGTAAATTTGCATGCAATCAGTTATCCATAGAAAGTAGAGGCTCATGTTTATCTGGAGCCTAAAAAGCAAGGAAGTTGGTCTGTGCCACATTTGAGTGTTGAGAGCCATCTGTATGAGGGGATGCTTCTTGGAGGAGAGATTGTGTGAAACTTTTGTGTCTTTTGGCTTCCGTACAGTAAGATAAGCCTTGCAATGTTTCCTATTTCCTTTGTGTTATTGAGAAGGTATACTTACAGGCATTTGAAAATATTCCACTAAATGAGTTATTTTTTGGGTCAAATCAGTTTGTGAAGCACTTCCTGGGCCATGGGACCAATATGTACCATCTGTGCGATGTGCTTCCTGAAACATGGGACTGATACGGCCTCCATGCAATTGACAGCCCATTTTTCCAAATAATAAAAAACCACCAACAAACAATGATTTAGCATCTATTCCATTAGTGAAAAAATATGGCATCACCAAAAAATAAAAGTAAAAAAAAGTTATTCTTTAAAGGGACATAATGCAATCTTAATAACAGCTTATTGGGAGGAAACATATTGAAGTAAAAGAGCAAACACTTTAAATACAATATAATTTTGAATCCTGTTTGTGCCACTTTCTAGCTGTGTGTCCTTAGGCAATTCATTTAATCCTTCGTAGTGTTTTTTCCTCATCTCATAATTGGGATGATAATAACTGCTCCATACGGAGCTGTGAGTGCTAAATATTTAATCACCTTGCTTCTTGATGATGAAAAGGTACTGAAATTAAAACTTGAGAATTTATTCTGTGGTTAATCATTTTTTTTTTCCCGAAGAAAAGATTACAAAAGAATGGTAATCCATTCTTGCTTCAATCAAACATGAATCATTTTTCTGCTTCATGTATATGCTTAACATTTACATATGTGTGATTGTATCACAGCAGATTTTCTTTGGACTGAGGTTATTGTCTCTTTTAAGGAGGTCTGGTTTTGATATTAGATGATAAATAAAAAATACAAATTTCTACTTGCAAGCTTCATTAAACAAAGTTTTCATGAGGCCAGAGATTTGCCTATTTTAATCATAATTGCTTAGTAACAAACTTCCTAACAGAATCATAACGAGTTCAAAGCTATCTAAATTTCTTGATGGCCCCATCTGTGTAGTAGACTGGTGAACTCACCCTAGGGAGTGATTCTACTTATGATGATTGTGGGAGCAGCATATTCCTCTAGCACGTCATAGCTCAATTCTTCAGCTTTTGGAAACTCTAAACCATGAGATCTTGGGGTTCTCATCATAGGAAATGAAGATGCCAACCACTCAACCAGAGTTTCATGGTGGTTATTTCTCCAAGCTACTTTTTGAGATTTAATAAGGAATGGTTTCTCATGTCTGGCCAACTGTGGTAGTTAGTGAAGGTCTTCCTCCATGACCTGAAGTACCACAGTGCCTGAACCCTATCCCAAAACACCTTTGTTGGTGTTGTTGGTTGCCATCAAATCGATCTGACTGTTGACGACCTCATGTGTTACAGAGTGACCTGCTCCATAGGGTACCTTGGCTGTAATCTTAATGGAAGTAGATCACCAGGTCCTTCTTCCATGGCACTGCTGGTGGGTTCAAATCATCATCTTTGAGGTTAGCAGTCCGGCACGAACTGTTTGCACCACCTCCACCTTCGATGTTTGTAAATGTGTCTCAGAAAAGCAGAAAATATAAGCATCTATGAGATAGAAGTCATCAGCAAATTAATTCTTCTCTCATCTCAGTCTGAAAATCAACTTAAATGATTAAGAAAAACACAAGAACATTTTTTCATTTGGAGGAAATGAAAATTTAGTAGTTGGTTAAGTTTGATCATTAAAGCTACTATTTGCTTTTCCTTCTTCACCTTTCACTTCCTAAAAATATAAAATTTTAACTCTGCTATTGTCTCTGGGTACCAGAAGCCTTGGTGGTGCAGTGATTAAGCACTCAGCTGCTAACCAAAAGGTCAGTGGTTCGAGCACACCAGCTATTCTGCGGGAGAAAGACGTGCAGTCTGCTCCCATAAAGATTACAGCCTAGGAAAGCTATGGGGCAGTTCTACTCTGTTCTATAGGGTTGCTACGGGTCAGAATCGAAGAGACGGCAATGGGCTTGTTTGGTTTTGACTGTCTTTGGAAATGTGGACTTAATTAAAAATAATTAGGTAAGAAGTGCCTCAGCCAGTGAGAGCTCATATGTTGGGAGACTGATCTTATCCCACTCTGGACAGCACATGCCTGCTACTGCCTCTGCTAAAGTTAAGCTTGGCAGACTAAGTGTTGTGTCTCAGGTTTACTTTAAGAGACTGTGAAGTTACCCTGCTGAGGTGAGCGTTGGATCACAGATGCCCAAGCAAAAACACTCACCATTACATTGTAATGGAAAGCAGATTGGAACATTTGAGGAAAACGTGATTTCAAAAATATTAAAGATCTTTACGTGGAAAAGACGTCTTTTTAACTATGTCCCTGCAGGAAACAAATTTCCCCTTGGGTGTCATGTAACATAAGCATGGTTTCGGGCTTTGAGATAGGGTTCAGGCAATTTAATGGGGGACAAAGAAAACAAACTCAAGCTATCCAGATTTGAACTTGAAAGAAGTACAGATGGAAAAAATATAAAATGATTGAAATTTATACAACATTGCTCTCATCAGAAAATAAGCTCATCAAAAGAAATGGTTTTAAAAGTATTTATAACTCAATCATTGAAAATACCTTTCAGTGCTTCATTGCATGATGGACGCAAAGTAAAATGCTATCTTTAATAAATTCCTATAATTGACTCATTATTCCATGATTATTTGTGTGCACAGAAAATAATATACTTCCCTGCAGAGAATACCAGGTTTTAATTCACTTAAGTGACTTTATCAAAATATAAATTAGAAATAAATATTTTCATTTGTCTTTGGATTATCTCTTGCTGTTATTATCACTGGTAATAATCATCATCATATTGTACAATGCTTATAATTAAGTAATTTGTTCCTTTTATTTATAAAATGTTGAACACTCATTTCTAAATCAACAGATGCCAAAGCTAAGGTACTACAAAGGTATTAAAAGTGAATTTTTATGCATTGATCTAGCAGGAAGCAGTTTCCACCGACATCAGTGAAAGGGAATTACTGGTTTATTCTCTGTGATCCTCTCCAGAGAAACAGACTGGCAAATGTATGTTATAAACAGCTAAACAGCACTTTTAGATATCCAACTTTACAGTTATGTGCCAGCTTTTCTAGGTCTGATATGAATTCTCCGATGAACATCATGATACAATGGGCAAAAATCCAGGCAAACAAAGAGTTACAGCAATATATATCTTCAAGGGAAACCAACCACCCCAAAATTGGTGAAAGCATCAGGCACACTTCTTGTCTTAGTTATCTAGCGCTGCTATAACAGAAATACTACAAATGGATGGCTTTAACAAAGAGAAATTTATTCTTCCACAGTTTAATAGGTTACAAGTACAAGTGCAAGGCATTAGCTCCAGGGAAAGGCTTTCTTCCTCTGGCAGCTCTGGAGGAAGGTCTTTATCATCTATCTTCCCTTGATCTGGAAACATCTCAGCGCAGGAACCTCAGGTCCAAAGGACGCGCTCTGCTCCCAGCATTGCTTTCTTGGTGGTACGAGGCCCCCGTCTCTGCTCACTTCCCTTTCACTTCTATCTCTTGAGATATAGAAGGTGGTGCAGGCCACACCCCAGGGAAACTCCCTTTACATTGGATCAGGGATATGACCTGGGTAAGAGTGTTACAATCCTACCCTAATCCTCTTTAACATAAAATTACAATCACGAAATGGAGGACAAGCACACAATACTGGGAATCCTGGCCCAGCCAAATTGAGACACACATTTTTGGGGACGTAACTCAATCCAAGTCACTCCTCTTCTACGCTTGGCCAGCGGAGCCGACACTCACTCATGCTCTGAGTGAGAAAGAATATAGAGGGCAGAAGACTTCAAGATAGTCAATGCTTCTTTATTACACCCTCTGGCTTTTCATGTAAAGCAATGTTCTCACCGGAAAAATTGTCAGTTCGGAGGCTGTTATGGGTTAAATTGTGTTCCCCCAAAATCTGTGCTGAAATCCTAACCCTTATGAAGCTTAACCACTATTCCTGTTTGGGAGTAGAACTTTCTCTGTTACGGTCAAGAGGTCATATCGCAGGAGAGTATGTCCTAAACCTAATCACGTCTGAGTTATAGGAGCAGCATAGACGCAAGGACAAGTAAGCACAAACGTAAGGGGTGGGGATGGAGATAGATGCCATGTGAAGATTGCCAAGGAACCAAGGAATGTCCGGGCGATAGGAGCTGGCACGAGGATCTTCCCCCAGAGCTGAAAGGGAGAGAGCCTGCCCCTAGAGCCGGTGCCCTGAATTTTGACTCCTAGCCTCCTAAACTACGAGAAAATAAATATCTGTTCTTTAAAGCCACCCATTTATGGTATTTCTGTTACGGCAGCTGTAGGAAACTAAGCCAGAAGCAAAGCGAATTTGAAGAAACATCTTTTGTCAAACATTTATCTATGTCACGTAATTCCCCATACACCCTGAACTGCCTTAGAGTTTACAGATAACCACTAACTCCTTCAGTACTTATTTTGCTTGTTACACCTATTCCTGCATAAAAGCTGTTTACTACTTTTTAATCTCACTCTTTATCTTTCTCTTTGCAACACCCTCCATGTCATAGTGGAAATGTGCTTTAGAAAGTATTTAACATTCAATTTTGGCTCTAATGATCATGGCTTAAAATGTGATCAGTAATGTTTGGATGAGACATTGAATAAACCTCTGTGTTTTCACACAGAGAGGCTAAAATTCCAGTTTCTGTTGATTAGAAATTTGAATCCTGTTAGTTATGACAGCCTGGTAGGGTTTGTAACTATCCACTGCCTCTATTTCCAGCTATGCTGATTTTCTCATTGCCCCAAACACAACAATCTATTTTCCACTCTGCCCTTTGCATTTTCCATTCTGCTCTGTGAAATATACTTTGTCTTCCTCTCCTCAGTGGCAATCCTGGCAGTTTTTAATATCTTGGCTCATCTATGAAGCTTTCTTTAACCATTTCAGACAAAGCATAAAGCATTTAATTGATCTACCACTCCTTTTGCTATTTGTTGTAACTAGAGTCTGTGTTTTCATGTGTGACTACGTACAGTTATTTTTCAAATCATATGTAAACTGCTTGAGGTCTGGGGCTGTGCGTCCTTCTATAGAAAAATAGTTTATGTTATGTTCGCAAGGAGCCTTGTCTCATTCAAATCCACCCTTGTTTAAACTTATAAAAAGTAAATCTAAAATGGTAAACGATCTGTTCATATTGATTAAAACCTGAAATCCTTACTAGTGAAGGTAGAAAACCCTCTATGACCTTGCCTCTGTCATCCTCTCCACCATCTTCCTGAACCTGCCATTTCCTTTAAGCTCTTGTGATAAGGAATTGTGTGTCTGTCCACTGCCCAAGGTTCCTGGGTAGTGGGAAGGGTTTGTGCTTGGCGTTCGGCTGAGTCAGAATCCACTGTGCAATGTTTGTGTTTTTTTTTTCTCTTGTTTTGTTTTGTTTCTCCCTTACACATACCATTGCTTTTTTTTTGTACACGGCTGCCATCTCCTAGCCCTGCCTTTCCCTTCTTTAAAACCAAAACCAAAACTACTGCCGTGGGGTTGCTGCCGACTCACAGTGACCCTGCAGGACAGAGTAGAACTGACCCACAGGGTTTCCCAGGCTGTAAATCTTTATGGAAGCTGACTGCCACATCTTTTCCCTGCCTTCCTTTCTTATTACCTGTTAATTCTTAATCATCTTTTAAAGATCCAGCTCAGGCATCACCTCTTCGTGGAAGACCTCTGCCCCCAAAGACACACACGCACCTGTGAGCTCACTGTGGCCGCTGAGCATGCCTGCGACATTCCTCGATCATGGCAGTTGAGTGTTGCATATTGTTCAGAAGAACCTTCTATGTGTCTGTTTTCCTGTTGGACTGTAAACTCTTCAAGGAAAGGGCTGCGTTTTACCTCTCCCTGACTTCCTTGCAGGTGACAGAGTGTCTGTCAGGCAGCAAGCAGTCCGACCAGAACTGAGGGCACGAGAACTGAAGGTCTGCTCCTCAAGCATGAGCTCTTAACTGCTATGTGGTTTCTGGCCCAGGGCTGAAACTTTAGCAGCATCTTTAAGTAGGTTCATAAATATGATCCATGAAATATCAAAACTGTAAAGAACTACGAAGCGGTAAACCCATTGCCGGTCGAGTCAATTCCAACTCATAGTGACCCTCTAGGAAAGAGTAGAAGTGCCCCACAGGGTTTCCAAGGAGGGGCTAGTGGATTCAAACTGCCGACCTTCTGGTTAGCAGCTGTAACACTTAACCACCGCACCAGCAGGGTGGTGGCTACTTTTATAACAAAATAGGCTTTAGCAATGGGCATCGATCTTTACATTTATTGTCTGATTAATTTGCAAATTTTAGGAAAATTAGTGAGGAGCCACTCATACTGTTTTTGCTTAGTTATACTGTTTTCCGGCCACAAGCGGTCACAGATTTAGCATGAGTCGGAGTAAACTTGATGCCAAGGGGTTTGGGTTTTTTTTTTGGTTTAGACAGTATATAGCCGTTAGCTTTCTGTTTCTTCAGCAAAGAGATGAACCCTGTCACCTGCATCAGCTGTCTGCATGTGGCATAGTTTAGGCTCTCACTTTCCTGCAGTATGACTGTTCTGAGCTGTGAGCGAGTCCTGGGGGATGCCCAGGAGCATGGCTGAGCCTTGAAAGAGAGATGACAGTAGAGAGGAGGTGATCAACAGACAGCAGATTATGAAACAGGGAGCAGAGAGGTGGTGGTTGATGAAAGTCGGGTGTACACAAAGAGAGAATTTCTCATGTCTAAGTGTAACATTGTATTCTACGTTCTCACTGAAACATTTCAACGGCTTCATCTGCATGTACTAGAAAAGTTTTACCTGCTTTCAGCTCATACTCTTGATTCCTCCTGAACTGCCTATAGTGTTGCTTCTTGTAGTTTTCCCACCTTCTATACTAAGCTGGGGAGCCCTGGTGACCCAGTGGTTAAGAGATCAGCTGCTAAACAAAAGGTTGGCGGCTGTTAAAATCCACCAGCCGCTCCTTGGAAACCTTATGGGGCAGTTCTACAGTGTCCTATAGGGTTGCTATGAGATGGAATCGACTCGATGGCCATGGGTTTGGTTTTTTGGTTTATATCAAGTTGGAGCCTTGGTGGCACAGTGGTTAAAGCGCTAGGCTGCTAACCGAAAGGTCGGTAATTAGAACCCACCAGCTGCTCTGTGGGAGAAAGATGTGGCGGTCTGCTTTCGTAAAGATATACGGCCTTGGAAACCCTATGGGGCAGTTCTCCTCTGTCCTATGGGGTCACTATGAGTTGGAGTCCACTTGATGGCAGTGGATTTGGTTTTGGTTTATATCAAGTTGAAAATCTGAAATAATGGTTTTCCAAAATTTGACTTCTTTGCCTAACATCTTTTATTCTATCCTACACATACAGGAAGCTCTCTTACATTTGGACTGCTAAGAATGAGAGTCAGCCTGTGCCATGCTCTTTCTTCCAGAGTCGTCCCCAGCACACATGAACATGTTTTGTTCCAGTGGTTGCAGTGGTCAAACCTAGCCAAAGCAGTTACAAGCGCTCCTTTTCATTACTGTTTTTATATTCTACCATTGTTCAACTATAATTGAATTTCTCTCCATTGCTTTAAGTGATTTGATAAAATATTTTGTTTTATTTGAACTAATTTTTATTCTGAAAAGTTTGTTAAAATATAGATTTTATTTTCCTAACAATTAAAATATCTGAATTTATCCCTCAGTAGTATAAATACAAAATGGATGCTATTTCTAAATAAATTAAATATAGCTATTTGTTTTTTAAATAAAAGTGATTTTAAGAAGGTTTTCTTGACCCTGGAATCTGCATTGGTCTCAAGCGCATTTAACAGCCATCCACGGAAGAAGGATCACCTATGTCTGTTTCACACACAACTCTCATAAATGAATATTTTTTATTTTCTTACATTTAGTGCATGTATTTCTATGAAAACAAAGTCACAGAAAAAGAGGATGGAAGAATTGAATATTTTAATGCTTATTCTTTATCCTGTCACTGACTTGGGGGTATAGTATGATTCTCTCTTTCTTTGATGAGTATGACGCTTGACCTAATTAAAAAAAAAAAGTTTATTGAAGATCAGTGTGAATTTTAAGATTATGTTACAAATTGCCTCCCAACTAGTTGAAAAGTGAACAAATCCCAGAGTTGATTGACTAATCTTTCTGTTGTCTACAGGAGCCCTGGTAGCACAGTGAGTAAAGTGCTTGACTGCTAACCGAAAGGTCAATGGTTTGAGCCCACCAGCAGCTCCGCAGGAGAAAGATGTGGCAGTCTTCTTCTGTAAAGACTTACAACCTTGGAAACCTTCTGGGGCAGTTCTCCTCTGTCCTGTAGGGTTGAATCGACTCTGTGGCAGTGGGTTAATGGTCTCTACTGTCTACTCATACTCTTACCAACACATTTGATTCCCAGTTGATTTTTAAAAGTTTAGTTCATTGAATTTTCTTGCTATTTTGGCTTCCTAGTCATTGATAAAAATAATCTTCAAAAAGTGAAAAAAAAAAAAAAAAACTGCCGTAACTATTACAATGCCTGAATTTATCTCATATTGGGAAACATTTCTAATCAATGTGTTAAGTCTACCAGGGTGATTCAGAACAGTAATATCTCTCTGTATCTTAGCCGTGGTGGCCAGAGTATTTGTGTATCTTCTCTGAATGGCAAAATGAGTACTTTCCGACAGTATTGACCTTATTTTCGGGTGTGCTGAGATTCAGTGTGTTGTAGCAGGAGGGACTGGTACTCTACTCTCTTTACAAGTGACTGTGCGACCAAGAAATACAAAGAAACAAACTAAAATATTATTGTGACTAAGATAACTTATGCTACGGCTATGAGCATGCTCTCATTACTTCTTACTCTTAGGATGCCGTCTGCTTACCTTTCTTTTTTCTTTTAAGCAGTGTGTATCAATACTTAGAGCCAGTTCTCGTCTTCAATCATGTGATAGAAATATCTGTCTAAACTTACGTCACTGATTACAACAGTGGATTGGGACTATAAAAAATGATTATGAATTGGGGAATAGGTCTTATATTAAATGAGTCAGGAAAGATCTGGAACCTTCTCCAGGGCTTGCAACCTTATGTCTTTCCAAGGCTGAAAGACTGAAAACATAAACTGGTTCTAAAGGGAAAGAGCTTGAAGAAGAGAAACTGACAGTTAACATACAAATACTTGTGAAATAATATTTTAGCTGAATAAATCTAGGACGATTTTAAGAGTTTTAATTTGGCTGTTGGTTTTTCCATATAGTAACTTGATTATTAACATCTTTCTTTAACAATATAGGCTTATATCTATTCTTACTATTCTTTACCAAAAATTATAATATGTTTAAAAGAGCTAATTCATTTTTATAAACTGATAATCTACAAATTAAAATGTCTTAACCTCAGCATATCTGATTTTAAAACATCATTAATAAATTACATTTATTCTTCTATTTTTATAATTGCCTGTGGAAAATAAACAAAATGTAAAGTGGAGTATGGTTTAACTTTTTCTGTAACATCACGACATTCAAATTTGTCAATAAAAATGTACAAAATTCTGCATACTCTCATATACAAAATCAATCACTTCATCTAAACGATAAAACCAAGTTATTTAAAGTGTATATTATACTTGAAATATTCTGATGTTATGCATATATGAGAAGAACAATAAAAACAGTGAATATTTCTGGGTGAAATAATGACGAAAATATGGTAGATTGATATAGCCTCTGGTTCCAAACTCCTGTAAATCTTTTCCCATTTTTCTTGTAAAATGTATATGAAGGATTCAAAGTAACTAAACGTCAAAACAACTCAACAACAACAGAAAATACTGTTGCCTTCTGGTACTATGGAGTCAGAACCCGAAGAGACCTTTTGTGCAAGGAGCTCGTTCGGTCTCACTCCGCAGAAGACCAGGGTCAGCCATCATAAATCAGTTCTATGCTGTGTCATAATGAAATAGTGCTTTGCTGGTGGAAACATACCAACAGTCACAGTCCCAGAATTTTCGGCTTTAGTAATGACAAAACCGCCAGAGATTATCAGAGGATTTTCCTAGATGTGGAAGCCTTACGTATGCTATTCTATGGGTATATTTATGTCCTCTTCCTCCTTTGGGAAGAATCAGCAGCAGCTGGACATTTAGTGTGGGATCTTTGGGATAACTAAGAAGGTACCTTTCCAGAGTCCTGCTGCATTGTCTCATAAGTGCTTTAATTACAGTCCCTAGGTCCTTCTCTTTGGCTCTCTGTCACTCAAAGCTTAAAAAATTACAACACACACAATGGAATACTGCACAACGATAAAGAACAAGGATGAATCCACAAAATATCTCACAATATGGATGAATCTGTAGGGCATTATGCTGAGTGAAATAAGTCAATCACAAAACAACAAATGTTGTATGAGCCAATATTATAACAACCCATGAAAATGTTTAAACCAACACCAAACCCATTGCCATCTAATAGATTCTGACTCCTAGCAACCCTATAGGATAGAGCAGAACTACCCCATAAGTTTCCAAGGAGCTGCTGGTGGATTCGAACTATCAACCTTTTGGTTAGCAGCTGAGCACTTAACCTCTGCAACACCAGGGCTCCAAGAAAATGTTTACACACAGAAAAAAATATATAGAGAGATATTTGATGGTTATGAGGGAGAGGAGGGGTGAGGAGAGGAAATCGCTAACTAGATAGTAGACAAGGGTTAATTTTGATGAAAGAAAAGACAATACACAACATAAGGGAAGTTAGCACAACTTGACCAAGACAAAGTCATAGAAGCTTCCTAGACACATCCAAATACCTTGAGGAACCAAGTTATTGGGGCTGAGGGTTGGGGACTATGGTCTCAGAGGGCATCTAGGTCAATTGGTATAACATAGTCCATAAAGAAAATATTCTACACTCTATGTGGGTGAGTAGTGTCTGGAGTCTTAGAAGTTTGCAAGCAGCCATCTAAGATACATCTATTGGTCCTATCCCATCTTGAGCAAAGAAGAATGAAGAAAACCAAAGACACAAAGAAAATATTAGTCCAAAGGACTCTAATGGACCACGTGAACCACAACCTCCACTGGCCTAAGCCCAGAAGAACTAGATGGTACCCAGCTACCACCACCAACCACTCTGACAGGGATCACAGTAGAGGGTCCTGGACAGAGCGAGAGATAAGTGTAGAACAAATTTCAAATTCACCGAAAGAATAAACATAAAAAGCATTCCCATTAAAGTGGGAAAAATAAGAGATTTGCTATTATTACCCATTACTCTGGAGATCCTAGCCAACTGAAATTAGACCAGAAAAAAGTGGGGGAGGGATTTTTCTATATATAGGATTAGTAAACCATTTTGAAGAAGTTATGTTTGAAATAGAAACAGCAATAAAAATAAACTGCAGAATTTTACACAATATTAAAAATAGTATAAAGCTTTACTGAAAAATAAAAAAAAAACAGGCTTTAATAAAAGAAATGTCTTATTAAGTTTCTGGATGAGAACAGAAATTTGTTAGAAATGTCACTTTTCCCCAAATTAGTTTAAAAAGATTAAATAAAGTTAAAATTTATATCACAACACAATACTTAATGAGACTTGGCTGCATGATCATATAATTCATCTAGAAGAGTAAACCATAGACATAGACTGAACTTCTTAGGAAAATAAGCATTGCTTAAAACCAAAAAAACCTAAACCCATTGTAGTCGAGTTGATTCTGATTCATAGCGACCCTACACGACAGAGTAGAACTGCCCAATAGAGTTTCCAAGGAGTGCCTGGTGGAATCCACTACGCCACCCGGGTTTCCAAGCATTGCTTAGATCATTACAATAAAAAGGTGTGATCAAACTGACAACAACAACTTGAAAGATGAGATAGAAACCTTAGGGGCAGTGAATTGAGGTAAATGGGGGAGGAACGAATCAGAAAAAGAGGGTGAGAACGATCGCAGAACTCGAAGAAAGTGATCAATGTCACCAAATGGGACATGTAGAAACCGTTGAATTGGTGTATGTTTTACTGTGTATGTTCTCAATAACAACAAAAAATGTAAAAAGAGATACTAAGGCTGAATTAAACCATCCAATATTTCAAAACCCACACCTAAAATAAAAATCACTCAGATAATTTAAAATGAAAGGATATACCTAGACTTAACGTGAAAGCACAAAGGATCAGCTTATAAGACAAACCAAGTCTCAAAATCCCAGCCTCACTCAGGTTTCTTCTGAGGAAACCTGTCCTGTTAAGAAGCTGGCCATAATTATGACAGTATTGCACTCACCACCACTTCCCTGTGGCTGATGAGACTGAGGGTATACTCTAACTCAAGGACAATGAGCTCGCAGGGGAATTTGTCACCTGTGTATGAAATGAGTGTGAAGAAATCATGAATGAGATCCAACAAATCTCCTCTCTTTTGGTAATTTGAATTAGGAAATCCTGAGTTTTGGATTAATGCAGGGTGGCAACTGAAGCTAAATAGATTCTATAAAGAAGAACAATGGTATGGCCGTAATGAGAGGCATACAGCTTGTGTAATATAAAAAAGCATAGTGGAATCTATGAGAAAGAGAAAGGGTATTTTTGAGGAGGACATCATGCTTGGTAAAATAGAGGGTCTGGAAAAAAGAAGACCCTCAAGGAGCTGGATTGCCACAGTGGCTGCAACCACGGGCTCAAATAGAGCAATAATTGTGAGGAGGTGCCGGACGGGGCAGTGTTTGCTTCTGCTGTACACAGGGTGGCTATTAGTAGGAACCAACTCCATAGCACCTAACAACAACATTCATCAACCTGTATTACCAGAAAAAAAATTCTTAATTAGTAGTTTTTGAATTTTATGGATATTTGTTATCCTCTTACATAAGTACTTCCATAATGTCCTTTTTCTACACAGAGCCATGTAGTAAGCATTTAAGCTTTGCTAACCAAAAGGTTGGCGGTATGACTCCACCAGGCGCTCCTTGGAAGCCCCATGGGCAGTTCTGCTCCGTCCTGTAGGGTCGCGACAAGTCGGAATCAACTGGACGGCAACAGGTTTTTAAGAAGTGTTTCCGCAAAGGCGGCCACGAAGACAGAGAATGAGCACAAACAGGAAAAACAGGGTCTCATGAGCTACAGGTCTTTTTCACTTACAAGAGTATTTACAACTTGATATAAGCATACTTTAATATTTCTATTAAATAAAGCATTATATGGAAAATATAAAAACATAATATTGATTTAGGAATATATTCAGAAAACCTGAATAGGCCATGTGTGGAACAAAGACTTCTCATTCATGTAGTTGTGGGGTTAACTCCTTAAAATTTTAATAAACAGATCATTCTTATGATATGCAAACAGTTTAAGAATACAGAAAAAATAAGGAAAGTTCTCTTACTTGATAAATCACGGGGAAAAGTCATGTAGGTCTCTGTGGGGTTTCCCCTAACTTTACCTAAAGTAATTTGGTTTTTGTCCTTGGTTCCTGAGAGAGAACTCTAAAGCCTTGGAACTTCCTGAGGAATCCACATGCCTTTCTTATCTATAGGCGTCTAGACCACACCTGAGAGTTTACACTAATGAGGTGGCACAGGTAGGGGCTGGCCAGGCCAGAAAGACCACCTCATGATATTAACTGATCTCAAGGGAGGTGGGCTGATTCAATCAGATCATGACTATGCAATGAGACCTCAATAAGGCTCTGGACATGGAAGCTCCAGTGGCTTCCTGATTGGTGAAAGACACTGATGCACGTGGGAGGGTAGTGTGCCCCTTTTTGGGACATGAAAGCTTTGCGTTGGGAACCCTCTCAGACTTCACCCTATGCGTGTCTTTATTTGTTTTATTTTTTATTTATTTTTTTGCTATAATAAAACCTTAACAATAAGCATAGTGCTTTCTATGAGCTCTGTGAGTGGTTCTAACAAATTACCGAACCTAAGGGAGCAGTGGGAGCAGTAGGTCAGAAGTGAGGGGGGTTAGGAATTCCTGAGCTTACAGCTGATATCCTGAGAGGGTAGAGGGAACCTCCAAATCTGTAGTCAGCAGGTCAGAAGTGAGGGTGTCCTGGGGACTCCCAAGCTTGCAGTTGGCATCTGAGGTCTTGGGGAGACTCAGGGGTCTGGAGGTCTGTGCCCTATCACTTGTGAGGCGTGAGCTAGCTCAAGGTAGTGAGGGTGAGAGGATGAGGTTGTGTGTGTGCAGCTGGTGTCAGGAAGGTGTCAGAGCAGAGGGGAAGAGAACCGGTAATAAACTGATTCGGTTTGATCAACATAGTTGGGTGTCAGAGAAGTGACAAGCGGGGATTGGATATTATCCACACAGTCTATGACCTCTGACAACACTCCACTTTTCTTCTTTGGTTCTGGTGCACTCAGATTTTATACTTTTTCTTAGGTCAGTTTGGAAATTGACATATATTTCAGCAATAATAAATGTAGTTTCCAAACTGATGGTAAATAAGTCTATACAGTAATTGCAATTAGTTTTTAATCTTCTTCAGTTTCTGAAGTTATATTTCATTTTTAAATCCTCTTTGTTATTTAATCTTTTTTTTATCTTGATCAAATTTGCCAACTGTCAAAGAACATGGGTGCCATGAGGTGAATGTCTTCGTCTGTTTTATTCAACCTGGAATCACTGTAGAAACCCAGTATTCAGGAAAATGTATGCACTTAGTGTCTGTCTCTGGTTCTGAGAAATTCTCCCTTAATATTTCTTTGAATATTACCTCCTGGCCAGTCTCTGTCTCACGTCCATCTGGAACTTCTACTAGATACTGTGGCTGTGGTTCTTCTCCCAAACACAAGCAAGGATTGCTGTCCTATATTCCTTGAAACTGGACTTAGCTGTATGCCTTGCTTTGGACAATGTACTGCAAAGTGGAAGCATTGATCAGGTAATGCATGGTGCCATCATGCAAGTGCACTTCAGTTAATCTGACTTACTAAGTCACTGAGATTTCGGGGATATTTGTTTCTAGCTTTATATTGACTCTAAGGAAGCATATCCCAATTTCTGGATTAATTTTTCATATCTCTTAAATTTTCTTTCACCCATTCAATTTCTTCATGCTCCTTAATTTTCTCTTCAGCTAGAACCATTTATCTATTTGTTTCATCTATTGCCTCTTGTATTGCATGTAAATAATCTTTAATTTTTACACTATTTGTTGATTTTTTTCATAAGTTCATTTTTGTGAGAACAATAAATGTATTCATTTAAGAACCTGTTGCAATGTTTCTGTTGACGCCTTCTTCTCTAATAGTAATTAGATCGTTTGTTTAATGGTGACCCTTTTTATGGCGTTACCTTTTTTCAAATATTTAGTGATCTCCAATAATGCGTTTATCTTTGACTTTCCCCTGAATCTTCTTGTGTCGACCGCTTGAAGATCGGGATATAATGTTCTGTCATGGGTTGTATTCTGGCCTCTTTTCCAGTAACAATGGAGAATTGGGGGGCGGGGGGGTGTGCACACTGCCAGGGGAAATGTCAGAGTGGTCAATCCTCTGGGCGTGGTTTCCTCCCAAACATGATTAGCTTTCTTTCCCACAGTATCTCCCATAGCCACTGCTTCATCGCAGCTGGATGGCCCACAGCATTCTGGTGTGTATGTGTGTGTGTGTGTATGTGTGTGTGTGTGTGGTGCACATACTTCCACAGGACTCCACCCACCAACCTTCTCCTGCTGCAGAACGCATCTCATATTCATGTCACTTCCTTCCGTATTCTTCATGTGCCCAGGTTCCACCACCTCCATGCAAGGAGATTCTCTTTTTGTAATATTATTTTCCTATTAATATGTGACAAATTTATGGAATTAGTTGGACTTTGAAGGACTCAATCAGAAACCAACTTTGGAAATTCTCCCACTGGCTTCCCCTTTGGACCTCCTGAGTGTACTAACTCAATCCTGAGTCTTGGAGGAACTTTCAGGGAGGTTCACCAGCTTTGTCGCTCTTAAATAAAAGGCAACTCTTTTTTTTCAGGTATTAAAAAGTCTGCACAAAACTAGTAATGATTTGACTGTTGTCTAAACACTAATCCAGTTAAGTCTTCTCTCATATGCTAGGCTAGATTGTTGTGGACTCTTTGAAGTCAGGTCCCAGGGAAGGGAACAGAGGAAAGCAGTGGTGTATAGGGTCTTCCGAGATGATTCAGTTGTGTTAGCAACAGAGCTTTCTGGGTATTATGCTATTGTTATTAGATGCCATTGAGTTAGCTCTGACTCATAGCAACTCTATGTACAACAGAATGAAACATTGTCCACTCTTGTGCCATCCTCACAATCATTGCTCTATCTGAGCCCATTGTTGTAGCCACTGTGTCAATCCATCTGCTTGAGGGTCTTCCTCTTTTTCGCTGATTCTCTACTTTACCAAACATGATGTCCTTCTCCAGGGATTGGTCCCTCCTGATAATATGTCCAAAGTAAGCAAAATGAAGTCTTGCTATCCTCACTTCTACGGAGCATTCTAGCTATCCTTCCTCCAAGACAGATCTGTTCGCTCTTCTGGCAGTCCACGTATATGCATTCGGTATTCTTTGCCAACACCGTACTTCAAAGCCATCAGTTCTTCTTCGGTCTTCTTTGTTCATTGTCCAGTTTTCACGTGCATATGAGGTGATTGAAAATACCCTGGCTTGGGTCAGGTGCACCTTAGTCCTCAAAGTGATATCATTGCTTTTTAACACTTTAAAGAGGTCTTTTGCAGAAGATTTGCCCAATGCAGCATGTCCTTTGATTTTTTCACTGCTGCTTCCATGGGCGTTTACTGGATCAGCAATCTGGGTATTAAACAATCCTAAAACTGACCTTTCCTGTCCCTGCCTGTGTTTGCAACTCCCTTAGGGACATTTGCTTACAGTTTCTAGGCTAGGGGACATTAGTCCTCCTACAGCTGGCCACTAAAAATTGTCCACCTACTTTGGGCTTTTGGAAATATATCCCTTATATTATGCACTTTTTATGTGTTCTTCTTAGGTAGTTTTCATTTGAATGTAATCCCAGACAGGTTTCCTCTCATGAGCCCACATGTGGTTCCCAGGAAAATATGCCATCAATAGAAAGTAGCTTGCTATCAACAGTCTTATTTCTCTTTTCTCTGTCAGCTCCAGTCAATCGTCATTAGAATTCACTTATAAAAATAAACACCAGTCCACCCCTTCCAAGTTCCAGCAACAGAAATCTAAGTTCTCTGCATGTTCTAGAGATAGCTGTTGGTGTGCACGGTGTGCTTCCCTCCAAAACCCCTGCTTCTCTTGCAGGGAACACTGACCAGTGTCTCCAAAATACTCCTCCCTAGAGGTATCTATGATCTCAACTCTCCCTGCAAGTTAGTGATGAGCCACAGATGGCAGAACGCCCTTGATAATCTCTTAGCCCGTCTTTCATGCAAGGTCTATCACCTCACTTTCGGATGTAAGTTGCATACTGTAACCATCTTATTATTTTAAGTGCTCCATTGCTAACCAGAAGGTTGGCGGTTTGAACCTACCCAGTGACTCCATGGGAGGAAGACTTGGCAATCTGCTTTTGTAAAGATTATAGCCAAGAAAACCCTATGGGGTAGTTCTACTCCGGCACATGGGGTGGTTATGAGTAACAATCGACTCAATGGCACCTGACAACAACAATTGAAAATGAGAATGAGACTGAGTATAATATTTTGTTAATTTGTCAAAAATTTTAATCAGATCCTGTCTTCTTTTTACCTATTAGGAATCCTGATATTTTCAGGCTAACTGAGAGGTATCTTTCTTGTCTTTCTGTACAGTCATGGTATTTATAATAAATCATATATTAATCGCTTCCAGGGACCTAGAGTAGGAGTGGAAGGTGGTAGCTTGGGCTCATAGTGTATATATATATATAGTCCTTGAGTGGTCAAACAGTTAAGCGCTCAGCTGTTAACTGAACAGTTGGAGGTTTGAGTCTACCCAGAGGCACCTTGGAAGAAAGGCCTGGTGATCAACTTTAGAAAAATCAGCCACTGAAAACCCTATGGAGCACAGTTCTACTCTGACATGCATGACGTCACCACGTCACTATGAGTTGGAATCAACTCCATGGTAAGTGGTTTTATATATATATATATACACACACATCGATAAGAGAGAATTAATAAAATAATATGGAAACAACATAGCATAGGGAATATCAAAAGGCATATATGGGTGTTTATGTATGGGCAGCAGGAAGGTGAAGATTGGTCTCAGCACCTGCCCTAGACGTTGCTTTTCACCTCTTGATATTTGGTCTCAGGTCAAGTGTTCCCCCGGATCATTTCATTTCTATTGAATCCGAATCCTGGAAGCAGTGCCAAGTTTGGGAAGCTGCCATAACTTGAAGCTGTCAGAGTCAATGATCTAAACTTTCTTCTAGACACGGCAGCCACATCTGCCACCATATGGCCTTCTCGTATTTTCTGGTGGTCATTCAAACCATTAAGTGAAGGTCTGTCTGGTAAAGAACTAGAAGACTTACAACCTTAAGTCACTTTATACTTTAATCTTCACTCAGAATCTGTGAAGTTTCTGGATCACTGCCCTTTTTTCTTTTCTGTGGATGCTTTGTTATGTTGGCATCATTTCAGAATTATGTCACAGGTGATGTAATATCTAATGGGCTGTAGTGTTTGCTAGCATATTATTACATTATGCACAGAGGATCTCCCCAATTAACGCGCAGCGATTCATTTCTTATTCATTTCATTGCCTCTTTGTCCAGCCATTTGAAATAATAGTGCCAAGGATAGAAATAAGGAAAAAATGGATCCCCAGAAGCTCTTAATTTTTGGTTCCAAAATTTCTAAATGAGAAGCAAACTTCTATACTGACTTAGGCTCATTTCTATATTCAAAATTGGGAAGTACTCCTCACTTTTACCAGTCTGACAGCCATAATAGGTTTCCAGGTTCCTGTACAGGAGAAAGTTGGTACTTGGAGACCTAGATGTCAGTGAGGGCCCAAGAAACTACTTACCCACCCCTGGAACAACGGCACTTCAGCAAAGCTGGTGAGCGGCCATTTCCAATTCTAAGTCTCTTCTCATATAAAAACAATAGTGATAGCGCTAAATTAAGCCTCCCAAGTCCCCCGTGCTCTAGTACTGAATGGCAATGAACCTGGCTTCAGCGCCTGTGGGGTGATGGCATTCCCCAATCTCATTACTGTGAACTCTGCCTTGTCATTTAACATTATTAGAGCATGCAGTGTTGCAGGTGACATTTCCTTTCGGTTTAAATACGTGGCTGTAACAACAAGCTGGAGCCTTCTTTATCTGCATGAGGGTAGGAGCATTCATTCATTTTTGCATACATTGGACAAATCTTTCTTATTGTCTGCTCAGTGCCAACACAATGCCGTTTTCTTAGGGGAATAAAAGAAGTACCATTCATGATCCCAAGAGTGGAGATGTTTACATTGAAACCTTCAATTGAATCTAAAATTTCCCTCAACCCCACTTTTTAGTAAGCAATAATGATAACACATACCATGTTTTGGTCACTTATCACGTGCCAGGCACCATGCTTAACCAAAACCAAGCCCGTTGCCAATCGGTCAATTCCAGTTCACGGCAACTCCATATGTTACAGAGTAGAACCGAGCTCCGTAGGTTTTCCTTGGCTGTAATCTTTACGGAAGCACATCACCAGGCCCTTCTTTCATGGCACCATGGGTTCGAATCACCAACTTTCAGCTTGTAGTCAAGCACGAACTGATACTTTCCTTCCTAAATCTTTTGTAAGTGTGTTTCCGCCTCTCAGTTCCTACTATTGTTCTACTGCGACAGCTTCCTGACTTGTTTCACTGCATTTAATTTTGTCCCATTCAGTCGATCTCCTGAATTATCACATAAGGATCTACCTTATATACAAATATAAGCATGTCAGTCTTACGTGGAAAACTCATCAAAGGTCTTCCATCATCTGTTCCAATGTCCTGTGTACAGTATGGGATTTAGCTCTTATGCCTCATCTCCTGGCATACCTCTACTTCACACAGGAGTACCTGATAGTACAAATTACATCTATTTCTGTGTACAAATCATTATGTTTCATACATCCCTTCCTTTAACCATACTTTTTCCTCTCTTCTGGGATGCTTAAAGTCCTCTGTATGTTTCTAGAGCACCTAACACACATCTCTGTCTTCACATTTCCTATGTGATATTGAAGATATCTATTTTTTTGCTTTTTCTTGCCCAGCACACTGCACTGCTTCAGTGCAGGGGCCATGTCTGTTTCATATTTGAACCATCGGTGCCTAGTAAAGGGCCTAATAATAAATATTTATTAAACTGAATTAGAATCAATTGAGATATTCTGAGTTTCCTGGTAGAACATAGGCAATGCTTTGGAAAAAAGACTGGATGAGGAATGAAAAGACCTAGGTGCTTCTGCCAGGTTTGACGTCTCTGCTCATTCATTTGTTGTGTGATCCCAGACCAATGACTTAATAATTTTCGGGAGGGGCTCAATTTCCTAGTTAGTTACATGGCTGCATTGGATGGTCTGTGGAAGTCATTCCAGGCATAAATTCTGTGGTTCCCACAACTTAACTCTACCCTATACACCAGAAATGACATTTTGAGACATATGATTTTTCCAGGGGCCACAGGTATGAATCAAGACAACATCTACACATAAAGAAAAAAAAAATAACATAATAAAAATTCTGTTTTGTAGGCAGAAATTGCTTCTGTGACCCAACTATGCACCCTAAAACGACATGCCGCTAGTTGCAAGGGACTAAGTAGGAAAATGTGGGTAGAAAAAGGCAACACAGGGCCCCAGACAGAAAGCAGACTCACCATTGGGACTATACCACAGCCTTCGCGTATTTGTAATGTCTTATTCTAGGTAAAGGGTTGCCAGAATGGTCCTGCATTCCAGCGTTATACCTACCATGCCTGTTGGAACTTTACAGGCCTGAGGATTCAGGGGCAGTCACCCTTGGCTCCGAGAAGTCCTGCTTCCTCAGAGAAACAAAGGGTTAGCTTGAGAAATAATATCAGCTATGGCACTGGACTTCACATGAAAAGACCCATCGTTAATGTGGCTGGACTTCCGGCTTCCCCAGAGCTGGCAGAACACTCATTTCTGTAGCTATAAAGTACTCAAGTTACTGGGTGTGGGAAAGCTGTCCAAGCAGTTTACAAAAATAGCATCCCATAGAGTCAGATGCACTGCGTTTCAATCAGTTTCACCTACTTAGAAAGGTGTAGCTCTGGAATTCAGGGGCTTTATGGGTTGGCTGAACAAAGGAAAAGAGTAAACTGTCAATTTTTACCTTGTTAAAGGTACAAAATTTTAGTAAGGTGAGATTTGGTGTAGTCATTTAATTTCTGAAACAAGAATCCTTTTCATATTATTAAGAATTGATTGTTTTTCCCCTAGGTATTGCCATGATACCATGGTAATTTATTTAGAGTTTATATATTTTTAGCCCCTTTGCAGGTGAAGTATAAACGGGACTGATGTAGACCAAGGATCACTTAAAAGTAATGAGTGAATCCCAGAAATAGACTAATGAAAAGCTTTACAAGGAGCTTTCTCAACGATCTTCTCTGCATGTACTCAACTCTAAAACAGCAGTTTCTAGCCATCTTCTTGGAGCCGTGGTGGCCCAGTGGTTAAGAGGTCAGTTGCTAACCAAAATGTCACAGTTGGAATCCAGCAGGCGCTCCTTGGAAACCTTACGGGGCAGTTCTACACTGTCCTATAGGGCTGCTATGAGTCGAAATTGACTCGACAGCTCCTTTTTTTTTTTTTAAAATCCACCTTCTTGACCATTGTACACCATGGGGGCTCCTACCAAAATGTTGGTGGTGTGCACTCACTGAAATGCTCTGTTAGAGAAGGACTCAGTGATCTGCTCCAGTAATGACTGCAACCTAGCAACCTCACGGGGCGGTTCTCTGCCACACGGGGTCCCTCTAAGTTGAAATAAACTCAACACCGCATAGCAGCAGCAACATCCATCTCCTTAAGAGCCAAGTGACAAAATTGAGGGCGCTATTTATTACAGAACGAATAACAATTATGCCGAATTATAAAAGCGTGGCTAAACGTGCACACGTTATAGTAGAATTGAGACTTAAATTTGTTATAAAGCATCAAATTTGTCTTCAGAAAAGGAGACAGTTGGTTTTACTACAAGAAATTATAAAAGTCATAATTTAAAATAATGGTTGTTGAGGGATTTGTTAAAAGCAGACCATGGGCCTCAGCTTTTAGTGAATATATTTTGAACCTCCTGAAGCAGACACTGCAAATTTTTACATTCTAATGAGTGAACTAAAAACATATATTTCGAAGCAAATAGCACTCGTCAATTACATTTATGACACATGAGGTTGCTGACCGCTGTGCGGGGCGCCCAGAGTGACGGTGCTAATGTGCACTCTGGCTTGATTTTCTCAGTTCCAACATGCTCTAATTCCACACTACAAATCTTTAAATGGCAGTTATATTTTAATTAATGTGATTATGTGCTGCCATTAGCAAACCCTCCCCCAGCACATTTCTCCTGCCAGGCCCACGAAAGCCAGTAAACCATTAACATAAAAGGGCTGTTTGCTTATTAAATTCATCTACACAAATAGGCAAGGGTTGCAATTGTTGATTTGCCACTGAAAGAACGGGAGGAGAAGGAGTTGCTCAGTGCCTGGCAGTTGCAATTATCTGGTGTAATTAAGTCTAATTTATAAACCCCCCCTCAAATGAGAAAGTAACAATTTTTGTTAATTAACAAGAGCATTTGTAAAGCTCGTTAACTCCATCATTCACAGTCCGCGTGGAAAAATGGGAGCATATGGCTATTATGACGGGACATGTTGCATATATGTATTTGTGCATTAATCTGTTTGGAAGTTCTAATGATTGAAATGGGAGGTAGAAATGGATGTTATATTACTGAGGAAGAAGATCTACTGTTTTCATTTATCTTTACAGCAATGTGAGTGCTTTGTCCTCATCGTCTGCGTACGGTTTCATTATTCTGATACAGCACTCTACCTTGCCTCATGCCATCATGCCCGTAAGCCTGCAGGGTACAAGAGCACTTATCTTTCCTGATGACTGTTGAATCATTTAAAGCAAGTTATTAGTGAAACAATTAAAATGATATTGGTTCACAATTGTATTTATAGCTGGCAGGCATAATGAAACATTCTGAAGAGCAGTTGGGGGTTCTCAGAATGGATGGAAAATGCTGTTAATCAGAGACAAGAGAAACCTCTAAAGAAAACCTAAATTACAAGAGCCCATTAATTGTACTGGAGCATTTCATTTAATTGAGAACAAAGGTATGGTAAAAATCATATTATCGATGTTTTATGAACATGAAGAAATAGGAAAATTACCATGTCATTTGTCACATATCTTCTGTTGAAAATGAAAATTAAAAAGGCGGTATAAAAGTTTAACCAGAGTAGGCCAAATGCATCATGTTGTTAAACGCATTTTCTTTTTCAAAGTGAGCGCCAAAATAAAATAAAGTAAAACAAAATAAGAGAATTCATTAATTAATAGGGGGAGATACTGGGTAGAACCCTCCATGTGCATGGGAAAATTCCAGTCAGGCTTATAGATTGTTAAATGGCTATAAAAGATAAGAAGGATTACCTCTGCTCAGTTCCATTCATGATTCTTAAAAAATTATTGTGATCAGATTATCTGTGAGGAGTATATAAATATATTAGTTCTTTCTTGACTTTGGCGGTCAGAGTCACTGGAATTTAGGAAAGATGATTGACAGCATACAGGTAGATGAATAGCAAGCTTCTCCTCTCATATAAAAAAATTCATCTTAAACATGTTTTGACTTGAATTGAGAATGGAAACAGTCAGTCACAGCACATTGTGTGTGTGGCGTGTGTTTCTGTGTGCTTGGAGGAGGCAAAAGCAGGAGAGTGGAGTTGAATATGGCAGCAAGGAGAAGGAATGTGATTGGAAGAAACAAGGTTCAAATTAGAGCATTTCTCTAAGAAATTAACTCATTTAGGAACTCAGATTTCTTTAGGCAAAGGCTAGTCCATTAAACCAATGGGCTGGTCTCTAGCTGCAGTCAAAATATAGACCCAAATATAGATAGTTTTATTGCTAACAACAACTCAAACCTTTAATTGGGTTGGATACACACAGAGGAAGTCCAAACAGTATAAATATAGCTCTATCACTCCAATCACTGTGAATCCAAAATGACAATTGTGTGGATAAAGATGCTACAGACAAAGAATAGAACACGTTTTTCCTTACAAGATATTTTTATTTCCTTAAAGTAGAAATTATAATAGTGAGACGAAGTTCCAAATAAAAAACACATGTTACCAACTTAGGAAACCCCAGCCTGTTGAAATGATTGCGTGACAAACTCGTCGACAACTTAAGGGTATTAGTACGACTGTGGATCTTAAAAAAATAGACTATAATAATAACAGTTAATGCTTGCCGAGTTCTTATTGCCTGCCAAGCATTGCTCTAAATTCATGAATCTGCTGGTTTAAACCTCACAACATTCCTCAAAACAACTCGAAAACGTATTACCGTCATTATTTTGCGGATGAGCAAATGCAGACAGAGAGTTTATGTAACTCCGTTACACGGGCGTCATGGCGGAAATTCTTTGTCAACTCATTAGACAGGTTATAATCCATTAAATAAAATATCTGAACTTATATATTGCCTCTACTCATATATTCTCTTCTATTGAGAAATATGCTTAAAAAAACTTCCTAGGACCATTTTCCCACATTTGTTTTCCCAGATCTGAAATTACAAGCCCACTCTAAAAATAAATGTATTTACATAAAGATAGAATAATTTTTGGTTTTAATAGGTCAGATAAACAATTAGAATAAAGTTTTGCTGATTGCACGTTCCTGATGGCTGGCATCTGTGTTGAGGTGAGGTGGCAAGCGGGGGAGAGAGAGAGTAGGTAGAAAAGATATTGTGGGATGGAAGTTAACCGTCTCTCAGTATTTTTCTGATACTCGCTTTTTTTTATTCCCATCTTCTTCCCGGGTATATAGAGCTCTCTTAGTGGTGAAAACGATTGAGGCCTGTGTGGCTGCTAACCACAGATGGAGGTTTGAGTCCACCCAGTGGCATCTCTGAAGACAGGCCAGATGATCTGCGTCTGAAACATCAGCCACCGAAAACCCTAGGGGGCACAGTTCCACTCTGGCACACATAGGGTTACCATGAGTTCGTATCAACTTGACAGGAACTGATTAGTCCCTCCCAAAGTTCCAGTTCATGGGGATGATGGCAAAAGCATGGCAGGGCTACAGCTGATGCCTGGTCATTCTGCCAGTAGATTTGAGTTGGTTTGTTATTTTTGAAAGTCTGTCAAAAACATCATCTATACACTTGACTGTAAATAATAAAGTGAATCATTTTTTGTTTTTTTATTTCTAAATAGCAACTCATTGTACCAAATAATAACGATTGATAGTACAGGAAAATATAGTACTTAATAATCCCAAATATGTTCTTTCTAAAGTTTCTTCTGAAAACAGAACAATATGATTATTAAAGTGTTATTTAGACTTTCAATCAACATTTCAATGTATTTATTATTTTGTACATGAGAAAGTCATAAAATTGTTTAACACTTTTTGTAGATCCACAGTGATGATATAAACATTGACGATCATGTTTACTGGGTCAATACAAGAAAAGAAAAGTGAATATGAATATTCGGGCTAACTATTCATCTTGCGAGTCTATCTTACTTAGAAGTAGATCTACCGTTTGATGAAGAGACAAATTGGAGTGACATCTGAGTTTCTTACCCACGTGTACCATTCAATTCAAGTTTGTTTTACTTCAAATTTTTATATATATATTTAAGCTCTTCAAAAAAGGCAATCCTCAAATCTATGAAGAATCATTACAAAGAATTTAATGAAACAAAGTAAGTGAGACTTACGTTTCAGGCTTGAAAGGAAGAAAACGATTGTTTTTATTTGTTTGTCTTTTTGTTAATCATAATGTTCGTAGTAAAATAAGCAACAAGATACAGATTTAGTTAAAAAATATTAACTAAAGAATGATAGCGAAAGCTTTCTTAATGTTAAAAACTGCAATGTGCTATTCTGAGTGCTTGTTGGATCTCCTAGTAGGAGAATTTCTAGAAATGGTAGAGAATTACTTGCATAGCCTCCTGTGAATCCCAGAGGAGGGAATTAGATAATTAATGGAGACCACCTCTAGTGCTAAGGAGCCCTGATGGTCCAATGGTTACGAGCTAGGCTACTAACCAAAAGGTTGGTAGTTGGAATTAACCAGTAGCTCCTCGGAAACCCTGGGGCAGTTCTACTCTGTCCTATAGGATCACTACGAGTTGGAATCGACTCGACGGCAACAGGTTTTTGGTTTTCCTCTAGCGTTAAGGAGCCCTGATGGTGCAATGGTTAAGCTCTAGGCTGTTAACTGAAACATTTCCGATGAAAATCCACCCAGAGGCTCCAAGGGAGAAAAAACCTGGTGATCTGCTCTGTAAAGATTGTAGCCTAAAAAAACCCTACGGAACAGTTCTACTCTGTCATATGAGGGGGTCACTATGACTCAAAATTGACTTGAGGGCACCTAACAACGACAGTCTGTAGTGCTGAGTTTAAGAAATGTTTGCTACACTATACATAGAAAAGAGCCGTCAGGTAAAATAAGGTAACCCAAAAATATAGCTCAGTACCTACTGAAATGCTAAAAAGTACCTAAATATTATATTGTATTACAGCTTAGTTATTGCTGTTTTCCAATATTGCAGGGTTCAGGTAAAATTTAACATGAACAATGGAGTTAATCAGTAGACTGGACACAATCTAGGAAAGAATCAGTGAATTCGATGATAGATTAATAGAAACTTCCATACTGAGATACAAAGAGAAAAAAGAATGAAAAAACGTATGTATAATGGCTCCTAAATATAGTTATCAAAATACTACTCATTAGACATTCAAGTCAATTTAGTCTCCATTTTCTCTTTGATTAGTCCCTCCCTTTCTACAGACTTCCAATGGGGAAAATAACGCATAAATTATTTTTGAGACTCTTCCATGCCTTCCTCATCCCTCACTCCTCAACTTTTTCTCCAACTCAAGCCCAGTAAATATCAACATTATCCCAATCACTCTCTCTCCACTCCCAAGAACTCTACTTTGAGCATTAGCAAACTCACCTTCAGAAGTTATCAAGACAATTCAAAAGGAATAGTTATGTTTCTCATCAGGTGGGAACATCCTGTTAGTCACTTGCAATGTGGGACTATTGGAACACTGTACTATCCGCTCATCTATCCATTTGTAAAGTACCACCGTATGCCTGTCACGGTAGGAAGCACTATGAGGGTGAGGGTTGGGGGGAATATGGATAGAACACATTTCTGATCTTCAGGATTCATGAACCTTGAATAAAAGGAATAAAAGAAATGTGAACACAAATGTTTTGTACCGCAATTTTTGCTTAGGCCAAGTTTGAGCCCAATGGTCCACTCTCAACAGCAACAATTGGCTCCAAATAATCACCGATAAAGCCTGGCTGCATCATTTATGTTTCAATGAGTCATAACTTAAACCAACTATTTGTAAAAGATTTTAATAGAAACTCAGCCTTTGTACTTCAGATATCAGAATATTTGGAGGGGGAATAAGATTTGGATGGCCTTGTGATTTCTTCCTTCCTTCCTTTCTTTTCTCTCTCACCTTCCTTTCCTCCTCCCCCAACTCCTTCTTCCTTTCTTTTTATTTTCTTTATTTCTTGGAAAAGACTAGACCCACCAGGGAAATTAGATTGAATATTGGTGAGTGAAAGACATGCACATCTGAACAGCAACTGTGCTTATAATAAGATAAAAATATTTCTGTGTATTCAAATGTCAATTCTCCACCATTCAAGCTACAGAACTCTTTTTTAAAAATCACTTTTGGAGTATGTTGTATGTGCAACATGAAAAAGTTGGGAAACAGGTAACGTAAATGAAATCTGGAAATCTAGAAACCATTTCCTTTTTAATTTTTTGAACCCCTGATTAAAAACGCCCAGAGAACTCATCCACTGTCTTTAATAAAAACATCAAAACTTATTCCTTCCATTCTTTTAAAAACACATATTTGCTAATTATTACAAAATATGTTTGAGTATGCACAATTCTATGTATCAGAATTGTTTTAGAAATAAAATGCCACAGGCTTTTAATTTAATTGATAGTATACAGATGGCAGTGTTACTGAATATCCAATAGTACTATGAAAAATAATAATAAACACCGTCATCTTAGCATGCATGGCACGCAAAACCCTATTGTACAGTAATTACTTGCTGCGCTCACTGTATTCTAAGGCCAATATCATGATTATCTTTCAAAAAATGTGAAAAAGCAGTTTTCTGCAATCTCTTCTGCGTTCTCTGTGTGTTTATAGACCAGCTCATTTTGTCTCTACTGTGAGATACCTTAAAAGGTAACATGTTATTTTGACTCTAGCAGTAATTTATTACACCAGTTAATCTTGTAAAATTATCCTCTGAATGTAATAATTTGTTATTCTTTTCTAGGCCTTCTGCATACTGTGTTTATCATAAAGATGTCACCATTGTGATGCCCAGCAACCATTACCATGTTCCTGAGGTGTTTGCATATATTTTCCTGAGGGGAAGATGCGCGTGGTCCCTGCCTGGGCAAGCTGTCAGTGTATTCTGATGTACGGGGATAAAAGGAACCCCTGCTGCAGACTCCAATAAGCTCCAGCCACAGCCTGAAAGCAGTGACTTGGGCATCCCTACCCTGTGTTAGAAAATGTGTCAATTATCACATGGACCGCCTCAGGGTATCACCTGGGCCTAGGTCATAAAACCATCACGACTGAAGGGGGAAAAGATTGATGAAGAAGTAAGTTGAATTAATGGATGACAAGAAAGCCTGTATAGGAAATGTTCATTGTAACTCAAGCCCCCCCCAAAGTTTTTGTCTGAGAAGCTCGCTCGTGGATGGTCCCATGAGTCACACGAAAGCTGTCTATCTTCTCCCACAATAAATGTATGTTTAACTGACGTTTTAGGCATTTCCTAAAAGCTGGTAGATAGTTGTCAAACTCGTCAAGAAGGCAGAAAAATAAAAATAAAATCATGCTAATAATGTTAGAGCTGTCTGGCTATTATTATGATTCCTAATACACGGTGCCACTGTTTATATGTGAATACAATGGGGACCACTTAAATATGTAGCCTAAGGCAGAAGTCATGAAAGCTTAATGTACCATTTATGTAGGGTTCTGTGTGGTTTACTCAGGGAAGGGGTAGGAGTCCATATTTTTCGTACATTTCAGAAGTTTCTGAGCTGCTTCACTGGCCCCTTGTCACAGTTCCTCGTGTTCCCTTTGAATTACTGAATCAAATTTAAGGCATTTGTATCAGACGAAGTCCCTTTAAGAAAGCACTCTTCACTGGGCGTGGAGAGAATTATTAAAACAATTCGTCTGTCTATATGGTGTGTCAAACACTCCGTCAATTAGGCAGCTTGGAGGAAAAACAGTACATTTTATCAAATAAATAAATATCCATTGTGTGCTTGATCAAATTGAGTAGACAATTTGCTCAAAATATTCAGGCAGCTAGCCAGCCACACCTAGATGCTGAGGTGCCCAGGATTACTGCTTCAAGGTTTGTAAAAGGAAGCACATCATTTCCAAAGTCCGTTATCAGGGCACACAGTGCAGCAAGTTATCTGTGTCTTTATTGGTACGAAACAGAAAATGTTCCCCTATCGCACAGCTGGAGTCCCCGGGTAGTGCAATGGTTAATGTGCTCAGCTGCTAACCTAAAGTCTGGAGGTTCAAGTGCACCCAGAGGTACCTTGAAAGAAAGGCCTGTTGATCTATTTCTGAAAAATCAGTGATTGAAAACCCTGCAGAGCACAGTTCTACTCTGACACATGGGGTCACTATGAGTTGGAGTCAACTTGACGCCAATTGTTTGTTTGTGTTTTTAATCCTACAGTTATGAATCAGCTGCCAAATCTTCTCTTTTAAAAGGAACTTATAAAAAAGGCATGTCCGCTGTATTCGTTTCCTAGCCTTGCCATGACAAAATATCACACACTAGGCGACTTATTAAGAACAGAAATTTATTGTCTCATAGTTCTGGAGGCTAGCTATCCAAATCAGGGTATCAGTCGTGTTGATTCCTTCTGAGACTCTGAGAAACTTTTCCATGACTCTCCTAGTTTCTGGTGGCTCCCAACGATCCATGGCGTTCCTTGACTTACAACTGCACTTGCCTCTGTTGTCACATGACTGTCTTTCCTCTGTGTCCGTGTATCTTCTCCTCTTGTATAAGGACACCAGTCACTTATGGTCAGAACCCACCCTGCTCTAGTATGACCTCATGTTAACCTAACTGATAACATCTCCAAAGACTCTACTTCCAAACACTTCCACAGGCACAAGTACAAGAATTAAGACTTCAACATATCTTTTGAGGGGACACAATTCAATCATTAATAACTTCTCTCACTTAAAATATACTAGGTAATATATTTTTTCATATTGGTTATAGTGATGATAATTCATATTGGTTATAGCAATGGTTATAGTGAAGATAATTATGAACCATATTTTCTCAGAGTTATATTTTCCCATCATAGATTTATCTTCTGGCACTTGATACTTTTCTATTAAGGTAAAAAAATTTTTTACCTTAGAAGAAGTCATATAAAGAGAAAAAGAAAAAAGAACTAACTGCATTAACATATTTATCTAATACCTTTCATCTCTCCAACTTGAAGCGTGTCCTCATACTGAACAGTATTCCAGGGAAGCAGGCAGAAGCCTTACTTTGCCAAGACTCTTATTTACTGTGTTTTTGCATAAATTGGTACAGTTTTTATTTCGTGAATTTGTGGTTACCAACACAATTTCCCAAAGAGAGATTTTAAGTTTTTAATTCATATTCTGTGGCGAAGTAGGAAGATGGCCGGCTCTGGAAACTGGAAACTTACCTTTGACACTACCAGCTATACAGTTGCTTAAATGATAGGAACCTCAGGCTACGTCTAGGAAACGCTGGTGTGTAGTGACTAAGTGCTACGGCTGCTAACCGAAAGGTCGGCAGCTGGAATCCACCAGGCACTCCTTGGAAACTCTGTGGGGCACTTCCACTCTGTCCTATAGGGTTGCTATAGGGTTGCTATGAGTTGGACTGGACTTGATGGTAACGGGTTTGGTTTTTTGGTTTAGGCTACATATCTAGGAAAAAAAACTGTAATATGCTAATACCTGTCTACCCTACTTCATAGGACTACGATGGAAACCTAATGAAATAAGGGCAGTTAAAGTGATTTGGAAACTAGAACACACCATAAGAAGTCAGTTATTATAATTACACATATTAGACTTAAATTATTTTGGCCTATCATAATTATTTTCAAAATATAGTAAATCATTAATTGCCTAGCACTTTTATAGATCAGAATCTTTTAGTAGCTAAGCAAAGCAGAAGAAGGACTATTCTTGATAGACATCAGGTTATCAAATTACAGTGTTTCTTCTTCTTACCCTGATTATAGTAGTAGTTTGTTCTGAAATGCAACGGATTGCAAGGTAACTTCTCATATAGATGAAAAATCCAAAACTTGACCTGGAATGAGAACCTCAGTTTGGAGACAATTTAGGTTCCACATCCTTCAGAAGGATCCCTATAAAAGCCACTAAAGGCAGGGGTTGGGTGGGGTGGGGTGGTTTTGAAATCAAAAACTCAGAAACATAATTTCAGAGTTAATGTTCCCCCAGATTCTATTCAAAAAATGATACCAAGAATTTTCTCTGGGCACTGAAATGTAGACCTGCTCGAACAATACAGAGGGTGAAAAATACACGTTAAAAACTGACTTGAGTTGTTTGCTATGGTTTTCAGTGAAGTTTCCTTTATCTTACTGCAACAAATTTATCTTCCAGGAATATCACAGGAAAGGAATAAGCAACTCTTCCAACAAGATAAATGGAAACTTGGTAATGAAAACTCCTGTATCTCAGGTTTATAACAATACCCACTCATTTGTGCATGTGACATAATAGCTCACGGAGAAGGACTGCCTGAAGAAGAACCACGTTCTCTTGGATAATAAATAAAAGATGTGCTGATATCCACACTGAAGCAACCCTACTGGTAGTAGCAGGATTGTTTCTGAATTAGTTCCGTAATAACTGACAAAACGCAAATAATTCAGTTAGAAGGGAATACAACATGCTTTCTTTGTAGGAATTAGATTCAGCTCAAACGCTAGAAATCCCAAATAACAGTGCCTTAAATAAGGCCATTTTTTTCACTTTTTCATCAGATAAAGTCTGGGAGATTGTAAAAATTGCATGGGGTGGTGTCTGACCTCCTCCGACTTCATGAGGGGGAAGGAGAAGCAAGATCAACAGCCCAAGGCTGTTTCGATGAGGCGGAGGGCAGACATGCCTCCTCTCTCCGCCATCTTTCCCAATTCTGACACCAACTGTCCCTTCCACGGCACACTGTCTACTTCTCTGCTGGGTTCCATAATTCACTGCGATGGTCGCACAGAACTCACAGTCAATACTCATGATTATAGGGTTTATTAGGGGAGTAACAGTTACAATTCAGGCTCAGAAACACTTAGGATACAGTTCTTCCATCAAAACAGCCTCTTCCCAGCCATGTTCCCAGGTACGTCTCTCCCTGACCCTCGGCCTCTGCCCAGAGGTATTCAACTTTCTCCCTCCGTGGGCCAGGAAGCTCACCATGCCATCTCCTGCTGCCGGGTCTCTGCTGCCGGGTCTCTGCCTTCGCTTCTCACTGCCTTCAGTGTTACAGCTGTCTCTCTGTCTCCTGGTCCTAGGAGCTTCTCAGCGCAGGGATCCCGGGTCCAAAGGATGCACTCTTGGCTCCTGGCTGTTCTTCCTTAGTGGTGTTGGGATCTTCTCCTTTCCCACCTCTGGGGTGGCTCAGTTGAAGCTCAGCGGGATGGCAAAACTTATCAATCCCTCTGGTATTCCACAATTACTCTATCACACAGTCCTGCCCAGTCACTTAGGTGGGAGTTACAAAACCATAGCTAGAAAGTCCACACAAAAGTGATCCATCACACTGCAGATAGGGATTATTGCTTTTGTTAGTTTCCATTGAGTTGATTCTGACTCATGGCGACCCCATGTGTGCAGAGCAGAACTACTCCATAAGGTTTTTCAAGGCTGTGACCTTTCAGAAGCAGATCACCAGACCTATCTTCCAAGGCACTGCTGGGTGGGTTCAAACGACCACCTTTTTGGGTAGTATGCTGAGTGCTTAACCATTTGCACCATCGAGGGAGCTCCTGTGGAATATGTCGGTTAGGGCTATCATATGTTCCATGATTCACAGGAAGCTGGGTCACTTATATCACTAGCCTATAATTTTTACCTCATGGTCCAAGATTCAAGCTCTAACATTCCAAATTCACATCTAGTCAGGAAGAAGGTTGAAGGGTGAAGAAAGGTATATTATTTAGGGTAAGAGGCTAAGCTGATAACACAAAAAGACCCCAAACAAACGATTGGAGAACACAGAATTTTGTTTTCCTTACATGAATCAATGGTTAGTTTGGTTAAGCTACTTAACCATAGCTTGGTAAGTCTAGCTGCTCTGCACTTATGTGGCCGATAAACGACACGCATTCCTTCTACCTTCCTTCTCCACCGTTGCTATGGTACGGTCTTATCTACGTGGGTCACGGGCATGTCCATCTTGCAGCTCATGGGAAAGGGAAAGAGTGTGGAAGAACACATGTGAGATGTTTTAAGACCTGGACTTGGAAACGACTCACATTACTTGGACTCATCTTTTATTGGCAAGAACTTCATTACATGGCTGTGGTCGGGAGTGATTGGGAGTGGCCAATGCAGTGTCTGGCTGGGCATCTACCTCTTAGCTACAAATGTATTATTATGGAAAAAGAAAACAAATTTTAGATTATATTAAGAAGTCTCCTCCACAAGGGCCTATTGATTCATTTTAAAGATACGTGTAACAGACACACACATCACTGCTGTTTACTGGGACATAGTGATAGGAGCCAGCTCCTTTCAAGGGAGATTTCGAAAACTTTACTCTGACTGTTGTCTGCCCATTTGAAGAAAATCATATTCTAGTAATAACAAAATCTAAGCAAACTGAGTCTTTTCCACAACACACACTCATAGTGTATGTACGAAGCATAACTAGTTGCCGATAGACTCCAACTCTTGGTGACCTCATGTGTGTGTCAGAGTGTAACTCTGCTCCATAGGGTTTTCAATGACTGATTTTTCTGAAGTAGATTACCAGGCCTTTTTTTCAAGGCACCTCTGGGTGGACTCAGATCTCCAGCCCTTCAATTAGCAGTCCAGAGCATTTGCACCAACCAGAGACTCCTATACTAAGCATTAAAAAAAAAAAAAAAATTGCCACCAAGTCAATTCCAACTCATAGTGACCCTATAGGACAGGGTGGAACTGCCCCATAGGGTTTCCAGGGAGCAGCTGATGGACTCGAACTGCCATCCTTTTGGTTAACAGCTGAGCTCTTAACCACTGTGCCTCCAGGGCTCCACATACTAAGCATAGGATATTATGATTCTAATTTAAAGCAAAATGCATGAGGAAAAACATGTTCGTAAAAGTGTCAAAGTGAAAATGACATTGGGACAATGGAGGAAAAGTGTGCTTGAAAACAGAATGAATGAAGATCTGCAAACAAAAAGGTTTAGATAAATTTTATTAATTCCAGTTTTTCTTATTTTTAGTTAATATTATTACTGTTTAAAACAAAAATATTATTTACTTTATCTGTATATTCTCGGTAGTGGAGTTTCTTTGCTTTTCCAAGATTGTGCTTCCTCTAGAACATTCCCCATCCTCCCTGTGATTTGGTTCATTTTCATAGAAATAGTAACTAGTAGATTAGAAGTAATTCTCAAAAGTATTTTACCTATTCATTAATTTATTCACTTAATATTTATTGAGAATTTATTAGTGCCAGAAACAGTTTAGATATTCAGAATTCGATATTTAAAAAAAAAAAAAAAGTATAAGATCATACTTCTGTGGAAGTTATCCTGTAGTAAGGGAAAAAAACTATAAATAATACAGAGTGTGCTAGTTGATGATTAGAGCTAACAAGAAAGTTAAGAAGATAAAGAGTAATGGGACGAAGGAAGTATTATTGCAGTTAGAGCAGTGAGGAAAGGTCTCTTGGGTAAGAGAACCAAAGGAAAGGAGGCAGAGAAGAGTGAGTTCAGAGGGACGGAAAAGAAGGGTCAGAGGTGTAGACTGGGACCAAAACGTGAGGGCCTTTTAGACCACAGTAGGTATTTGACGTTTTATTCTTAGTCAGATAGGAATCCCTAAAAGGGCACCAAGCACACAGTGACTGGTTTTTCTTTTTTCTCACTAGGATTCTCCGTCTACCATGAAAATAGACTGCAGAGTGACCAGTGAGGGCGAAATTGCAACTGTCCTGATGAGCGATGATGATGTTGGCCTTGGCTAAGGCATGAGTAGTGGAGGTGGTGAGACGTGGTCAGATACTGGATAGAGTTTGCAGATAGTTTGGATGTGGTAGGCAAAAGAATAAGAGAAATCTAAGTTAATTAAAGTACTTTGAAATAATTAGAAGCATGGATGTGCCATATATTGGCAAGGGGAACTTTTAGGTAAGAGTCAGCTGTGAAGAAGAAATCAGGGGTTCAATTTGGGACGTGCTAAATCTGAGATTTATATTTCTACCTGCGTAAGGACAATGGTGGTTCAGTGGTAGAATTTCAATTTCTAGCCAATCCACATCTTGTGCGGCTACCACTAGTCTGTCAGGGGAGGCTTGCTTGTTACTATGATGCTGAGCAGGTTTCCGCAGAGCTTCCAGACTAAGATGAATTAAGAAGAAAGTCCTGGCAAACTGCTTCCAAAACTTAGCCAAGGAAAAACTTATGGATCACCATGGGCCGATCCGAAACTGATCATGGGGATAGCATAGGACCTGGCAATGTTTTGTTTCAATGTGTGTGGAATTGCCATCAGTCAGGGGCCAACTTGACGGCAGTTAACAAAACAACTCTTGTCCAAGTTACTATACCTCAGATTCCTTATTGGTAAATTGAGGATGATAATATAATCAGCCTAGAATTATTAAAAGAATTAAATCAGTTAAAACATGAAGCATAGTGGTTCCTCAATATGGTTAGATAAACAGATAAAGATAGATGTCCAAGGGGGGATGTTGAGAAAGCAGTTGGGAGTATGAGTCCAGATTCAGGGGAGAGGTCTGGGGATAGACGTAGTAATTTGGGAACTACAGCATCTGAATGGTATTTAAAGCCATGAGGGTATTTAAATGAGATTATAGATGGGATAAATGTAGATGGAAAAAAAAGGAGCTCAGAAGTGTGATAGCTGCAGCATTCCAGTGTTCACAAGTGAGGAAGACGAGGAACTAGAAAAGAAAATTGAAAAGAAATAGCCAGTGAATAAATAGGGGAATGTAGAGATAGTTGTGTACAGCAAGTGAAGTGAGGAAAGTGTTTTGGAAAGGAGGCAACCAGATATGTGACAGATTGCAGAAGATGAGAACCAAGAATTCTACTGAATTTAGCAGCCCAAAAGTCAACGACAAGCCTGGTTTCGATGGATTTCCTTCAGGAGGCAAATATCACACCTCCTCAAATGCTGCAGTTCCAGTCAAAGGAGGTCTTTCCCTTCACTGAATCACCCAAAGCACTTTGATCATATTTCCTAAAACATTTCCATTCCGTTTTATGTTCTTATTGGTACAATTGTAATATTTGTTGATCAAAATTATGAATTTTTAAAGACCATGGATTATCTTTTAATTAATTTACTTGCTTATGTATTAGGCCCTATAGGTACAGTGCCTAGGGTCCGTGATACTTTTAAGGACCAACATAAATGTTTTAATTTCTTATAAAATCAGAAAAAAAATAACTTTTAAGTTGAAAAAATATTTTAATATGTAATATTAATATATTCATCTTTATACCAGTGTAGGCCTAAAATATAATTTTTAATATTTTTGTGGAGCAATGAGTCCACAAAGGCAAACATGCCTAGGGCTCCCAAAACTTATAAGGTGACCTTGCTGTGAAGTCTCTTGAACAGTGCTTTAGACATCGTGTGTAAGTTTGAGCTCATACTTCTCTCTAGAACGTGAGATTCCTGTAACAGGTAGTAGGACTTCTCTTTATGTTTCTAGCCGGACATGTGTTGTTGCTGGTGTTTGACATCAAGTCGATGCCAATTCATAGTGACCCCATATATGCAGAGTAGAACTGCTTCACAGGGTTTTCAAGGCTGTGACCCTTCGGAAGCAGACTACCAGGCCTGTCTTCTGAAGTGCCTCCTAGGGGGTTCAAAGTGCCACCGATCTTTTGGCTAGTAGTAGAGTGTTTAACCGTTTGTGCCATATAATATACCAAGATAAAACTAATTATGAATTAAACCTGAACTATGTCTGTGGTATGGTCTTATTGCATCACTCAAATAAAAGGGATTGAGATTACCCAAGCACAATTGGTTATAACTGAACCCATGTTTGTAAAATGTGACCTTCGTTTCTCATTTCATTTGTGTTTTGGAAGTATTTGTTTAAAAATGTACCTTAGAATTTTGTCAGAGATCTATATCATGGCTACATGTTTTCAGTTTCTAAAGGTCAACTTTTCACCGTATTTGCTCATATTCAGGGTTCTGGCACTACTGTATCTTATAACATGCAAAGATCACAGGAGGTGTTTCTCTGTATGTGGTAATCAAATATGCTTGAAGATCTATATTGAACTGTAGATTCCCTTATTATTGGAAGCTGATTCCCATTAACGGAGACGAAAGAAGCAAGAAATGTATTATGTATATATAGTTGGTCTTCTTATGTTACTGCACATTATAATCATGTGGGCATTTGGAAATCCTTGGAAATATAGTTTATGGGAAAGAGGAAAGCCATTATTTTACAAAATAAAAAATAGATTTCTATTTGAAGAGAAGTGTGTGGGTTAAGTCATATTCTATTAAAACCAATTTTCCCAATACTGGGTGTTGTGCTTTGCCAGTGAGAGTCATGAAGTCCGAACAATTTTCCCTTATCCTGTCAAAGCATATAGGTCTAACCATGGTACCTTGGAGGCCCCTCAGTCTAAAATAAAATGGATCAGAATCAACTAGTAACTTAGCTGTGATTGAAAACAATCATTTGTCTTCAGAAAGACAAGAATTCAGTTTAATTTACCAGGAAAAATAACTTAGAAATAATGCTACAATGTCTACACTCATGTATATGCAAGCACGTGCATGCACACACACACACACACACACACATTTAACATTTGTCTGAGAAGTAGTCTGCTCAACCCCAGGACACTGTCCGATAAGGTAAGATCAGATCAACAACATTAAATATCTAATCGAACATCGTCAGAGAGAGCATAAGGGAAACTATAAAGTTAAATATAATGTTATATACAAAAAACTCTTTTTTTTCTAGTAGCAACAAGCAGTCCAGAGATCTGGCAATTACTCAGCCTTATGACCTAAGGTGATAGAAAGTTCAGAGCAGACTAAAACCAGCTGGCTGTATGTGTCGAGTACACTAGCTGTTGGAAGCCTTGAATGGATGTACACACACAAATACACGTGTAAGCACGTCTGTGCTTCTGTTTCCTCTCAACCGCCCTCATTAGGTGGAAGGAAGGCTTAGGCATGTGTTTCATGTAATTGCTAGTAAATATGGGAACTATTTTCTTCTACTCTAGATACAACAATTCTTTGAATTTTATATCAGGGACTAAATGTGTAATGGAAAATGATGTTTGATGGTGTTTAAATGCAGAGCATGTCACTTTAGAAAGCATAGGTCTCTTTTAAGTTTTTTTTTTCTTTTTTTTAACTTCTTGACATGTGTCACAATTTGGAATTCTGCTCTCATGGGATAAACGCCAGATTACATGGTGTAGTATTTTTATCCTCTCTACTTTCACTGTAGAAGCATATAACATCAAAGGAGAGGCAGATCACTCACATCAGCAGAAAATGGAATAGGACTATAATATGCTGCCTTTGATCTCGCCTTCTAGTAATTATCTCGGCTACATGCATGCATTGAGAGGAAGATTTGAATTAATAAGGCCAAGAAATCCTAGAAAATGTGAGAGGGATCTCGGAATACAAACTTCGCCCATCTTCAACATGACAGACTGCATGTGAGCCTACGAAGTTGGGAGTTGTTCATTTAAAGCATTAATCCGGAAATGTTATTCTTTCTTAAACTTGTCACTGCTGTATTCAGGACTGCCATCTGGCAATTAAGACATTATCACTTTAAAGTCCAGCTCACCTCTAATCCAGAGTACTTAGCGAACATTCATCTGACTTCATGTAGGTTTTCAAATAACAGGACCTCAGGTAAAAATCATTAAATTTATTTCAAAAAAGTCACCATCCCAGCTCAGCTGGTTATTATTAAACACCATTCTAATTTTGCCTTAGGAAAGACATTGCTTTTGATATGGAAACTAAATCAAATCATCCACATCTACACAGGATTCATACACCCAGGGTGACGACATTCTATGCCAAGTCCGTCTTTTCTTTTTCCTTTTGCTATGTTCACCAGTATTTTTTGCTATATTGGGTTAAGAGAATTCTATTTTTCCCAATGTGAGTAAAAATCCTCGTGTTTACTGGAGATTAGTAAGGTGGCTATGTTTCAGAAGTATCAAGTGCTAGTATTCTCTAGAGATTAGAAGGGTTTCAGCAGCAAAATATTTCTGCAGTATTTGAGGATTTAATTCACTTTTCAGTGGGTTAGCTGTCACACTAGGAGGGATGCTCATTCAACACTAAGCGGTCGGTGTTTGACGCGTATAAAGCTTTCTCACAAGGCATTCTGTGTTATCCTAATGGGGGATTTCTTTACCTACAGTACGATCAAGATTGCTGTTATAAGCTTGTTAACTAATCTGCACCGAAGATAAATTAGACCCAATGTAGTCTATTTTCACCTACCAAATGCAAGTTAAATGCACATAAATAGAGGCATTTAATAGGATAACAGGGAAGCAAGTCACTTTCTCCTTCTGTATCTACAAAAAAAAAAAAAAGATGTCTTGAATCTTACAAAGAAGAGTCACTGTGTAACAAACCAACAAAAGAACAAACTTCTTTGAAGAAACGTTCTCTCTTGGGGTTGAAAACAACTCCTGATTCTCTATAACGGTCCAAACTCATTTTGTAACAAATGAGAGTTGAGAAATAAATGATTTCCTTCCAAGAAAACAGCAACTGCAGCTTTTATATATTTTTTTATATGTTGTGAATTATAACTGTGGTACAAGCAGTAATATGAGTGAATATCTATCTCCTAAAAGTGGTATTCAGTGGTATCTAGTGACTTGTAGGGAGAGTTGAGTAAACAGAACACTCTTTAACTGATGTTTGTATATATTCAGTTAGTATTGTTGAAAAGAATGAATATTCCAGAGTTCTGATAGGGAATGATAAATATCCTTGTCTCTTATCCAAGATTCTTCATGTCTCTGATTTTCTCTAGGACATGGGGCAAATGTGCCTCAGTTTCCTTATTGTATAATGGGAAAGAAGCCAAGTAAGAACTAAAATCCAGCGAAAAATGAGACTCAGCTTCATCCCCACTTCCTAATGTGCTGACAAGTAATATCCATTCCTACAAGTATGCGCTAGCTTCCCTTGGAGGTTTTATTTTTCACTGTGGGTAGAATGAGGACTTTGGAAGTCTACAGACTAACAATTAGCTAACCAAAAGTAAGCTTCCAGTCTTCAGCAACATGAAAGCATCTTTACAAATCTGAGAGGGGCAAGGGAGAGGTGGATCTTGTCACTACTGAAGTGAAGTTCTTAATGAACTTGTTGATTTGGGAGAGCGGAGCACGTGGGCAGGTGTATGTACCATGATCAGACATATTTTAAATGATGGCACACGTATCATTAAGTGGGCTGTCTCTGCTGGAACGAAGGAGTGAGCCTTTGCAATCACTGTTGGCCTCTTGCCTGGGAATTCATATGGTCTCAGTAGCTTGCAGCCTTGCCAACCAAAATTCTGAAAACTGTTCTTTTTTTCTTTTTCTCCTGCATTGCCAAGTCCCTTGCAGTCTTAAGTGTTGGAGAAAAGGTCACTGGAGTTAACACAGTGGCTGGGAGTCCTTCCCGTGTAAGCAAAGCCCATTCCTAGCGGTTGCTACATGTTAGTTTTTCCAGCTGAATGAAATCCAGCAGGAGCAGGCTTGGATTTAAGCTCCTGTCAACCGGTCTCTTCAAGGGGGCCAGGATATTAAAGTAGGGGTGATTTAGGGAGCGGTGTGTTAGCGTCCATCAGCTCGGGAAGTACAACACACTGCTCAGGTCTGGGAAGTCATTCAGCTTGGCTGTGTGTTCTCACCACTGCCGACCAGTATTTAAGCCCAAGATTTCTTTCAAAGTGCATTCAGCGATTGTGGTATACTCTTCTAACACAGGGAAATATACGACACCCAGAGTGGTTTAGGGAGACCAAAAGCTTCCTTCTCTGGTTTGTACTTGAACATCAAATATATTTAAAATGCCTAAAGTTATTTTGTACCAGAAATGTACAGATTCCAATATCAGCCCCAGAAATAAAAGTAAATTATTTCAGCAATAGAAAATTGTGGTGTGAAAACTCCACAACAAAGAGCAGCTCCTTCCTGATAGCCCAGGCTATCAATTACAATTTATTATTCTCTGAACTGTGGCATTGAAAAAATTTTACTGTTAGGTTGTTTATAGCACTTGCATATGTCTTCAGAATGCCTAAAGCAAAAGGGCTTTCCTGAAGATGACAGACTGTAATTTCCGTTTGTCTAGAAATCGCTTTCATTTTCTAAATAAACAACAGAATTTTCTATCTGAGGTCTCTGGGACCTGATGACTCAGCCTGTAAGGCAAACTCCTAGTGCCCCACACAAGCAGCCTATGCAGTTAAGGGACACCCTGGAGAGAAGGGCAGTGGATGCTAGATGGGCTAATATTCGACTTCCTTGTGCTTAGTGAATGATTTGGAGAGAAACTGGACTTGATGGAGCTTAAGGTCCAAGTATTTACTCCACTGACTTTGCTCATCTCCTCACTTCACATGCAAACACCAGGGACACTCTAGTCTGGACTGTCTAAGGATAAGGGTGAGTTAGGGTTTTCTTGTGACTGTCAATCACAGGCATCATTTCGTATGTATAATTACCACCTTGATCTAGGGCTATACTGCTGAATTGAATGCTAAAGATCCCCTTTCCCACACTAGTTAAGATGCCAGTTTTACTGTGGTAATTTCACCAATAACACAGTTAATCAAAAACACTAAATATGAGATTATAAGGGATTATGATTTTTTTATTTTGAGTCCTGACCTGAAAGAAAATAACATTAAAAATCACAAAAGAAAACAAAACAGTTACCTCTTCAACCTTGAGGGTCATGTTGCTAAAAGACACTTCAGAGTAATATTTGAAAATCGAAGTACATTTTACCTTATTAAAAAATAGAACTAGAAAAATCATCTCAAGAGTGACCTGTGGAAGACTACATACAAATGTTTTACAGTCACTGAAAGAAAACACGAAAGGATAATCTAAATAAAGAGAATGGCTATGAAGAGTTACGTATTTTGAGATATGTACAATTAATTTTCATTTTCTAGCTGCTGGAAAATTTTCAGAATTTTCCTTTTACACAGTTTAAATAGAAATGTTTGTAAATTTACTCCTTTGGGTTTGTTTTCTGGCAGATAATATGCGTAACAAAAGCTTTTTCTTATTTTATAACCTGGAGTTATGGATTCCTGCTTCTTGGATTTTATTGTGGTTTGAGAAACACCAAGTACTTCGAATACTTGGCGTATGAAAGATTTTTAGGTGACCATTATTTAACCTATACAACTGAACAGGTATTTCTCAAATACCCTCGAGAATAGTGTTAGATAGCCCCTGCCCCTTACTGCTGATAATTTTATTTCAACACAGCCATCACCCCCTCTGATAGATTGCGGGCTCATTCTCCCTAACAGAAACAGTCCAAAAGCAATGTTTTGTGTTTGCCTTTTCAGTTCCTGGCCCTGTGCCTACCGTACAATTGACACCTAATAAAACAAATCAATAAATAAAAGGAGTATAGGGAAATTATTGTACTAATAAATTTAACTGTGTGTCACAAAAATGGAAAAACTCCTTTCCAACCCGTGCTGGCACAATGGCGTATTCAATAAACACAGTCAGTTTAGAAAAATGGGAAGACAATTTCCATCTCCCTTATACCTCAGTCTACAAAATATTCAAGAGAATTATTTGTGATGATCAGCCATACTTCTAAAGATCTCCATTCCTTGTCTCTGAATTCTCACACACCCTGTAGCTACTCCAGATCCTGCCCTTCCAATGTGTCTAGTCATCTAAGTAGATTAACAGTATTCTCATCAGAAAGCCCTCAGCTTGGTCCAAAACTTGATGTCTGACTGAGGTTTGATAGTCGTAGCAAATACTCTTTTTAATCTGATTTTTCTTTATAGTTTCTGGAAGTAAACCCCTAACTAATGACTAAGGAATTAAGAATTTTGGTAACAACATTTACCTTGATGCTTCTAATGTTCTTTTGTTTGCGTGTGGGGGGCAGGTGCGGGATATTTGCTTTGGAAGAAATGTTTAAATGATCTTAATTTTTTTCAAACTCACATATCTGTCATGCTTTGGTGTCTTTGAAAAATAGATCATATCATCTTATAAGTCCTTTCAGACTTCAGTTGCTTATCTACACATGCTATTGGATCTATGATGAGCTGAACACACAGGCCAGTTCAGTTCAAAAATATTTGTGTTAGACCCTAGTGCTGGACCTCTGAGAAGAATCAGTGAAAAAGGTGGATGTTGTAGCCGACCTTATAATGCTTAGTGTCTTGTGGGAAACTTAAACAAGTAAATAAGTAATTAAAACACATTGTCATATAGGCTACCTTAGGGATAATACAGAACTGTATGGAAGCATGTCACCTAATCCGAAGATGGAGGGTCAGAGATAGCTTCTTAGAGGAAAAGAAAGTTTAAGTTGACATCTGATCAAATGAGGTAGTTATAAGAGTGAAGTGACTTATTGGCATTATAGGGTGAGGTATCAGATAGGTGACAGGGAATTGCTCCAGGCAGAAGAGTCAGCATATATAAACTCATTTCCTTAGAGTTGATTTTGACTCATAATGACCCTATAGGACAGAGCAGAACTGCCCCATAGGGCAGCTAGTGGATTCAAACTGCCGACCTTGTGGTTAGCAGCAGAGCCCTTAATCACTGCACCACCAGGGCTCCTTATGCATATATATATATTAAAAAAAAAAAAAACAACTCATTGTTGTCGAGTTGATTCTGACTTATAGCAATCCTATAGGACAGAGCAGAACTGCCCCATAGAGTTTCCAAGAAGTGCCTGGTAGATTCAAACTGCCGACCTTTTGGTTAGCAGCTGTAGCTCTTAACCACTGGGTCACCAGGCATATATAAAGGTCCTAAAATAAGACAAGAGGCGAGTCCCTGGGAGGCACAAACAGATAATAGCTAGACTACTAAACCAAAGGTTGGCAATTTGAACTTACTCAGAGGCACCTCAGAAGACAGTCCTGGTGATCTGCTTCTGAGCGGTCACAGCCTTGAAAACTCTATGGCGTGCAGCTCTACTGTGCAACACGTGGGGTTGCGATGATTCAGAATCAATGTGGGGGCAACTGGTGTTTTTTTTTTTTAAAGGCAAGAGGGACCAAGAACAAGGGGAAGTACGGTAAGAGACGAGGCTGCATATATCTGGAATCAAGTACTTCATGATCTTAAAAACCAAGTTGAAAAAATTCAGACTTCAGTCGTAAGAGCAATGGGAACAGTTGAAGGGGATTTTAGCAGAGCAGTGGCATGATAAAATTTGTGGTTTAGGAGGACCACTTTGGCAGCAATGTGCGTGTATGCGTCCATGTGCACGTGGGCATGGACTGTGTGTAAGAGACTAGAGAAACACAAGACGGGAGGAAGGGCGTAGCAGTGCTCGAAATCATGACTTCTGACACCAAATACGTTGAAGAGCTAAAAATCACTTTGATTTTAAAAGTCTGTTTAAAATTAAAAGCAAGAGAGTTTTTATTCAGGATAACGAGCAGCCATAGCTAAGGGAACACAAAGTGAGATTAAATACCCCCTGCTAAGTGCTCCCCAGGGGCAGGATTTTTACCGTGCCTTTTACACAGGATTGGTTGACACTGGCAAAACAATTACAGGATATGAGTAATGGTTGTAAAATAGTTAGAGAATGATGACAAGTCTGAGTCTTGGTCATAAGATCTTTCCATATGATTACTCACAGGAGCACATTCCATATATGCACACGTCTTCCTAGGAGTGGTCTTAGCACAAAAAATCTTAAGCAAACCATGTTCTTAAGTATGTACTTTCTGAGAACAAAGCAATCTTAAGCAAAACATATATGTTTCCTGGAATATTTTCTCCTGGCTTCAGCATAATCATATTCTTGCTCTCCCCACCCTTCTGTTACTTGTGAAATCAGTATACAGGGTAATTTTAAACAAAGAAATAAAAAGAGGAAATAAAATGGAGTTTTGGCCTACTCCTTTTCAGCCCTTCAGCAATGCTAAGTGCCTTAAAACTTGGAGCACTCTTTGTCAAGGATAACTGAGGAAGTGTGTTCTTGCTGAAGGTGGAAGGGTAGAGAAATAAGGTTTAGCTTTACAGAGGAGCTCTGGTGATGTAGTGATTAGGAGCTACAGCGAGCTACGGCTGCTAACCAAAAAGGTCGACAGTTCGAAAAGAACGTGCTATCTTCTACCCTGGAGGACGTAGGTAATAATGTCCATGGGGAGACAGATATTTTAAAGAAAATTTCTGAGCACCTTGGTCTTCTCATCTGAAGAAACACATAATACACCAAGAATTAAGTGTTAATAGGGTTAAAAGATCAACTTGGAGATTTAAAAATTCTAATTTGTAGCGACCGCTGTTTAGCATTTGTGATATTTTTCCTAGCAGTTCACTCTGTAGCACACGAATATATAATGAGAAGCATGACTGTGTGCTTGATCCAGAGTTATGTTTTGCAAAGGGGGATACAGAAGAAGAGATGCGGTAGCATGGAAGATTGATGGGTGTGTGGTTCCCATGACTAACTGTTCCAGGGACAAACTCAAACAAGTGATGAGTCTGGGAGTAACAGCAAGCAACTAGCAGGAAGGAGTGCTATGTTTTTATGGAGCGCAAATGAGACTTCTGCCTGGTTATACTACCTTTGACCAATCTTGGCATACATCGAGAAATGGGCAGTTTATGGTACCTGAATTCCTGAGTACTGTAGTTGGAGCGCCATAGAGACATGAGAGTAAGAGCCTGCTGATGAGTGGGATGGTGTGGAGAGAAAGCTATATGCAGGGTAAAGGGACAATGGAAATGATGAGAGGTACCACGTCAGTAAGAGCATGAGAAAGTTAGAATGATAAGTAGTACTGAATGAAGAATAGGGAATTAGAGCTCACATATTTTAATCTGATAACAAATCCAGGATATAACTATGGGAATAGATGACTGAAATAAACGTATCAGTTTTGTGTCTATGGGTGCATGGGGAGGTGGGGTGGCGTAATCAGCGGAGGTCAAAAGTTAAGAACTATGAATGTGGAATATTGGATGGACAACTTACATGGAGAGTGTATCACAGAGCACAGTGCCTAGATGACAAAATCCATAATAAATACAGAGCAGTTACCAAAGTGACAGAAAATGGTAGCAATGAAGGAAGACGGTATCGTTTTGGAGCAGGCTGGTAATAGCAGGTTTGAGAAGATCTTTCCTATCTTTGAATCCGGTGATATACAGTTTAAGAATGAACATAAGAGTATTTAGTATTATATAACATTTCATACGGTTCCTTGGAAAGGTTTGAGAGGGAGGACATCAGGAGCAAGGAGAAATAGAGCAAGGGAACAATGGACATGAGAAGAAAATACAGGCAGGAAATAACTCGAGAGCCTAGAAATTTAGATGGAGACCAAGGATTACAAGGACATGGGACATAATGGAATTAAATTAAATGCAATAAGCAAACAAACTTTTAAATTAGTCAAACAAAAAGATTAAGCGATTTTTGCCAAAGAGAATGTTCCACTTGGAAAATAACGGTTTTAGTAGCATGTGAACCATCCCAAAAACCTTAAAGAAGTTTCTCAAAATGGGGAGTAGAGTCTGACATCTGACTGAAAAAACAGAAATTAAATTTAACTGTACCCATTAGGAAACCACACTGAATTCCATTATCAATTAGGAAAGGCCTCTTGCTAGTATAACCAAGCAACAATTCTCCTGATTTCCTCATCTTTTCTGCCTTTTTTGGACATGGAGAAACCAGAAAAATGTCTAAGAATGTCAGGATTAGGAAAAATCAGGGAGTACTACAGTTTGGGGCTGCAGACTTAGCTTGACTTCAGCTTTCTACCTTCTCTGTAAATAAGGAGGGCAAAGGAGAGGCAGAAAAAAGTTTATCACCGAGGAAACTTAAGTCCTCTTTTCTCTTTCTATTCTCCTTCTTCAGCGTTTCTGAACTAGAAGGAACTAAAAATCAGCACATGGCCTGTTCCTCTGGAACCCTTAAATAGAACAAACGTGTTTGAGCAAACTTTAATTAATATTGTTTGCATTAAGAAATATTTTAACAGTGAAAAGTAGGAGAGAGCCTATGAAAAAAGAGGATTTTATTTATTTATTTATTTTTTACTGCACATCCAGTAGCTGCCTCCAACTCCCAGCAGCTTTGGGTAACACTGCTCCAACAGGAATTTAGTTCTGAGCGTGGAGTACCACTAGCTGGAAGGGTGCCGTAGGCAACTGCAAAATTAGCCTATCTTGGTTAAATATTTTAAAAAGTATAATTTTGGTGAAATTTTGATTTATTCCAAAATCAGGCTTTACAGTGGCTTTCTGTGCATATGAGTATAGTCGTGAATATTGGAGAGTTGAAGGTAATTTTGCCATACGCCTTTCAAGTCAAATCATCATCTTGTCTAAATTATCTTTATACAATGAAAATATTAATGGCATGTAATTCTGTCTTTCAGTGCTGGAATCATTCTTCCATCGATGGAGCAATGATAAGGATAGTATTTTAAGAGTTTCAACTGTATTTTAAAGAGATTTCCCCACCTTTGTGTTCAGGGAAATGGCTTGCTGCCAATAACCACCCTTCCCATATGACTTAGATGAAACTCATGGACACCCCCTTGCTTACCTATGACAAGATAGACACAGACCCTATGAATTTCCATTTTGTATAACTGAATTGCTTGTCCCCATTGATCAATTAGAAGCAAAGTGCTTGTTAACCAAACTTGGGTTAAGCTGTTCTCCTTTCCTTGAGCCCCTGAACTTTGGACCACCCCCAAGCTGAGCCCACATGATACCCGTCTTTAAGGGCCTATCCTCGAGGATACACTGACCACAGCATTAAACTTTCCGAGTACTACCCGATGATATCATCCACTCGTCCCACCTCCCCACTCCTGGATTTTTTTTCTAACCTCATGTACTCTGTCTCCATAAAAGAAAAACACTGTTTCCTAATGCTCTGAGCCACTTGCAGATCTTATGGCTCACTTTTCTCTCTCTGGCGGGAGTCTCCCTCCCCCACTCCTGCAATAATCCCTTTTTCTTTCTCCCTTTCTTTCTGAATAAAGTTTCTCCCTATCAAAGTCTGGATTTGTTTTTTATTTGACACTATCAAAGGCATTCTTCATGTTTGCTACAGTGTTTTTGATTTCTAGTATCTACTTCTGACTCTTTCTTAGAGGGCCTTCTCTCAGCTTAGATTACCCGTTGGCTCTTGCATGTTGCCTCCTTTTTCCATTTGTTGTTGTTGGGTGCTCTCTAGTCAATTCCAACTTGTGTTGACCCTGTGTGACAGAGTAGGACTGCCTCGTGGGGTTTTCTTGGCTGTAACCTTTATAGAAGCCCATTGACAAGTCTTTCTCCTGCAGAGCCACTGGGTAGGTTCAAACTGCCAACCTTTTGGTTAGCAGCTGAGCGCTTAACTGTTGCACCACCAGGGCTCCTTACCTTTTCCACTAGAGACATTAAAGTATTAATCACGTGGTTGTTGTTATTGTAGGCTGTCACTTTGATTCCGATTCATAGCAACACCATAGGGCAGAGTAGAACTGCCCCATAGGGTTTCTTAGGCTGTAATCTTTATGGGAGCAGATTGCCAAGTCTTTTCTACCAGGAGCAATTGATGGGTTCAAACCACCAACCTGGAGGTTAGCAAGCTGAGCTCTTACCCATTGCGCCACCAGTTCTCCTTACATATTAATCATACCAAAACCAAAAAAACAAACCCGTTGCCATCTAGTCGATTCCGACTCATAATCCACCCTATAGAACTGCTCCTTTGGGTTTTCAAGGGGGCAGCTGATGGATTTGAACCACTGACCTTTTGGTTAGCAGCGGTAGCTCTAGTTATTTTAAATTCTCCATCTGATTATTTCAACATCTGTGTTGTATCTGAATCTGATTTTGATGCTTGCTTTATCTCTTCTGACTTCTATTGTCCTTATCTTTTAGCATGCCTTATCATCTATTGGGGAAAACTGAACACAGTGTACCGGGTAATAGGGACTGAGCTAAACGGGTCTTTAGTGTAAGTTTTTATGTTAACCTGGTTATGAGTTAGGGTAAGCTATTCTAGTTGTGAGTTAGGCTGTGTTTAATGTATGCTATAGCTGTGCATACCAAAGGTTTCCGATTCCTCTCGTGTTTTCATCTGCTGTCTTCCCCATTGTCTTTGGATCTCCCTGAGAACTTCTCGTCAGATGCGGTCTGTGTCTTACGGCTGTTTCAGGTAGAATCTACCGTTATTATACTGAAACACGGTTCATGTGGTAAAATATGGGGCAGAGGATACATTCTCCAATTTTATGATTAAACCTCAGTGTATTAGAGGGTCCCTGGAATGAGACCTTCACAAGAATTTTTTTTCAATAGTATAGCTGTCCCCCCTTCCATAGGTGTGACAAGACTAGAGGGATATACCACCTCCACCACTAGTTGTCCCCAAGTCGACTTCCACACACGGAGGCCCCACGTGTGTCAGAGTAGAAATGTGCTCCATAGGGTTTTCAATGGCCCTTAGAGGTAGATGGCCAGGACTTCCTTCTGAGGCACCTAGAGTGGGAGCAATAGCCTCCTGCAGCTAGGTAAGGTTCTGGTAACTTCTTTTCCCTGGAGAATAGGCATTTGTTATGGAGAACACTCTGGACAAATTTCACATTGTTTACTCCCCACCCCGTCCCCAATCCAGAACCATGAGAGCCTTCACCATGACCACCGTAGGCGTTCCTAGAGACAAAGCCCACAACAACGTGGGGCCTCCAAAGCGTTTCTCACTCTCAGTTCGTCCTAGTTCACATCCAGCCTCCAGCAATTCCTCAAAATTAGCATTTGAGTGTTTCTACCAGTTTATAGCTCCAGGGGCTTCTCCTCCTGGTGAGCAGATCCTCTCTGGCTCTCTTGATTCACCTGTCTGTCCAGAATTCAGGGTGAGGTTTTGTCCCATGACTCAGTTCTGGTTAATTTACAGTGTGTTCAACTTCTAATTATAAGGGTGGGTGTGAGAACGTTCAAGCTTTTTACATGTCACAGCTGAAACTGAAAGTTACTAATACTTTTCACAAATGTTTCCCTCTCCTTAAAACCTGTACCAACTGCATTTGCTAATAATCTGGAAAGATTCAGAATACTCAGCCATCTTTCATGCATAAAGAAAATTATTTTTTATCAGAATGAACTTTTTACACTGTTCAAATTTCCCCCTAAGACAGCCATTAATTAAACTTATATTTAGCTAGATCTTCCCTCCATTTTGCACACCTGCATATGAGAAGCAGTATGTGTGATGGTTAATAGAAAAAATGTAAAGCCCATTCACCTTGATTCTTCTTCTTGAATAAGAATTTTGACTCTTTTTCTTACTAATTGGGTGACATGTATGAGTTCAACTCTATGTGCCCCGGTTTCTTTATCTGTGAAAATGGAAATGATACTTGATCTCGTAAGGAAGTTGTGAAGATGAAATGAGTTGATATATTTAATGCACTTAAAATAGTGCTGGGAACTGCTGAAACCCTGTGTTTCCCAAACAGTGTCTCGTTCTTTATGAGAGTTTCCATCCTGATTTCAAATTTAGTTCCTCTAGCAGGGATTTCAAAACTAGGGTTATGTGGGCCTAGGAGTATTCTAGCTAATAAAGGCACTTACTTTTTTTTTTTAATAAAAAAAGAAATTTATTCACAATACGAGCGGCAAAAATGATAGAGTGTTCTTTCGTTGTTGTTGCTGTTTTGGAAAAAAAAATTCCATTTAAAACCAGGTTGGTGTTCTCTTACTCATTAGGAACTAAAAAGCACATACTAATAGAAAATAAAAAGCTGTAATTGAGTAATAAACCGTCGTTTGGTAGATGGAAATAAAAATAGCTGAAGTTCTTGATAGAGAAAAGTGGGAAAATCTCTGGGCTGGATCTATAAAAAGTAGTAGAAATTTTTGAAAAGAGGAAGTTTTAGCTTTCTACAATTCTATCCCTTAGGATTCATGCATAGTATGTCCTGAATGACCATTAAAGATTAGTCCATTTTTAGCGTGGCTTAGAATAAAGCAAATATTCCATGAGTGCCTGAATCAAACACTTTCTTTTCACCTCTTGTTTCAGTAAGACATTCCATTCACTTCACAGTAATTAAAGTTAGTCATAATCCATGGCTTGGTGAAAAATATCACCAATTTCTCAGTGGTATTTTAACTATACCTTTACATACTGTTACGTTGTATTTAGGTGCCACCGAGTCGGTTCTGACTCAGAGCCACCTTATATACAACAGACCGACATGCTGCCCAGTCCTGTGCCATCCTCAGAATCGTTGCTATGTTTGAGCTCCTTGTTGCAGCCACTGTGCCAATCCATCTCCTTGAGAGTCTTCCTGTTTTTCACTCATCCTCTACTTTACCAAGCATGATGTCCTTCTCCAGGGACTGGGCCCTCCTGATAACATGTCCAAAGTATGTGAGACAAAGCCTCACCATCCTCACTTCCAAGAAGCACTCTGGCTGTACTTCTTCCAAGACAGACTTGTTTGTTCTCCCGACACTCCATGGTACATTCAGTATTCTTTGCTGACACCATAATTCAAAGGCATCAATTCTTTTTCAGTCTTCCTTACTCATTGTCCAGCTTTCGCATGCATATGAGGCAATTGAAAATACCATGACTTGGATCAGGCACATCTTAGTCCTCAAAGTGACATATTTGGTTTTTAACACTTCAAAGAGGTCTTTTGCAGCTGATTTGCAAAATGCAATGCATCATTTGATTCCTTGACTGATGCTTCCGTAGGCGTTGATTGTGGATCCGAGTAAAATGAAACCTTTGACAACTTCAATCTTTTTTCCATTTATCATGACGTTGCTTATCAGTCCAGTTGTGAGGATTTTTGTTTTCTTTATGTTGAAGTGTAATCCATACTGAACGTTGTGGTCTTTGATCTTCATCAGTAAGTGCTTCAAGTCCTCTTCTCTATTATAGCAACATTAATATTATAATCTTCTATCTGAGAAGCTCAACGTATTTTATGGACATTATATGCATAAATCCTACATGACAACTATTAGTATTCCCAGTGCACAAATGAAGAGGCCACAATGGGGCTGCTGTGGCATCAAAAGAGCTTTTACTGTGTCTTGGGAGACAGAACTGTGTATCACATTAAAAAAATTGAATGTGATCCTTCTATGTAGAATTAAAACCTCGATTAAGGCTCTGCTTAAAATCAGATTCAAATGCTGATAGCAATGAATAAATGCCAAACCTATGGGAAGCTCATGCTAGGCAAAGTTTTTATTTAAAATTGGTAAATCTGGATAAGTTAATACTGTTCTCATTTGAGAATGATTTTGTCTCTCTCTCTCTTTTTTTTTTTTTTTGGCTAAGTTCCTTCAAAGTTTTATTTGTTTGTTTAGAATTAACTAGTAATTTAACACTATTACACACACACACAAATTCTTATTTCTTATTTTAACCGTCTGTTGTTGAATTTTTGGAAAGTAGTAAAAATAGCTCACAGACCTTCAGTATTGCTTCCAGCAGATCTTACTTGTTTCCAATCCTCTCTTAGGGTTTTGCTCTGTACTAGCTCAGTGACTATTTCTAGTTCTGTATCTAGCTGTGCTCGATGTTCTCTTGACTATTTGTAGTTCTACATCCAGCTGTACTCGGTGTTCTCTTAACTATTTCTAGCTCTACATCTAGTTGTATTCGGTGTTCTCTTGACTATTTCTAGTTCTACATCTAGCTGTACTGGGTGTTCTCTTAGTACTTTAGTTATGCCCTATGCCATAGGGATTTAGCATATTTGCAATATACTCCTACCCACATTGGTTTCATTTCTTTTCTTGTTTTGGCTTCATGCTGCCATCTTTGCAGTAATGGCTTACATTGGTGTTAGTATCAATATCAGAGATGAGTGAGCACTGCAATACATTTATCTATAGGAGCTCCCCAGAGGTAGCTCATTAAACTCACATTACGAGTCAGACATGTAGCCAAAGGAAGATTTGTTGGCCAATTTATCACCTGAATTCAGGAGTCTTAGGAATTAGAATATTTAGACCACAAGTAGTAACTAACACCGAAGCAAAAATGTGGCCAGAGATACGCTACCGGAACTGAAGTTTGAGAACTGATATTTGGGCAGTAATCAGGTGGATGTGTTTCCTGACAGATACAGAGGAACCATTAGCTCTGTAAATTCAAACCCAGGTGTCCATATTGGATTATTTTTTTCTGTATTTAGTCTAGGGTTTATGTAAGAATAAATCATTATCGGTTGAGAATGTGAATGAGGATATGGAATTGCAATGAGAATAAAAACAAATTTTTATTATAAAATGATTTTTAATTTTTGTATTACTGCCAAGTAGATAGACTGCTGCCGAGAACGATCGAGGACCTTTTTTTTTTTTTTAATTGTACTTCAGGTGCAGGTTGACAGAACAAATAGCTTCTCATTAAACAGTCAGTACACACATTGTTTTATGACATTGGTTAACAACCCCACGACATGTCAACCGTCTCCCTTCTCGACCTTTTTTTTTTTTTTGGTGAAAATATACATAGCAAAAGATACACCATTTCAAAAACTTCTACATGCACAATTCAGCTACATTGATTACGTTCTCCCAGTTGTGCTGCTATTGTCACTTTAGATGAGGTTTTACAGAACAAAATGGTTTCTCATTAAACAATTAGTATACTTGTTGCCATATGACAATGGTTAACAACCCCACTACATGACAACACTGTCCTTAAACAACCTTGGGTTCTCTATCACCAGCTTTCCTGTCCCCTTCTGCCTTCTAGTCCTTGTCCCTGGGCTGCTGTGCCTCGTTAGTCCTGTTTTGTTATACGGGGCTGTCCAATCTCCGGCTGAACGGTGATATAGGACTTATTAATCTGTGGTGTCCTTTGCAGGCAGGGACCACATCTTTTTTGTATAGTCAACTTTTAATAAGTGTTTATGTCAAATAAAAGGAAGAAGTAGAATCCATGAGGAGCTATATGATTAAAATTTGGCTCTTGCAAAGAGGATGAAGTAAGTAGTGGCAAAATTCCCACTCATCCCTCTAAGGGATATTATGACCCTTATCTGGCTAAGCGTGGTCATATAGGACAGTTCATCCATTTATTAAAAGCAAAAAAAAAAAAAAGCATCTATTGAGCACCCACTATATGTCACACATCCTGCTATATTTCTGATGGTAAAACAATAAATAAGACATTGTTAGAACCACCTAGAACCTTGGAATCTAATGGGAAGAGAATGACCAGTAAACAGAAAATTAGAGTACATCATTGTCATAAAAGTTGAGATAAAAATATGCACTAAGTGTTAGAGACACAAGTGGAGTGTTTCAAAAAAAGAGGCACTAGACACACACATACAAAAAAACTAAATAAATAAAGTAATAGATACTCTGCTTACCCAATAAAAGGACTGATACAATCATCCCACTTTGCAGTGCATTTTTATCTTTTAATGGAATAGTAGTTGGGGCACAGTGAGAGTTCAGTTAATATATCATCATGATTTGAAAATATAATTCTTTCCCCCAATTCCCATAGCCAATCAGAAGATTTCACTATGTGTAGATTTACCACGTGTACATAAAACCTGAATTTTGTTTGGACTTGAACACCATGTGGCAATCCTACCTGCTAACTGCTCAAGGGCTAGATAGTTCTTTTCCTCCAAATTTTCCATGCCCGTTAATCAGAATGTCAGTTTCAGCTCTATTCTTCTGTCACTACCTTCTTTCTCTGAATGATCTTTCCATATCCACACTTTATTTCCCAAATCTATATCTAGCCTTCTACTTCTCTGGAAAGCTATGTATTTCTAATTGTTGATTGTTCTGATACATCCACCATTTCTTCAAATCATCAACAGAATTCACTTATTTTCCCCTTAAATTCTTTTTTCTACACTCAGAAAATCAGTTGATGATCAATCATTAGACAAACCGTTAATGCCAGACATCACTCTCACACGTCTGCCAGTTATTATAGGTTATCTAATCTAAAAGGCTATTGATTGTGGCACATTTTTATTTTATGTATCACAAAAATAAGTGCCCACTCGTCCATGCCAAGAAATTTGCAGGACAACTACTCGGTCCACCCTCCAAAGAGAGGCGATCCAACCAAATGTGGAAATTATCGAATAGTATCATTAATATCACACGCAAGTAAAATTTTGCTGAAGATCATTTAAAAGCGACTGCAGCAGTAGATCGACAGGGAACTGCCAGAAGTTCAAGTTGGATTAAGAAGAATTGGAACCAGGGTTATCATTCTTGATGTTTGATGGATCCTGGCTGAAAGCAGAGAATACTAGAAAAAATGTTTACCTGTGTTTTATTGACTATGCAAAGACATTCGACTGTGTGGGCCATAATAAATTCCAGAACACTTGATTGTGCTCACATGGAACCTGTATATAAATCAAGAGGAAGTTGTTCAAATAGAACAAGGGGATACTGCATGTTTTAAAATTGGGAAAGGTGTGTGCCAGGATTGCACCCTTTTACCATACTTATTCAATCTGTATCCTGAGCAAATAATCTGAGAAGGTAGACTATATGAAGAACTCAGCATCCGGATTAGTGGAAGACTCATTAACAAGCTGTGATATGTAGATAACACAACTCTGCTTGCTGAACGTGAAGAAAACTTGAGGCACATACTGAAGAAGATCAAAGACTACAGCCTTCAGTATGGATTACAACTCAACATAAAGAAAACAAAAATCCTTGCAACTGGACCAACAAACAACACCATGATCAATGAAGAAAAGACTGACGTTGTCAAGGATTTCATTTGACTTGGATCCACAATCAACGCCTATGGAAGCAGCAGTCAAGGAATCAAATGATGCATTGCATTGGGCAAATCTGCTGCAAAAGACCCCTTTAAAGTATTGAAAAGCAAAGATGTCAGTTTGAGGACTAAGGTGTGCCTGACCCAAGTCATGATATTTTCAATCATCTCATATGCAAGGGATAGCTGGACAATGAATAAGGAAGACTGAAAAAGAATTGACACCTTTGAATTATGGTGTTAGCGAAGAATATTGAATGTATTGTGGACTGCCAGAAGTACAAACAAGTCTGCCAGAAGTACAGCCAGAATGCTCCTTGGTAGTGATGGTGATGAGACTTTGTCTCCCATACTTTGGACATGTTATCAGGAGGGACCAGTCCCTGGAGAAGGACCTCATGTTTGATAAGGTAGAGGTCAACGAAAATGAGAGAGAACCTTGATGAGATGAATTGAAATAATGGCTGCAACAATGGGCTCAAACATAGCAATGATTGTGAGGATGGCGCAGGACCAGGCAGTGTTTCCTTACGTTCTACATTGGGTCCCTAAGAGTCGGAACCGACTCGATGGCACCTAACAATGACATGTATATCTTATAACAGAGACGCATCTTGCAGATTTGTCTTATACCGATCAGTCTATATGGACAGGAGTGCCTGTTCTGTACACATCATATTAGCTCATCAGAAATTTGTTCTAGCTATTAATATTGAATTATGGTGTTGGGGAAGTATATTCAATATACCAGGGACTGCCAGAAGAGTGGACAAATTTGTCTTGGGAGAAGTACAGACAGAATGCTCCTTAGAAGGGAGGAGAGTGAGGCTTCGTCTCCTGTTCTTTGGACATGTTATCTGGAGGGACCAGTCCCTGGAGAAGGACATCATGCTTGGTAAAGCAGAGGGTCAGTGAAAAAGAGGAAGACCCTCAACAAGATGGACTGACACAGTGACTGCAACAATGGGCTCAAGCATAGCAAGGATTGTGAGGATAGTTCAGGACTGGGCAGTGTTTCCTTCTGTTGCACATAAGGTCAGTATAGGTCAGAACCAATTTACCAGCACCTAACAACTGCAACATGATTATTCCATGGACTTCCTCTTTTGGTAAACATTTTCATTTATGAATTTCTAGACTGAGCACCTACCTAATTATTGGTTATGTGTCTTTCTAAGTTGAACTGAAGTATTGTTTCTTCTACTAATATTCTTCTAATGTAACAACTGGTTTATATGCTTATCTTATTTGCTATGGTATCATCTCACACTGGGCTTAATTTATACAGTTATTATATTACTTATCTCACTCTATTGATATTGATAATTCACTTGACTCTATTCATCTTTACCAAAATATTCTTGAAAGAGGGATCCTAGCTTATTCAACTTCGCATGCTCAGTAACTTGTACCACCAGGGTTAAAAAATCTGTTGCCATCGAGTCAGTTCCGAACGGTTAGCGACCCCACAGCTGATGACATTCAATAAATATTGTTTCACTAGTGAAATAATGCATTTCTGGACATGAAATGGACATAGCGTTGGGAGAAATTTTGAAAACCTTGAAATGGGCAAAAAGATGACTGCTTATCCTTTCAGCGGAATACTGGATATGGTCTATCAGACTTTTAGAGTTAGCCTATTCTCTAGAGGTCTGCGCCTGTCCTTGGTTTTGACTATTCTATTTTACAACTTTTAGAGAAAAAAGTTAACTTGTGTAGGGTTGAGAATGATGCAAATAGTTCCTGTTCATGAAGATGCAAAAATAAATTTAATACCATCCTTCTCCCTCCAAGAGATGATTCCAAACATTTATTTTATTGCCCTTGGGACATATAGCAGTTATGCATCTATTTGCAAATTAATTTCAGTAGCCTTGATTGTGTGTATGTGTGCATGTGTGTGTGAGTGTGTGTGTTCTTTTAATTTCTTTTGAATTTACTTTAACATCTTACTGATGTCTTCCCTTATTGATGATTTAAATTTTGACCTGTGTTTATTTCGTATTTATATGAGTCATGCTTTTAGCTTTTAAAAAATTAGTCCTTAACAATAGCATATTAGTAGAAATCACCTCTGAAATATTATGTTAGGTCATATATACAATTGAGTCTTGACTCTTCAATAAGAATTTGCTTTCCATTTGCCAATATTCTAGTTTTTAAAATCTATTAAAAAGAAGAACACTGTACTTTCTCACTGAACAACCATCAATAGGAGATGATCTGCTATTATCCATTTCCTTCCTTCCTTCCTCTTTCTTTTTTCCTTTTTAGAATTCTGTTATTTTTATTTGGATTGGTTTATATTTCCTGCCCATTACAGGTTCGGTAGCACTTTGTTTACTTTTATTCTTTCTGTTTTTCTTTATGCGTAAATAAAGTCATTTGAGCCAGAGACTTTCTTTACTGTTTTTATCATGTTGTTAGTGTGCTGTTATCTTGAAATCTGCTCTTTTCAGGGTATTTTAACATTCTCTCTTATATTTTGACCACAGTACATTTGGCCTAATTAGAAATGTGAAATCACAATGGTTGAAGGTAATGCTCAACCTTCACTTCAAACGATCCTACAGTCATTTCAAGAAGAGGTCAAAGAAGTAAACTATAACTCATTAGCCTGGGGCTCTGAGTGATCTCTAGACCATATTGGAAACTGGCAGCCCTTCTGTCTTTTGTCCTTAAGGATTTTGAGTATTGAAATAATTGTTAAATATAGCAAACAGGCTGACAGTAAAATTACTGGCTCTGCTGGCATGTATAGAATAGAAAAGCTATTAATTTCACAAAAGATTTCTTTTTGGTTAATATTTACAAGCAACCTCTATTTCAATAACTTGCAACACACCATAGAAAAATCTCTAAAGTATAGGTGGTATTAACCTTTTTTTGTTTCCTGTTATACAGAAATGGTTTTTAATGACATCTCAAGAAATTATATACAAAGGTCCGTTTTGGGGAAGAATAAACACACTCTATATGTTTTATTTATGAGGAGTAACATGTTTGTTATTTGGAGAATGTAGTTACCTGCATTAATAAACACCGTGTCTACACATTAATATTTTAATGAATCAATCTTCTTCTTTTATAAAGTTATTTATTTTTTAATGTGCCATTCTTCTTCTTCCTGTTTAAATGTTGAAGCTTGTTGTTATCTTGACTTCACAGGGCAAATATCTCGGGTCACTTTTAAAATTCTATTTTCAGAATTGATAGAGTAACTGTGCTAGGCATCCCATAAAACAAAAGGATGCAGAAACCCTGCTCTGGGATGCAAACATCTTTAGTGGACTATTCTGATCTAGATTGAATAATTAAAAAAAGAAAGTCAATATATTATGTAATAAATTACTAAAATCTGTCTGGAAGACTACGGGGAGATAGTCATGAGAAAATTTAAAATTCAAAGAGACTGAAGTAAAGGAAATGGGGATCTTTACTTATATTTGTCAGAAGACGAGAAAAGCAGTATATCTAATACTAAATAATTGCGAAAGCGTCTGTGTATAATTACACAAACGTGTTCTCCTGGTGCCGTCTTCCCATCTCAAAGTGGTTCCACATTGTGCGCTCATTGCTCTGTGGAGTGATTTACGTTTTCACCTGCCATTAGGTCGTCGTGGTCGTGACTGTCATACACATCTTTGTATTACTGTTGTCTAGTCCAGGACCTGCTGCGTAATGAGAGCTCAATGATGTTTGTCACTATTTAATAAAGGGGGTTTTTGCTTTTTTTTGTCCCAGTCTGGTAGCTCCTGTTCGTAGTGGTTTAGCAACTCTGGGATCACAGCTTGGCTATGAGGTGAAAGTTCAGGGACGTCATAAGAAGATGAAATTTTCTGAAGCGGCCTAGCTGTGTGTTAGCTTTCTATTGCAACATAACAAACTACCACAAACTAAACAGCTTGAAATGATACTCATTTATTATTTCATAGTTCCGTAGGTGAGAAGTCTGAGCTCCTATACTGAATTCTCTGTTCAGGGTCTTACCAGGCTGAAATCAAGGTGTGAGCTTAACTGAGCTCTTACCTGGAAGCTCTGAGGAGGAATCCACTCCCATGCTCACTCAAGTTGTTGGCAGAATCCAGTTTCCTGTGGCTGTGAATCTCAGGTCCCCAGTTCCTTGCGAGCCGTCAGGCAGGAGCAGCTCTCTGCTCCTAGATGTCATTTACATGTCTTCTCAATAGCCTTTCCATCTTCAAAGCAACAGGGGTGTGCAGAGTCCTTCTCAGGCTTGGAATTCCTCTGACTCTTCCTTCTACTACCAAGTGAACACAATTCTCTGTTTTTAAAGTGCTCATGTGATGGGACTAGGCTCATCTGAATAGTCTCCTTTTTGCCACGTAATCATGGGAGTAAAACCATGGGGAAGAGGTCATAGACTTCATTTATCTTAAGACTTTGCCTACCACAAACATATGCACGAACTGTTAGACAAGAAGAAATTTAGGGAATTATTAGGAAGACTGTAATTATTATTTTTATCAAAGATAACTAAAGGATAATCTTGTATTTTCTTTAAGTTTATAAAAGACTCTTTTTCAAAGGGAAGAGATATTCTTATAATGTACTTCCTTTTGAGGAAGCATTACGATTTGTGAATATGTTGGAAAGGCAAAATGTGGAATTTTTCTATAAGGTCTGAAGACATTGTCTCTGTGCACATCAGTTCTATCATGCCAACGGAATCGACTTGCCAGTTTAGTCAATCAGCCAGTCAAGAAAGTCAAAACGATCAGTTGAACATAGGAAACTATGAGAATATAGATTACTTCCTTCATAAACAAAGAATAAACGTACTGAATTCCAGAAATTCTTTTCTTTTTCATTAACATAGACACATGTTTAATGTGAAATACATTCCATACATAGATTGCAGTGCATTTTTGGAGAGTTATTTATGGTACAGTGAACATGTGCTTGAAATTCACTTGAAGTTCCAAATGATGTTATTTGCTTTCTTAATTGCACGTTTCAGAGGACTATCAGCAAACATGAATGAAATATTATAAATAAACACGTGTATGAACATGCCTATATACCTGCTATTACAACACAGTAACTTTTCATTACATCATCACCCTGGAAATACCACAGATAAGGCTGAGTATGTGAGGCTCTTTCTCTCCCTTTTTATATAGTTCAGTGGTGGGCTTGTATTTTTATCAGAAAATTTGATAAAATTTTCTAAAAGTCATCACCTTAAAAAAAGATTTGTAAACAAAGTTAAACGCAGTTGAAAGCAAATGAAAAAAAATACTTAAATATAATGTCTATTATATGAATAGTCTAGTAGTAATAGAGTAGGTTTTAAATTAATAAAAAACTTAAATTGAATTTTGGCTTCTTATTCCCTTGCTAATGCTGTGATATTTGAAATGTCCTTAACTTCTGTGGACTTGACTTTTCTACTCTATCAAATTAAGATAATAGTACCTACCTTATAGAGATATTTAGAGAATTAAATAAAACAACACATACAAAATGTGCCTTGCAGTACATAGCTCCCCGGCTTCCCCGCTGTTTTGCAAATATCGGCTGCTGTACTTGTGTGACGCAGAGAGTGAGTATGATCGGCTGCTAACCAAAAGCTTGGAGGTTCAAGTCCACCCAGAGGTGCCTCAGAAGAAAGGCCTGACAATCTAGTTCAGAAAAATCAGCCATGGAAAACCCTATGGAGCACAACTCTACTGACGTACATGGAGTCGGCATGAGTGGGAATAGACTCGACAGCAACTAGTTTTTGTTTTTCCAAAACCAGTTTCATTTTATTTTTTGTTTATTTTTGTTTTTAAATAATGCAGTAGGGGGAAAAACAAAACTAACAGAAAATATCTCAAGGGTTTGTATTAATTACCTCTGGTATGAACCGCTAGTAGAGACATGCCTGTATTAACCACGTCCACTACACTTCTAAATTAATTGTTATAGGCCATCATAGTGAAAGACATAATTAAATGCAAATATTGGATAATTTACTTAGATTTGGACTTTTTTGATGGATAACTTTGTCAGTGTGTCTGCTGTTGCTACAAGCTGAATTGGAAATCAATTCATGATATGTTTAGTAAATAAACAGAAGGCATTAGGCAATTTTCGAATGGCGTATTTATCTATCAGAGAACATTCTTTCTACAGGTGATAAGCATCAGTCCTCTAGCCTGAGATTTGATTTTCTGGTGTAAAGAGACAGATGATTCCAGGTGAGAATGCTTCTCCATGAGTACCCATGTAAAGAAATGGGAGGAATGAAAATGCAGGAGGGAATACGTCCTGGAAATCCCAAGTAAGTCATGTTATTTTTCTGAAACTCCAACAGCACTGTTGAGATACACTCAGTAAATACTTTCTTTTGGTGATCAGTCCTCTCAAATTCTCTGCATGAAGTACTTCTTACTAAATCCAATAAAATGAACCTCTTTGCTTTCCATAGCGGTACTATGTCACTGAAGGTAATTGTTTTAGTTATCTACTGCTGCTATAACAAAAACACAACAAATGGGTGGCTTTAACAAAGAGAAATTTATTTTCTTCCAGTTTAGAAGGCTAGAAGCCCAAATTCAGGGGGCCGGTTTGAGGAGAAGGCTTTCTTTGCCGTCTCTTGAGAAAAATCTTTGTTTCTTCAACTTCTATTGCTTGGTTCCTTGGTGATCTGCATCGGACCTGGCATCTATCTTTCCCCCAACTGTGCTTCTTTTTTTCCTTGCTTATTTAATCTGTTTTATATCTCCAAAGATATTGACTTAAAACACACCCTACACTAATACCGTCTCATTAACATAACAAAGAAAACCCACTCCCAAATGGCATTATAACCACAGGTGTGTTTGCTGCTGTGGTTGGGTGCCTTCAGTTCGTTCCAAATCATAGCGACCCTGTGCACCACAGAACGAAACACTGCCCTGTCCTACACCAGCCTCACAATTGTTGCTATGCTTCAGCCCATTGTTGCAGCAGCTGTGTCAATCCATCTTGTTGAGTATCTTCCGCTTTTTCACTGACCCTCTACTTTACCAAGTATGATGTCCTTCTCCAGGGACTGATCCCTCCTGACAACATGTTCAAAGAATGTGAGATGTAGTCTCACCATCCTTGCTTCTAAGGAGCATTCTGGCTGTACTTCTTCCAAGACAGATTTGTTTGGTCTTTTGGCAGTCAATGGTATATTCAATATTTTTTGCCAACACCACAATTCAAAGGCATCAGTTCTTCGGTCTTCCTTAGTCATTGTCCAGCTTTCCCATGCATATGAGGCGATTGAAAACATCACGGCTTGGTCTGGCACATGTTAGTCCTCAAGGTGACATCTTTGCTTTTTAACACTTTAAAGAGGTCTTTTGCAGCAGATTTTCCCAGTCCAATGAATCTTTTGATTTTTTGATTGCTGCTCCCATGGATGTTGATTGTGGATCCAAGTAAAATAAAACCCTTGACAACCTCAATCTTTTCTCCGTTTATCATGATGTTACTTATTGGTCCAGTTGTGAGGATTTTTGTTTTCTTTTTTTTTTAATTTATTTTTATTAATTATTATTATTTTTTATTGTACTTTAAGTGAAAGTTTATAGCTGAAGGTAGTTACTCATACAAAAATTTAAACACACATTGATATGTGACCCTAGCTGCTCTCCCTGTGATGTGACAACACACTCCTCCTTTCCACCTGGAATTTCCCATGTCCATTCAACCAGCTCCTGTCCCTTTCTGCCTTCTCATCTCGCCTCCAGACAGGAGCTATCCATTTAGTCTCATGTATCTACTTGAACTAAGATGCACACTCTTCACAAATATCATTTTATGTCTTATAGTCCGCCTAATCTTTGTCTGAAGAGTTGGCTTCGGGAATGGTTTTAGTTCTGGGTTAACAGAGAGTCCGGGGGCCATGTCTTCTGGGCTTCCTCCAGTCTCAGTCAGACCATTAAGTCTGGTCTTTTTACAAGAATTTGAGTTCTGCACTCCACTTTTCTTCTGCTCCATCGGGACTGTCTGCTGTGTTCTCTGTCAGGGCAGTCCTTGGTGGTAGCCGGCACCATCTAGTTCTTCTGGTCTCATGGAGTCTCTGGTTTATGTGGCCTTTTCTGTCTCTTGAGCTAATACTTTCCTTGTGTCCTTGGTGGTATTCATTTTCCTTTAATCCAGGTGGGTTGGAACCAATTGATACATCTTAGATGGCCGCTTGCTAGCTTTTAAGACCCCCAAAGTGCGATGCAGAACATTTTCTTAATAAACTTTGTTATGCCAATTGACCTAGATGTCCCCTGAAACCATGGGCCCTAGACCCCCACCCCTTCTACTCTGTTCCTCAGAGTATTTGATTGTATTCAGGAAACTTCTTAGCTTTTGGTTTAGTCCAGTTATGCTGACTTCCCTTTAATTGTGTGTTGTCCTTCCCTTCACCTAAGATAATTCTTGTCTACTATCTAGTTAGTGAATATCCCTCTCCCTCCCTCTCTATCCTCTTAACCATCAAAGAATGTTTTCTTCTGTGTTTAAACCTTTTCTTGGGTTCTTATAATAGTGGTCTCATACGATATTTGTCCTTTTGCGACTGACTAATTTCACTCAGCATAATGCTTTCCAGATTCTTCCGTGTTCGTCATCGTCATCGTTGTTCTTTACTGTTGCGTAGTACTCCACTGTGTGGATATACTATAATTTGTTTATCCATTCATCCATTGATGGGCACCTAGGTTGTTTCCATCTTTTTGCTATTGTGAACAGTGCTGCAATGAACATAGGTGTGCATATATCTATTGGTGTGATGACTCTTATTTCTCTAGGATATATTCCAAGGAGTGGGATTGCTGGATTGTATAGTACTTCTATTTCTAGCTTTTAAGGAAGCGCCAAATCAATTTCCAAAGTGATTGTACCATTTTACATTCCCACCAGCAGTGTTTAAGTATTCCAGTCTCTCCACAATTTCTCCGTTTATCGTTTTGTGTTTTTTGGATTAATGTTAGCCTTGTTGGGGTGAGACAGTATCTCATTGTAGTCTTGATTTGCATTTCTCTAATGGCTAATGATCCTGAGCATTTCCTCATCTATCTGGTAGCCGCCTGAATTTAAGTGCCTGTTATATCCTTTGCCCATTTTATAATTGGGTTGTCTTTTTGTTGTTGAGATTTTGCAGAGTCTTGTAGATTTTAGAGATAAGAGCCTGATCTGATATGTAGTAGCCAGAAATTTTCTCCCAGTCTGTAGGTTGTCTTTTTACTCCTCTGGTGAAGTCTTTTGATGAGCATAAGTGCTTGATTTTTAGGAGCTCCCAGTTATCTAGTTTCTCTTCTGGTGTTTGTGCATTGTTACTTATGGTTTATATTCTATTTATGCCATATATTAGGGCTCCTAGCATTGTCCTTATTTTTTCTTCCATGATGATTATCATTTTAGATTTTAAGTTTA
>NW_004444088.1:6476697-6505709 GCF_000243295.1 Trichechus manatus latirostris
TTTCAAATTTGTTAGAGTACAATTTTTCATAGTATTCTGTTATGATTCTTTTAATTTCAGTTGGGTCTGTTGTGCTACCACCCATCTCATTTCTTATTGGGGTTATTTGCTTCCTCTTCTGTTTTTCTTTTGTCAATTTGGCCAGTGGTTCTTTGATTTTGCTGATCTTTTCAAGGAACTAGGTTTTGGTCTTGTTAACTCTTTCAATTGTTTTTCTATATTTCATTTAATTCTGCTCTGTTTCTTATTATTTCCTTTCTTCTGATGTCTGAGGGATTCTTTTGCTGCTCTTTTTCTATTTGTTCGAGTTGTAGAGTTAATGTTTTATTTTGGCCCTCCCTTCTTTTTTGGTTGTGTGCATTTATTTCTATAAATTGTCCTCTGAGCACTGCTTTTGCTGTGTCCCAAAGGTTCTGGTAGGATGCGTTTTCATTCTCACTTAATTTGTATGAATTTCTTTATTCTATCCTTAATTTCTTCTATAACCCAGTAGTTATTGTGTAAGATGTTGTTCAGTTTCCATGCATTTGATTTTTTTTCCTTGCTTTTTCTGTTATTGATTTTTACTTTTATGGCTTTATGGTCAGAGAAGATGCTTTGTAATATTGATATTTTGGATTCTGTTAAGGCTTGCTTTGTGGCCTAATATGTGGTCTATTGTGGATAATGTTCCATGTGTGTTGGAAAAGAAAGTATATTTGGCTGCTGTTGGGTGGAGTGTTCTGTATATGTCTATGAGATCAAGTTGGTTGATTGTGGCATTTAGATCTTCTGTGTCTTTGCTGAGCTTTTTTCTGGAGGTTCTGTCCTTCACCGAAAGTGGTGTCTTGAAGTCTCCTACTATTATTGTGGAGCTGTCTATTTCTCTTTTCAATGCTGTTAGAGTTTGTTTTATGTATTTTGGAGCCCTGTCATTGGGTGCATAAATATTTATTACGGTTATGTCCTCTTGGTGTATTGACCCTTTGATCATTATAATATAGTGTCCTTTCTTGTCTTTTGTGGTGGATTTTGCTTTAAAGTCTATTTTGTCAGATTAATATTGCCACTCCTGCTCTTTTTTGAGTGTTGTTTGTTTGATATATTTTTTTTCATCCTTTGAGTTTTAGTTTGTTTGTGTCTTTAAGTCTAAGGGTGTCTCTTGTAGGCAGCATATAGACAGATTGTGTTTTTTTTTATCCATTCTGCCACTCTCTGTCTGTTTATTGGTACATTTAGTCTATTTACATTCAGAATAATTATTGATAGATATGAGTTTGGTGCTATCATTTTGATGTTTTTTTTCTTTTTGTGTTGTTGACAGTTTCTTGGTTCCACTTAATTTTCTGTGCTGAGTCATTTTTCTTTATATATTTTCTTCTCATCCTTTTCATTGTTGTTGATTTTGCGTTAGCTGAATCTTTATGTTTTTCTTGTTTTTATTTTGATGTGTAGAATTGTTAGTTTCCTTTGTGGTTATCTTAATATTTACTTCTATTTTTATAAGTTTAAACCAATCTTTTATTTCTTTCTATCACCTTGACTTCCTCTCTATATGAAAGATCTAGGCTACTTTATTTTGTCCCTCTTTTTTGTTTTAATGCTGTCATCTTTTACATATTTGTGTCTCTGTTTCCTATTTTTAGTGTTTTAGCTTTGATTTATTTTTGTGACTTCCCTGTCTGGGTTGATATCTGGTTGCTCTGTCCTGTGTTCTAGCCTTGGGTTGTTATCTGATGTTATTGATTTTCTAACCGCAGGACTCCCTTTAGTATTTATGGTAATTTTGGTTTGGTTTTTACAAATTCTATGAAGTTTTGTTTATCTGGAAATGCCCTAATTTTGCCATGTATTTGAGAGACAGTTTTGCTGGATATATGATTCTTGGCTGGCAATTTTTTTCCTTCAAGACATTATATATGTCATTCCATTGCCTTCTTGCCTGCATGGTTTCTGCTGAGTAGTCTGAGCTTAGCCTTGCTGACTCTCCTTTGTAGATGACTTTTCGTTTATACCTAGCTGCTCTTAAAATCCTCTCTTTATGTTTGGTTTTGGCAAGTTGATTACAACATGTCTTGGTGACTTTCTTTTGGGATTTAACTTGTGTGGGATTCAATGAGCTTCTTGGATAGACATCTTTTCCTCTTTCACAATATCAAAGAAGTTTTCTGCCAGAAAATCTTCAACAATTCTCTCTGTATTTTCTGTTATCCCCCTCTGTTCTGGTACTCCAATCACTCGTAGGTTATTCCTCTTGATAAAGTCCCACATAATTCTTAGAGTTTCTTCATTTTCCTAAATTCATTTATCTGATTTTTCCTTAAATAAATGGTGTCAAATGCTTTATCTTCAATCTCACTAATTCTGACTTCCATTGCCTCAATTCTGCCCCTGTGACTTTCTACTGAGTTGTCTAATTCTGAAATTTTATTGTTAATCTTTTGGATTTCTGTTTCCTTTCCCTCTATAGATTCTTGCAGCTTGTTAAACTTATCGTTATGATCTTGTATAACCTTCTTAAGTTCCTCTCTTGCTATGAATGTGTGTTCCTTGGCTTGTTTGGTGTTTTGCATGATCTCCTTTCCTGATCTCTTAAAGAGCTCTGTATATTAATCTTTTCAATTCTACCTCCAGTCACTCCAAGACCTTATCTTCCTCTGGAAGGTTTCTTGATTCTTTGTTTTGGTGGCTTGCTGAAGCTGTCATGGTCTACCTGTTTATGTGATTTGGTATTGACTGTTGTCTCTGAGCCATCAATAAGTTATTATATTTATTTATTTTATGTTTGCTTACTGTGTCCTAGCTTCTTGTTTTGTTTTATTTTGATATGCCCAAATAGGCTGGTTGTGTGAGCTAGTTTGATTATTGGCATCTTTGAAGCTCTCCCATCCTGTCACCAGATGGTTAGAGCTGTTACTAGGTATGTGAGCTCAGGAGTCCATTTAGTTTCTTGTGTGGATTCAACTCACGTGTCCAGTAGTCGGTCACCAAGTGTGTGGTGCAAGCTCTCACCTATAGTCCTAGATGTGGAGGGGTGATTGGAGTAGGCATAGGTATCTGGCTGCAGTAGAGCTCATGCACTGAGCAAGACGGGAGGCTGACGGCTGCCCTTGAGTGTCTGGGAGGAAAGAGTGTCCCTGTTCCCTAGAGCGCATTGGTGGATGGGTTTTGCAGCTGGGCTATGAGTACCTGTTGCTGTAGGCTGTGAGGAGTGGGAGGCAGCACTTATTCTTGGACCCCTGTCATGGGTGGCTAGGTGGCATGGGTGGATCCACCAGTCCTCGGGTCCCTGATGTGGGTGGGTGAGGACCCTGCTTAATGGGCAAGGCAGTGTCAAATGTCACGAAACTCCTCTCCCCCTTATAGCTGATATAGTTGAAAATAGGCTTCAGGTATATACCCCGTTGTACTGTGCTAATGAGGGCCTATGCTGTTGAAATGGGCCCACACAGGTCTATGCAGGGGTAAAAGACATTCAAAGTCCATGGACCCCTTAAGCCCAGGCCTAGGCAAAGAGGCTGTGCCTTCCTTGAGTTGCCGGCTTAGGGGAGCTGGTAGATTATTTTTTCCTGTTTGTTAATTTGGTCCCTTTCCAAAGCTGGAAGAATGGCTCTGGGTGGAGAATGGCTCTGGGTGCACGATGTGTCCTACTTCTGGCCCAGGGGGTGCAGCAGTCTCTGAAGCCAGACTGGTACAGGGTGGTAAGGGGGCAGGTAAATGGGAGAGAAGTTCTTCCCAAAGTGGTGTTTTTTTGATCCTCACAGTAAGTTAGACTCATGTACTTACCTTTGGCTTCTTGATGGTGCTGGAGGTTTGAGCAGACTCTCTGCCATTTCATCTCTCTTGCCATGGAAACTCATCCTGAGTGCCAGTGATTGCCTTGTTGTGCTCGCCAGCCAATCCAGCCTGCACTGTGCCGGGCTGGCCATGTCAGGTCTGCAACTCTTCACTGCTTCTGAACCATTTCTCTCTCCCCCTGCTGCTCAGTTCAATTCCTCAACTTTCTCTTCGATGTTCAGGGCTCCTAGCTTGTCATATATAATCGATTCACTTGTTTTTTTTGGGTCTTTGTTGTAAGAGGGTCCATGGGAAGCATCTGACTACTCTGCCATCTGGCCCCACCTCCTCCAATTTTTGTTTTCTTTATTTTGAGGTGTAATCCATACAACCACAGGTATAAGGATTAGGATTTACAGCACAAATTTTGGGGGGACAAAATTCAATCCATAACATTCCACCTTTGGTCCCCCAAAATTTATGTCCTTCCTGCATGCAAAATATATATATTCACCCCATCACATCATTCCAAGTCTTAAACCAACTCCAAGTCCAAAATCTCATCTTCTGAATTATCTAAAACAAATATGGGTGAGACTTTAGGTATATTCTATCCTGGGGAAAAATCCCTCTTCATCTGTACATCTGTGAAATCTAGACTACAAGTTGTCTGCTTTCAAAGTATAATGGTGGAACAGGCAGAAGATAGACATTTCCATTATAAATGGAAGAAATTGGAGCAAAAGAAAGGATAATGGGCATCAAGGAGGTCCAAAACTCAGCAGAAAAAATTACATTAGTTCTCAAGTCTTGAAAATAATCTTCTGTTCTCTGAGACCAATCATCTGGGCAATGGCCCTGCCCTCCAGACTCTGGGTGTTGGCCATGCTTTCTGGGTTTTGAATAGAGGCCCCTTGGCTCTGGGCTTTTGCCCTGTCTTCTAGACCCACTGTGATAGCAGTTTTTGTCTTTCAGCTTTGGGTGGCCACATTCTCCTAGTCTGTCTGAATGGTGACCTTACTTCCTAGACCCTGAAAGCTTCAGGTGGTGGCCCCATCCTTCTGGCCAAACTGAATGGCAGCCCCACTCTCTGGAACTGAGTTAGTGCTGAGCTAAGTCTTTGAAAGGTAGGAGGCTGTGGCTCCACTACTGGAAACTTAGGAGGCCGTGGCTCCACCCTTTGAGATCCTGGAGACTGTGGCTCTATCCTTGGAAACAGAGTCAGCCCTGCTCTTCATGCTCCCTCCAACAGGTTTGCTGATCTCCAAACTTCTCCAGGGATGATCTTTTTCTTTTCTTCAAGGACAACAGATGTAGCTCCTTTGGCCTGGTTCCTGTCTGTAGAATTCCAAGAGGCAGACAGTGTTCTTTCCTTCTATCTTTGTCTCCTTCAGTCAAAGCTGATGGGTTTTCTGCTGTGGTAACTGGTTAAATCCATCAGTCACGGGCTTAATCTCTTTAACAAAAGATTGTGTATCCATGTCCTTGGTGAAAATTTTGCAACAAAATTTTCCAAAACTTTAAGTTTTGTTTTCATTTTGTAGACTTCATTTTGTAGGCTATCTCTTTCCGGGCATTTTATTATAGGTGGCAAGGAGAAACCACATGGCCCTTGTTATGGATTAAATTGTGTCCCCCCAAAATATGTGTTAATTTGGCTAGGCCATGATTCCCACTATTGTGTGATTGTCCACCATTTTGTCATCTGATATGATTTTCCTACGTGTTGTAAAGCCTACCTCTATGCTGTTAATGAGGTGGATTAGGGGCAGTTATGTTAATGAGGCAGGACTCAATCTAAGAGATTAGGTTGTGTCTTAAATCAATCTCTTTTGAGATATAAAAGAGACAAGTGAGCAGAGAGATATGGGGAACTTATACCACCAAGAAACAAGAGCCAGGAGAATAGTGTGTCATTTCGACCCTGGGTCTCTGCGCTGAGAATCTCCTCGACTTGGGAAGATTGATGACAAGGACCTTCCCCTAGAGCCAACAGAGAGAGAGAGAGCATTCCACTGGAGCTGACTCCCTGAATTAGGACTTCTAGCCTACTAGACTGTGAAAGAATAAATTTCTTTTTGTTAAAGCCATCCACTTTGGTATTTCTGTTATAGCAGCACTAGATAACTAAGACAGCCCCTTTAAGATCTTGCTTAGAAATCTACTCAACCAAATATTCAAGTTCATCACTTACAATTTCTACTTTTCACCAAACATTTGCACATAATTCAGACAAGTTTTTTGCCCCTGCATTAAAAGCATCTCTTTCCAGCCATTGTTCAGTCACATATTCATCATTTCCTTTTAAAGCCTCACCAGAAGCACATTTATTGTCCATTTGTCTAGCACCATTCTGTAGTCTGTACAACGGTACCATATGTATTCTCTAAGACAATAGAGACTTTATAGCTTTCCTCGTTTTCTTCTGAGCCCTCACCAGAACTGCCTTTGATGTCCATAATTCTACCAACAGTCTCTTCAGGGTAATCTAGGCTTTTATTATTAGATGCCCTGAAACTTTTCCAGCCTGCATCAATTATCCAATTGCAAAACCACTTTCACATTTTAGGTATCAGTTAGAGAAGCAACCCCACTACTTGGTGCCAAATTCTTAGTTATCCAGTGCTGCTATAAGAGAAATATCACGAAAGGGTTGATATAACATACATAAATTTATTTTCTCATAATTTAGGAGACTAGAAGTCTGAATTCAGGGTGCTGGTTCTAGGGGCCGACTTTCTCTCTTTGTTGGTTCTGGAGGAAGGTCTCTGTCTATTGTGAGCTTCTGCTCCTGGGCCATCTTCGTGTGGCTTGGCATCTCTCGTCCCTCATCTCTGCTGCTGAATCTTCTCCTTTTATATCTCAAAAGAGAGTGACTCAAGACACATCCTGCACTAACACTGTCTCATTAAAGTAACAAATAAAACCTATTCCCAAATGAGATTATAATCACAGGTATAGGGGTTAGGATTTACAACATGTATTTTTTTGGGGACACAATTCAATCTATAACAGTAACCCTTTTTTATAATGATTTTTTAATTTTTCTTTCACTTGAAGTCATTGTAGATTTTCTCAGCTACCATTACTGGAGTTGCTTAGTTTATCCCAGGGAGGAACCAGATCTTCCTGTCTCTCTCACCATGAAACACAGCTGCTGTAGCTCAAAATAAATGCGTTCAAAGCAAGAAGAAACTGTGGTTTGGAACCTGGGTGGCAAAAACATCTGAGGTATGGAAACCCAAAGAAACAAGCAGTGTATCGATGCTCTAAAGAATTCTGGCCTAGGATGGATTTGGATGAAGCTAAACAAGTCAAGATATTACTATTTCTACGTTCACATATGTTGTAACTATGCTTTGCATGTACAACTACTTTTATATTTTGGAAACATCAGATGGCAATATATACTCAGCATAACAGCTTTATGGAATTCGATTTGTGGTTACAATCATGAAAAATGCAGCTTGAGTTATAAAATAAATTAATGACTCCATGATAATTTTATGAATGAAAAGTTTACTGCAGAGGTCAAAATTTCTGGTAAATATCTTTTGAATGCCATAAAAGTGTTGCTGCTGTTGTCGTGTGCCATCAAGGTTTGATAAAGCTAAGTTAAAGCTTTAAATACTTGTGTACCTTGGATTTTTCATTTAAAAATTCTTCCTTTTAATAAGCAAAATTTTTCAGTTACCTCAAATTTTGTATAGTAAATCTAGAAAAAACAAAAATAATCTCCTCTTTATGAATTTTAAGTCCTCATGGACTGTCTTCCAACAATGCAGAATTAAGCTCAAACTACTTTGACCAGAAATGCTATTTTTATAAACTGAGAACTTTTTCCTCTCTCTTTTTTCCTAGCTTTCTCCTCCCTGACTTCCTATATTTGACATATAGCATTGCTTAAGCAATGAAATTTGCAAGAAAATTGGCAGCTTTGACCACAATTCTGGAGAAGGTGGCAGCCAAAAAAGTTGCAGACTTTGATCAGGAATATGGTGAGTTTCATTTCTTTTACTTTCAAGGTGAGTGTTGATAAGATTGTGGAAAGATTAAACATTGAAAACAATCAACATTGTGACAAAAACTCATATTCAACCATCCTAAAACATAGTAAGCAATTATATATGGATTTTGGTAGACTTTGATAAAGGATTCTAATGAATATTTGTTTATATCAAGCTACTTAGTATCTAACTTTGGAAAGGAAATTGGGTAAGGAAATCTGTAAAAACAGCTTACAGAAAATTCAATATAGTTTGTTAACTTTTTAAAATAAAAGTTTTCCTTCTATTTAAATAAACTAGATTCATACATTTTGAGTAAATCAAGACTGGAGACAGAGCAAAGAGTTACAGTAATACATGTGAGAAGAGATAAGAGTCTATAGTTCTATGGATGGAGACGAGAAGGATTTGAGAAATTTTAAGGAGAAAGTTGCATGACCTGTTGATTAATTGAATGTTAAGGATGAGACTAATTAGACTAACATGACTTCTAGGAGTACGATTTGAGCAGTGGCATTGTACTTGATTACATAGGGACTATAGGGTATATTGAAGAGAAGGGTGATGGAGAGAAATGATCATTTTAGCTGGGGTGTGTTAACTGTCAAGGTCAGGGTTTTTTGGATGTCTAACAACAAGTTGCTATGTGAGTGTGAATCTTTAGATTAAAATTGAATCTAAAGACATTTTAGAGACATCAGAATATTGGAGATATTTAATATCATAAGAGAGTAATGTTTCCCAGTCATAGCATGCTTAATGAGTTAAGGAGGAAATCGAAAAAGAAACCCTAAAGAACACAAACAGTTTAATGGGCTGTTAGAGAAAAATAAGTTTGAGAGAGAAGGGGGAGAATTCATGATATGTTATCCACGGGTAAAGAGTTCATAGAATAAGTTAATCATCACCTTTGCCAAATGAAGCAGAGGTGTCCACTTAATAGAAAGTGTGTATAAAGTTTGAAAATTGTCTGCTAGACTGGGCAATATGGAGTAGCTGTATGTAGATAATTGGTGGCAAGTGAAAAAGAACAGCCTCAGTCAAGTTGTGGGAGTTGAAACTAGATTACACACTGGAACGGGAAATAAATACATCAACCATCAACATATACGATGAGAGGTTGGCATAAAGTATTCAGAGGCCAGATCTAAAAATAAATAATCCTGCTGAGTCAAAAGTAGAGGTCAGGGAACACTCAAAAGAACTAGAAAATTTAAAGATTAAATAGATATTTTCCAGTAAAATGAGAAATTCAAGATACTTGAAGCATAATATATAATAAACACCATAAAGTAGCAAGAATTCTCAATAAAAGAAACAACGTTTGGAAGGGATAAGGTGCGTGAGGTGAAGTGTTAGACTAAAGGATAGGATACCTGAAGGTTTGAGGGAGAGTTGTAGGTGAGGTCAGACAGAAAGATTGGAGGCAGTTTATGAAAGTCTTTTTATACGTGGTTAAGGAATTTAGATCTTAATGTGTAGGCACTCCAAAGCCATCGGAGGTATTTAATCTTTTACATAACAAAAATAAGTTTTTAATTTTAGAATAATATCTAATATATCAGTATGGAAGATTAGCTGGGAGAATCACTGCTGTATGTCTATATCTAAAGCATTGTCTGGCTCACTGTAGGGCTTTCTGAATACCGTCCTTGAGTAAATAAATCTAGTAGATGGAGTCACAGAGGCCAAAGTACTGTCCAGAAGAGTTTAAGTGATAGATGATGAGGTACCTTACCCAGCTAGTGGCCATAAAAGGAAAGAAAAGGGATTATAGCTGTGGTTGGAAGGATAGCTAAGAGTACTTCCAAAAGAAAAAGGGAGGCTAACATGTCTTACGCCCAGGTGTCTGTCAGTTTGTCATACCGTGGGGGCTTGTGTGTTGCTGTGATGCTGGAAGCTATGCCACAGGTATTCATATACTAGCAGGGTCATCATCCATGGCGGACAGGTTTCAGCTGAGCTTCCAGAACTAGACAGACTACGAAGAAGGACCCAGAAGTCTACTTCTGAAAAGAATTAGCCAGTGAAAACCTTATGAATAGCGGCAGAACATGGTCTGATACCTGGCCAGAAGATGAGCCCCCCAGGTTGGAAGGCACTCAAAATAGCACTGGGTAAGAGCTGCCTCCTCAAAGTAGAGTCAACCTTAATGATGTGGGTGGAGTCAAGCTTTCAGGACCTTCATCTGCTGTTGTAGCAGGACTCAAAATGAAAAGTAACAGCTGCAAAAATCCATTAATAATCAGAACTTGGAATGTACAAAGTACCAATCTAGGAAAATTGGAAATCATCTGAAATGAAATGGAACATATAAACATCAATATCCTAAGCATTAATAAGCTGAAATGGACTGGTATTGGCTATTCTAAATCAGACAATCATATGGTCTACTATGCCGGGAATGACAACCTGAAGAGGAATGATGTTTCATTCATCGTCAAAAAGAACATTCAAGATCTATCCTGAAGTACAACGCTGTCAACGATAGGATAATATCCATATGCCTGCAAGGAAGACCAGTTAATACAAATATCATTCAAATTTACGCACTAGCCACTAAGGCCAAAGATGAAGAAATGGAAGATTTTTACCAGCTTCTGCAGCTGAAATCGATTGAACATACAATCAAAATGCATTGATAATTACTGGTGATTGGAATGTGAACGTTGGAAACAAAGAAGAAGGATCGGTAGTTAGAAAATATGACCTTGGTGACAGAAATGATGCCAGAGATCGCACGATAGAATTTTGCAAGACCAACGACTTCTTCATTGCAAATGCCTTTTTCACCAACATAAATGGTGACTATGCCCATGGATCTAGCCAGATGGAACACACAGGAATCAAATTGACTACATCTGTGGAAAGAGACCATGGAAGAGCTTGGTATCGTCAGTCAGAACAAGGCCAGGGGCCGATTGTGGAACAGACCATCAATTGCTCATGTGCAAGTACAAGTTGAAACTGAAGAAAATTAGGACAAGTACATGAGAGCCCAAGTATGACCTTGAGTATATCACACCTGAATTTAGAGATCATCTCAAAAATAGATTCGATGCATTGAACACTAATGCCTGAAGACCAGACAGGTTATGGAATGACATCAAGGACATCATACATGAAGAAAGTAAGAGGTCATTAAAAGACAGGAAAGAAAGAAAAGTGGATGTCAGAAGAGATTCTGAAATTTGCTCTTGAACGTCAAGTAGCTAAAACAAAAGGAAGAAATGATGAAGTAAAAGAACTGAACAGACGATTTCAAAAGGTGGCTCCGGAAGACAAAGTAAAATATTATAATGCCATGTGCAAAGAGCAGGAGATAGAAAACCAAAAGGACACACTTCACATTTCTCAAGCTGAAAGAATGAAAAAAAATTCAAGCCTCGAGTTGCAATAGTGAAGGATTCTGCGGGGAAAATATTGAACGACACAGGAAGCATCAAAAGAAGATGGAAGGAATACACAGAATCATTGTACCAAAAAAAATTGGTCGACGTTCAACCATGTCAGGAGGTAACATATGATCAGGAACCGATGGTACTGAAAGAAGAAGTCCAAGCTGCACTGAAGGCATTGGCGAAAAACAAGGCTCCAGGAATTGATGGAATACCAACTGAGATGTTTCACCAAACAGAAGTAGCTCTGGAAGAGCTCACTTGTATGTGCCAGGAAATTTGGAAGACAACTACCTGGCCAACCAACTGGAAGAGATCCATATTTATGCCTATTCCCAAGAAAGGTGATCCAACCAAATGAGGAAATTATCGAACAATACCATTAATATCACATGCAAGTAAAATTTTGCTAAGATCATTCAAAAGCTGCTGCAGCAGTATATTGACAGGGAACTGCCAGAAATTCAGGCCAGATTCAGAAGAGGATGTGGAAGCAAGGATATCATTGCTGATGTCAGATGGATCCTGGCTGAAAGCAGAGAGTACCAGAAAGATGTTTACCTGTGTTTTATTGACTATGCAGAGGCATTCAACTGTGTGGATCATAACAAATTATGGATATCATTGGGAAGAATGGGAATTCCAGAACACTTAATTGTGCTCTTGAGGAACCTGTACATAGATCAAGAGGCAGTTGTTCGGACAGAACAAGGGAATACTGCATGGTTTAAAGTCAGGAAAGGTGTGTGTCAGGGTTGTATCCTTTCACCATACCTATTCAATCTGTATGCTGAGTAAATAATCTGACAAATTGGACTATATGAATAAGAATCGGGCATCAGCATTGGATGAAGACTCATTAACAGCCTGTGTTATGCAGATGACACAACCTTACTTGCTGAAAGTGAAGACTTGAAGCACTTACTGATGAAGATCAAAGACCACAGCCTTAAGTATGGATTGCACCTCAACATAAAGAAAACAAAAATCCTCACAACTGGACCAACAAGCAGCATCACGATAAATGGAGAAAATATTGAAGTTGTCAAGGATTTCGTTTTACTTGGATCCGCAATCAACACCCATGGCAGCAGCAGTCAAGAAATCAAAAGATACATTGCATTGGGAAACTATGCTGCAAAAGACCTCTTTAAAGTAATGAAAAGCAAAGCTGTCACCTTGAAGACAAAGGTGCACCTGATCCAAGCCATGGAATTTTCAAGTGCATCATATGCATGCAAAAGCTGGACAATGAGTAAGGAAGACTGAAGAACAATCGACGTCTTTGAATTGTGGTGTTGGCGAAAAATATTGAATATACCATGGACTGCCAAAAAAACAAACAAATCTGTCTTGGAAGAAGTACAACCAGAATGCTCCTGAGAAGCAAGGATAGCAAGACTACGTCTTATATACTTTGGACGTGTTGTCAGGAGGGATCAGTCCCTGGAGAAGGACATCATGCTTGGTAAAGTACAGGGTCAGCGAAAAAGGGGAAGACCTAACGAGATGGATTGACACAGTAGCTGCAACAATGGGCTTAAGCATAACAACGATTATGAGCATGGTGAAGGACTGGGCAGTGTTTCCTTCTGTGATACATAGGTTCGCTATGAGTTGGAACCAATTCTACGGCACCTAACAACAGCAAAATGTTTCAGAATTTGTTACATATCAGAAACTGTTTTTTGACAAGTTCATTCATTTAATATTTGCAATAAGCTTGCCAGGAACCAGGTTCAGAGAGATGCAACTTGCTGAAATCATATTACTAGGAAGTGGCAGAACACATTTGAACCAATATTTTGACTTTAAAATCCCACTCTTTTCATTTCGGTGTGACTCCAAAAGTATCAATGTAGTTTTGTTCCTTAAAGAAAATATCCATGGTGTCTGAAGCTTGTTAAAATGTTCTTAAGAAAGATATCTCAGTGGATTAATTGTTTTGCAGAATTTTTGTTCTTCACCTGCCTTCTGAGTTTGCTGGATCATGATCTTGTTTCTGGCTACCTGTTCTTCTCCTCCCACTGGGGATTCTGGCTCCTCTCTTACTTGGTCTCTCCAGCATCACGCTCTTGACCAGTCTGCTTTGTCGACCCACTGCTGATGTAATGTTTCCACAACCCATTAGTCCAAAGACATGTGGCCTTCTTTCATGGGAGGTGATCTGAGATACCAGTTTGCCAGTTCAAACAACTGAGTGTCTGCCAAAGTCATTGCCAAGATACAGAAACATATGGGGGAGGGTGTAGTAAGGACAGCACGTGGTAAAGAGTCAGATTTGAAGATTTACGGAAACTGGGTAACCTTGCTTCCTGAACTAACTGGAAGAGACCAAGACACCATCATCTAGAAACAAAAATGTCATCTTTATTACTAATCAAGCTGATATTGACAAATATACCTTATCTGCAGGCAACAGAGCTTCTTAATAATAAATTCCAGACTTCTGAGATTTGCCAATCCAATCACTGGAAAATTGCAGGTCTCCTTATGTGGTGATCTGCTCCTGTAAAACTGACAGTCCAGAATAGCAGACTAGAATGCAAGCTCCCTCTGGCAGCCAACTTCCAAAGAGAAACAGGGCCTGAAGGTGCAGAATTTATATCAAAATCACCTGTCACTTAAGATACTCCTTCCCCCCTCCCCCCTCTCCCCACAGAAGGAAGGGTTATACTCATAGATGTTTCTCCTTTGTGGCAAATAAATATTTGTCCTTCTACCCCCTCAAAAACAAAAAACAAAACTGGTTCAGTTGTAGGTATCTATAGAACCTACTAGGTACTATACCAGCATTTCTAGTAGGTACTTAGAAATGCTTGCCTAGACCTCAAAAGAGATAGGACACAGAATAATCTGTGGGGGATTGATTTATAAATCCATTGTTGTTTATTAGTCAAGTAATGATAATATTTGTGATGATCTAGGGATACCATTTACAGTCAAATATAAAGGAGTCAATAATCGACAAGTAACTGTTAATAAGCCTTCAGATTAAAAGGAACTAGTGAAATCAGGAGTAAGGGGGAAAAAAAAAGAGAAGCAAAGGGAGTAGCATCACAGAAGCTGAGGGGGATTTCAGAAGAAGACATGTTTAGTAATAGTAAATGTTTGGTTGGTAAATGGGGAGCCCTGGCAGCACAGTAGTCATAGCACTTGGCTGCTAACCAGAAGGTCGATGGTTTGGACCCCCCAGCCACTGTTCGGGAGATAGATGTGGCAGGCTGCTTCCGTGAAAACCTACAGCCTTGGAAACCCGGTGGGGCAGTTCTACTCTGTCCTATGAGTCTGAATCGACTCAGTGGCAGTGGGTTTGGTTTTTTGGCTTGGTTGGTAGATGAGAAAGAGTTTTGAGGATCCGGAAGCGCTGGACACTTAAAGCAGTAGGGACTACCTACTGGAGAAGATGGAAGTGACACTGTGGGAGAAAGAAGGAAGAATTCAGGGATCTAATCTTGAGAGGAAGCAGGAAAGGTGTGGGGCTGGGGGCCAGCCCTTGGTAGCCTCGGAAGGGAGTAGGAAGAGGAAAGATCTAAGGCCAGGTGAAAAGATGAAAGTGGATGGGAGAGAACTTGAGGAAGCTCATGCTAATAGCTGCACTGATTTTTAATGTGGCAGGAAATGGGTCATCTGTTAGGAAAGTGTAACTGGCAACAGGATGAGAGTAGAGCTTGGAAAAACTCTTGGAACATCTGTGGTGGAAAATGGACGAGACGGTCAACTGGAGACAAATTTTGAGGGCAGGGAGATTGTCCAGCAGCACTGGGCTCAGATGTTTCCCCTGAGTATTTCAGAGATGATCCGGTTTACAAAAATATCATGCTAACCAGCTACTGGGCAAGTGTGTACTGGGATTTTTGTCTCTCTTTATCATTTAATAAAGAAGAAAACAAAAACCTTAATTTCTGAATTGCCACAACCCTTGCCCCTGAAAACCTCTGTGCTCTGCAGAATTGCAGAAGACTCTAGTCAAACATCTGCTTTTTATTTACCTTTGTTTATTTAACTCTGCACTTTATAATTTTATAAACAGTAGCACAGATAACAAAATTATGGATGGTTATTTTTGTTGGAGAAGAGTTTTAAACAGTGCTCGGCAAGAATAAAAATTTTAAGCTGTCAGGAAGAGTCTCAAATTCTCTTTTTTTGAGCAAGGATTGGTTAATTTTCATTTACACAAGGAGCTGAAAACGTGTTTTCTGCCATTTTTACTTATAACTGATGGCAGCAGATGGTTGCAGAGGGCTTTGGAGGCATGTGATAGTGCAGATTTGGTGGTAGTATAGCACAGAGAGCCGCATCTTCGTTGAAATTTAGAAGAGTACGCAAGGTATAATGGGATCCTGTTTATGTCTACTATTGGTGCAGTTGCTGTAGGGTTGGTTCTGACTCATAGGCAACCCCATGTGTGTTAGAATAGAACTGTGCTACATGGGGTTTCAACAGCTGATTTTTTGTAAGTAGATAGCCAGGACTTTCTTCTGAGGCACCTCTGGGCAGACTTTAAACACCAACCTTCCAATCTGTAGTTGAGTGTCTTAGTGCTAGTGCCATCCGGGGACTGTAGGGATGTTTAAAGGCTGACGGGATATACTGAGGTTTTCAGATAAAAGTAATTGCAATACCATTTTAAGATTTCCAACAGATATATTTGTGGTAGATGTTTTCCTCACTCCTATCACTTCCACAAGGAAGGCTGTTTCCTAGTATTCCTGCTCATCGGCCTCATTCCTTATTCCATTCCGGGTATGAAGTACCTGATTGGTGAGTTCGGAGAGGAAGAGCATATGTGGATCTTCGCTCTCACCGCGTTTGTGGAGACCTGTTTTCTCCTCAGGGCTAAGTGTTTACCGGTGAGGTCACCACGTACTCTGATCTGCAGTTGTTCTGTTTCTGGAACTAGGTTACTATCTCAGCTTAATCTGGACATTGAAGATTAGAAAAGCCACTGTGTCTGCACACATAAGCCACGCACTCACGCCTTCTTCAGTAATAAAGGTATTATTTTGGTCTCGCCTACTGACCCATTAAGGAAGCCTGTGGCACAGTAGTTAAGCACTTGGCTGCTAACCGGAAGGTCACCAGTTCGAACCCACCAGCTGCTCTTCGAGAGAAAGATGTAGCAGTCTGCTTCCGTAAAGATTACAGCTTTGGAAACCCTGTGGGGCAGTTCTACTCTGTCCTATAGGGTTGCTATGAGTTGGAATTGACTCCACGGCAAAGGAACTTGGTTTGGACTGATTCGTTTGTCTCTTGCAATGGAATAAAAATCCACGCCCTGCCTCTATCTCAAAGGCACTTAGTGCGCACTCTATGAACTCAGCTGGCTTTTTTTTGTTTTTGTTTTGTTTTTTTTTCCTTGTGAAATTTGAGTGGGTCTCTGAGAGCCATGTGCAAAAAAAGAAAGTTTTCATACCATTTGATTTTCTGGTAATTCCTGTTCTTTGGAGCATCCTCTGGTGGGTCTTGAGGTGTGTGGGAAGATGGGCGGTTCAACGGAAGTGGCAACGCCTTCTTCACCCAGGATGCAGGGCTCCATCCACCTTCACGAGAGGGCAGGCTGGTTCTAGTTCTCCTTCCTTTTTTTAATTTTTAAGAAAACAATTTTTTTAAATTTATGTTTGCCAGTTGATTTGGGGTCAGTTGAGGATTTAAGAAGATCCATTAACATCTTTTACCACAATATATCCTGATGACAAAGCAGACGCTTCATTTTTAAATAATTTTTACCATGATCTCTGCACAGTGATTTCATGGTGCTTTGCTCTTTGTTGTTGTTGTTGTTGCCGCGTGCCGTCAAGTCAATTCTGGCTCATAGCAACCCTAGAGGGCAGAATAGAAGTGCCCCATTGGATTTCCAGGGCTGTCATCTTTAGGGAAGCAGATTGCCGGGTCTGTTCTCCTGCGAAGGGGCTGGTGGTTCCAGCTGTTGACCTTTCCTTTAGCTTAACCATTGTGCCTCCAGTGCTCCTCTGCCTATCTCTAGGGTATAATTTATCTCGCTGTTAATGTAATATGTTGTTGGTCAATTTATTTGTTTTTATATTCTCTTCTGTAAAATTTTAAGTTCCACAAAGACAAGGACTGTTTCTTATGGATCCCTATGGCCAATTCTTAGTTCAGTGAATGACAGAAAATAGGTATTCGGCAAATATTTGTGGAATGAAAAAATAAAGGAATTTTAAACGATCTTGAAAAAGGAATCATATCCATTCCCTTTCTTACAAACTTAGTTTAAAAGTAACCAAGTATGAAACAGAATATCTGGTAAAAAATTCTGACACTGAGCACTGGGAGTTCTTCCAGATCATACATCGCACCTTGAAGTACAACGCAGCCCATAGTTTATAACTCACCTTTGCCTCAAATATTAGGTGTGAACCTCAATTAATAAGGTGTCATTTTTATTAGCTATACTAATTAATGAACTAGCAGGGATAGAAAAATCATGCTATTAAGTCTAAAATGTTAGAAAAAAAACTACATGGAAATCATACTTAGCATGCAGACCATAGTAAAACTATATGTATACATACTTTCAGACATGTACTATCACTAGAGTGACATATGTGATGAAATATTTCAAAGTTTAGGATTATTCAGTTTTAGAGTTAAAAATTCACCACAGAACTTACGGATAAAATGTAATTGGAAATAAATGTAATGATTTACAAGACAAGCTGACACAAAGCAGCACGTTCCTGAGCTCCTTCTGTCTATGCAGTTGGAAGTCTTCAACGGACCAGCTGGCTTCCAATGAAAGCTGCACGCACGGAACCACATACGTAGTGTTTTGCATTTTTAGTACCTGCCTTTTCACAAAGGCCCTAGACTCCATCGGTAGTAACGATGTAGTTAAGCCAAAGAAAGTCAGTCTAAAAATTACTAGAGCAGTGGTACTGAACAAGATGTTTCGCATTATCTGCATGTCAAGCCGTAAGCTCATCGAAGTCACCGCTGAGGCTCGGGTCTAGGCTAGTCGAAGTTTCTCAGTTAACATTAAATTTCAGGGTACACAGTTTTCACATATAATACGACACACCCGTTTCTAAAATCATGTGGGAAATGACGGGGTAACATTCATGTGATCGAGGATTGAAGCTATGCAGTCTCATCCTAAATATATATGTTTATCAAATGTACAATTGTATTATTTAATGTGGGTGGGGCAAACAGCGAGCTTGGCTGCTAAGCAAAAGGGTAATGGTTGAGTCCTCCCAGGGACATCTTGGAAAAAAGCTCTGGCAACCTACTTCGAAAAAATCAGCCACTGAAAACCCCATGGGGCACAGTTGTACTCCGACACTCATGGGGCTGCCATGAGCTGGAATTGACTTAATGGCGACTGGTGATTTTTCTGTGGCCATTCACAATTCACACAGCTAGTGCTGGCTCTCGATGACCTACCTGATGTAATGTTTTTATAAGGCTGGGTAAGTAACTTATAAAAGATATTTATATTCAAATCTATTATAACAATAGAGGCTTTTGCTATAAATATTGGTGTTTTAGAAAGAGCTTGGCTTTACCAATGTCGTGGCAAGGTAATCTACTTTCCATGTGCATTTTACAAACTTATCTTCCTACAATAACCAAACACAAAATGGTTTAACTGCGTAGCTAAGTACCTCCGAATAGATTTAACCATCTTGAGAGACAAATGTGAATATGAAAAAACACCCTTGCACAGAAAAATTCCAAATTACCGTCCTCATAAAAAACTGCCTTAGGAGTTATCTTCCCCAAAACATTTGAAATGGGTATTGAAATTCATACTGTCAGATTATAGTATAAGATTGGATATTTTAAAACCAATTTGCAAGACTAATAATTGGGAGAATTACTTCATAAAATATAAAATTACACGGTAAAACACAAGAGAAACAAGGACATGTGCATTAATTGTTGCCATAGCAGTTAAACCTGTAGCTGTTGAGTTAATTCCTACTCAAAACGACCCCACGTGTGTCAGGCTAGAACTGTGCTCCACAGGGCTTTCAATGCTCATTTTTCAGGCGCTGATAACCAGGCTTTTCTTCCAAGGTGCCTCTGGGTGGACTCAACCTTTTTGTTAGTAGACGAGTACTTTAACCATTTGTACCACCAGTGACTCCAAGACCTGCCGTAAAAAAAACAAAACCAAAGCCGTTGCCATTAAGTCAATTCCAACTCATCGTCCCTATAGGCCAGAGTAGAACTGCCACATAGGGTTTTCAAGGAGCACCTGGTGGATTCCAGCTGCCGGCCTTTTGGTTAGCAGCCATAGCTCTTAACCACTACGCCACTAGAGCTGCCATAGACGATATATATTTACTACCTATACTCATGGCAAGTCCATGCTTTTGTTTATAATGATGTTACTTGGCACAACCTTTCTGATATCGATGCTCTCAAAGGTGCTAAGATCTTCTTGATAAAATGACGTTTTTGTAAGCCTGTTTGGGCAGCTGGATTTGGGAAGAGTTCATAAAGTTTTAAAGAAATACAGTCATTCAGTGCTAACCAGTGATACATTAAACCATTTATTTGTGGTAAGACAGACATTTCCATATACTTATTGTTTCCCATAATGAAAGGTTTAAATCTTCCTTTCTCTTGTTGAGAAATTTAATTTTTGCTGGAAGCAGCTCAGATTGTTCAAGATTTTTTTTAAAAAATGGCAAAGCTTCAGAAATTCCAAACTAACAATTATTTTTCAAAGTTATAGTTACATAGTACATCTGAGAAATCTGGTATAAGTATATTTTTTAAAAATACATTGCACAAAAAGACTTTACAGAGTTATTTATGAGACTCATGTTTAATCATAGAAAAATTTTTATCAATACACAGTCTTAGTAAAAAGTGCAATATATTGTCTGTATTTGGCATACTGACATAGACTAACAGGTATATCTAACTTGATTTGAAATTCTTTCCTTCCCGTAATCTTTTATTCCCAGATACAGAAGTCTGTTGAAATCCAGAATACGTGGCACAGTGGTTAAGAGCTCGGCTGCTAACCAAAAGGGTGGCAGTTCAAATCCACCAGCTGCTCCTTGGAAACCCTATGGGGCAGTTCTACTCTGTCCTGTAGGGTCGCTATGAGTTGGAACCAACCTGACAGCAAAGTTTTAGTATTTTTTTTTCTTTATTCCTTGTAGGTGTTTTGTACTGTAGTAATTTTTCTTCTCAATATCAAATTAATTAAAATATTAAACCTGCTTAATTTATTTTTATCTTTATAACAGGATTACTTTGGGGATTTTTTTAATAGAAAAAAGTGTAAGTTGCTGCTTATCCTTTCCTAAGTAATTTATTAGCTCAAAATCACATTGACATTCTAGATTTGTTACGAAAACTTAACAAAATAGCCCTGAAAAGGTCAGAATGTTTCCATATGTATATTTTTAAATTGGTTAAAAAATAAGAAAATGCTTTATCAGAGAGATCACAGTTACAACTAATTTAAATGTGTGTGCAAAATTATCAGTATTGGTTTTCACAAGTATTTGGTTTATGTTAAATATGTTGATAACAACAGAAACGGTAACAGAAGTTTCTCCTGTATAATCTTATAATTTTTCATCAAAAAAAAAAAAAAGAAAAAGAAAAAACAACCTTCAGTGTGGGTTAACAAATCATGGCTTGGTAATTGTAATGAAAATATAGATGAACTCTAATCATCATAAATCATTCCCGCATAACTTATACCACGTGCCATCGAAGGGTAGCTGTACGTGAACTTTGTGAACTTCGCCAGTGCAAACCATCAAACTGTGAATTAAGACCTTTTCACTTCTTTCACTGGCATAGGGGGCGCTATATTTCCCCTACAGTTTTAATCAATAAAAGGCATCCCCTTCAATTATTGGGGCTTAAGAAAGATAGAGATCCTTCAGCGTGTATGGTAAATGCATCCCCAGTGAGAGAAATATCTTACAAAAGCTTAACTAAAGCCGTTGCCCTGCAGTAGATTCCGACTCAACTAGGACCCTGGAATTTCATCTTACATCACTGAACACTCGTTCATATATGGGCAATCTATACATGTTAACTTATAGAACTGACAACTGTATCTTAAACGTCAGAATTGACTGGCAAATACAGATATTCTATTTCCTGCAACTGCTGGACGATGGTACAATTTACATGGAGATACCAGTTGAACATACATATCTTTGATTACTGAATTTAAGCATTCCATACGGTTTAAAGCAATTAGCATTACGCACCTGCGAGAGGTGGGAAGTGCTGTGTCTTTGGAAGGGCAGCGTGGGCTTGTTTAAGAACCCGTGACATATGAGGAGAGTTGACCTAAGTTGTAGGCACTGAGCGTGAAATAGGAAATGCAGCCCTCGGAGTCATCCGTTAAGATCCTCTTATCTCCTTGCAGAAGGAATCTGAACTTCACGTGTTGCTGGTGCTGGTGGACAGCCAACAGTGTTTATCCCAAATGCGGGCTGGGAGTCGAGTTAAAAGCCTTTTATAGTCTTTTGGTCTCAGAGGAAAACCAGCTGTAGAAATTACCTGCCCGCTACCACCACCAAACAGCGTCTATCGAGCGCTCCCATCCACGTGGGTTCTATCAGAGCCAGGCTAATGAAAATTAACTCCAAATCCAGCCTGCGCAAGCAAAAACGAACAGTTTTTCCAGCCTGTGTTCTTATTTTTCTCCGAATGCTCTAACTTTTCAGAGTTATGGTATATGGTCTGTTCTTATAGTTCAGAAATGGTGGCAGCTGTCAGTCTGAGAAAGGAGACAGACATGAAAACATATGTAAAAACCCATTATTACTAAAAGTGTTGCTGACATTTCAAAGTCAAGAGACAATTCCTCCTTCTGAGCCCCTCAAACAGGGTTCACTCACTCGTGTTATGTTTAGCGAAAGCCACAGGAATATCAAAAATTTCCTCTCTTTTGTCCTTAACCCGCAGGAAGTCTTAACGTGAACAGTTTTCTTTCTTTTTTTTTTTCGCCATGGACAACTCTTATTTCCCTTTGGGCAGTACGTTTGGTTCAAGCTCATATTTATCTATATTTTAAGCTTGTAATCCTTCTTTTCCAATGAATGTTGGTGAGGAGCAAGCCTCTCAAAATCACAGAAACAAAGTTGAACTGTCTAGGTAAATGCCCCTCTGCACCATGTTACAAATGGATCGACGCTGCAATAAAATCAGGCCAGTTAGATGTCTGCAGATGCAGAGGCTATTTATACTTAGTTCTCTTGACAGCTGATGACATCATATGAGCTATTTCCAATTATCTGAATAATGCAAAGTAAACCTACCTCTGGATCATGTTCTCCAAGTATCATTCCAGATGCAACTGTGACTTACTCAGGAAATCTTGGACTATGGGGTATAACTACTGCTGGGTCTTGTAAGAACAAAGAAAAAAAATAAGGCAGAAGAAAGTCTTTTTTTAAATATAATTTAATACACCTGGGATTTATGACTAAGGTATAAGATTTTTCTTGGACAACACTGAATACTCTGAAATAGCAGTTTTGACTTTAAATAGCTGTATCTGGAATTACATTTTAGAAAACCAAGGCTGTGATTCAGTTAGAGAAAGAAGAAGTAGATGATTCAAAGTTACCGTAATAAGGAAGACCTATTAGATATGAAAAGGAATTCAACTGAAATGACTAACCCTTTTTCTTTAATGTACACAGATTTTCACAGATTAAAAATTAATCAAAACTTGAGAGAAATCAGAGTTAGATGAATTTGACATATTAAGATAAGTTGTTGGTTTTCAAAACACTCTTGCAATTTGTTAAAAACCAAGTGCCAGAAATATTATTAGAGGTACTGCTCCCAAAGATTTCATAGCAGTGTTTCAGCTTCAGAAATCACAAAGAATTTTGATAAGCTCCGGACAGTTCTCTGAATTATCTAATTTATATCTAGGGCTATACATAGTACTGGTAAAATATTCATTGCATCACGTAAGGTGACTGAGTAGCACTGAGATTAAGAATGGGAGAAAAATATCAGGGGAAAAATTCAGTAAGATCCCCACTATATTTCCATTAACACAAAATCAGGAAACAGCACTAAAGTGCCAATAATCTTTGGAAAGATTAAGAAAAGATGGTGAGCACATCTTTGATCCTTTCTTCTGTCTTTCAGCGGTTTCATCTGTAGGTTTTCTAAGAGAATCCTAATCCTTAAGGAGCTTCCGTTTTTCCCACAAAGGAAGGTTTGATGAAAAACTTTGACCATCTCTGCAGACACTCACGTATTTGACTCTTGTATTAGCACTGGTCTTCACCTAATTTCAGTAGGGAACCACAGACATTAAGACTGTTATTTACTGAGGCGAAAACAGAGATGTAGGGAGAAGGGTTTTTGGTCTAGCCCTTTCTTTCCTGTTAGGAATCCTGGTAAGAGGGCATCATACCTATCCATTGTGATCAGATGACAAGTAGTGCAAAGACATAATGGCAGCAAAAACAGATGGAAGGGTGGACAGAGTTAGATCTCTGATGATGTCTTTGAACCACTGAATTAACTCTGGGACAACTGACCTCCAGAGACAGAAAGCCTTCCCCTGGAGCTGACATCCTGAATTTGGACTTGCAGCCTACTAACTGTGAGAGAATAAATTTCTCTTTGTTAAAGCGATCCACTTGTGGTATTTCTGTTATAGCAGCACTAGATAACTATGACAGTCTCCCTTCCTCCTTGGACCATTGTGCAAAAGAAAGGAGAGAGAATGAAAAGATTTTTACTTCTGTTTATGACAAAAGCATGCCCTTCTTATGAACTGAAGTTTGACAATAATCTCTTGTGGAAAAAAAGCAAGACTCAGAATTTGCCACTCACAAGAACTGGATTGCAAGAAGGGCAGTGCTCTTAGCCAAGGCTGAGGACCAACACTTTATAGTACCTTATTCCAGGGAGTTATAGGCTTTCTTTCAAACAGAAGTAAACTTAAGTTCCCCTCTAGGAATTGTCTTGGCATTTGATAAAGTCCAATACCTACTCTTGATAAAAACTCTCAATAAAATAGGAATAGAAGGGAGATTCCTCAGTGTAATAAAAGACATCTGTACAAAACCAACAGCCAACATCATTCTCAACAGAGAAAGGCTGAAAGCATTCCCCCTAAGAACAGGATCAAGACAAGGATACCATTTATCACAACTCCTATATAACATTGTGCTGGAAGTCCTAGCTAAAGCAATAAGGCAAGAAAAAGAAATAAAAAGCATTCAAACTGGAAAGGAAGAAGTAAAACTATCCCTATTCACAGATATGATCCTCTACATAGAGAACCCCAAAGATTCCACAAGAAAACTACTCAAACTAATAGAAAGTTTCAGCAGAGTAGCAAGATTCAAGATCAACATACAAAAATCAGTTGGATTCTTATACACCAAAAAAGAGAACTTCTATAAAGGAAAACAATAATAGCTACTGACAAGATAAAATACTTAGGAATAATTCTAACCAGGCACATAAAAGACCGACACAAAGAAAACTACAAAACACTATTGCAAGAAACTAAAAGAGACCTACATAAGTGGGAAAACATACCATGCTCATGGATAGGAAGACTCGACATTGTGAAAATGTCATTCCTACCCAAAGCTATCTACAGATATAATGCAATCCTGATACAAATACCAAAGGAATTCTTTAAGGATATGGAGAAATAAATCACAAACATATGGAAGGGAAAGAGGACCTGGACAAGCACAGCATTGTTGAAGAAAAAGAACAAAGTAGGGGGCCTCACACTGCTTGATCTCAGAACCTACTATACAGCCATGGTAGTCAAAATAGCCTGGTACTGATACAACAACAAACACATAGACCAATGGAACAGAATCGAGAACCCAGATGTAAATTCCTTCACCTATGATCAGCTGATCTTTGACAAAGGAACAAAGGTCATTAAATGGGGAAAAGAGAGTCTTTTTAACAAATGGTGCTGGAAAAACTGGATGCCCATCTGTAAAAAAATAAAACAGGACTCATACTTCATACCATACACAAAAACTAACTCAAAATGTATCAAATACCTAAATATAAAACTTAAAATGATAAAGTTTATGGAAGAAAAAGTAGGGACAACACCAGGGGCCCTAATATAGGGCATAAATAAAATACAAACCATAACTAACAATGCACAAATGCCAGAAGATAAATTAGATATCTGGGAGCTCCTAAAAACTAAATACTTATGCTCTTCAAAAGATGTCTCAGAAAGAGTAAAAAGAGAACCTACAGACTGGTAAAACCTTTTGGTTATGACATATCCGACAAGGGTCTAACATCTAAAATCTATAGAATACTTCAACACCTCAACAACAAAAAGACAAATAATCTAATTGAAAAATGGGCAAAGGATATGAACAAACACTTCACCGAAGAAGACATTCAGGTGATTAACAGGCACATAAGGAAATGTTCTCAGTCATGAGCTATCAAATAAATGCAAATCAAAACTACAGTGAGATACCATCTCACCCCAACACTGCTGGCACTAGTCAAAAAAACATAAAATAACAAGTGTTGGAGAGGTAGCAGGGTGATCGGAACTCTTAGCTACTGCTGGTGGGAATGTAAAATGGTACAACCACTATGGAAAACTACATGTTGTTGTTGTTAGGGGCCGTGGAGTTGGTTCCAACTCATAGCAACCCCAAGTACAACAGAAGGAAGCACTGCCTGGTCCTGCACCATCCTAACAATCTTTGCTATTGTTGAGCCCACTGCTGCAGCCACTGTGTCACCATCTCATCAAGGGTCTTTCTCTTTTTCCCTGACCCTCTGCTTTACCAAGCAGATGTCCTTCTCCAGGTACTGGTCCCTCCTGATAACATGTCCAAAGAATGTGAGACAAAGTCTTGCCATCCTCACTTCCAAGGAGCACTCTGGCTGTACTTCTTCCAAGACAGACTTGTTTGTTCTTCAGGCGATATTCCTCGCCAATACCATAATTCAAATGCATCAATTCTTTTCTGTCTTCCTTATTTATTGTCTAGCTTTTGCATGCATTTGAGGCTATTGAAATACCATGGCTTGGGTCAGGAGCACCTTAGTTTTCAAAGTGACATCTTTGCTTTTTAAAACTTTAAAAAGTTCTTTTGCAGCAGATTTGCCCAATGTAATACATCATTTGATTTCTTGACTGTTACTTCCATGGGCATTGATTGTTGATCCAAGTAAAATGAAATCCTTGACAACTTCAGTATTTTCTGTTTATCATGATGTTGCTTATTGGTCCAGTTGTTTTATTTACATTGAGAAGTACTCCATGCTGAAGGCTGTAGTCTTTGATCTTCATCAGTAAGTGCTTCAAGTCCTCTTTGCTTTCAGCAAGCAAGGTTGTGTCATCTGCGTATTGCAGGTTGTTAATGAGTCTTCCACCAATCCTGAAAGTGATATGGCATCTCCTTAAAAAGCTAGAAATAGAAATACCATATGATCCAGCAATTCCACTGCTAGGAATATATCCTAGAGGAATAGGAGCCGTCACACAAATAGACATATTCACACCCAAGTTCATTGCAGCATTATTCACAACAGCAAAAAGATGGAAACAATCTAAGTGCCCATTCACAGATTAATGAATAAACCAACTATGGTACATACACGCAATGGAATAGTTCGCAACGATGAAGAACAATAATGAATCACAACATGGATGAATCTGGAGGGCACTATGCTGAATAAAATAAGTCAATCACGAAAGGACAAATATTGTATGAGACCACTATTATAAAAACCCAAGAAAAGGTTTACATACAGAAAAAAAAATCAATATTGATGATTATGAGGGAGGGGAGGAGTGGAGAGGGGAAATCATTAAGTAGATAGTAGACAAGGTAACTTTGGTGAAGGGAAACACACACAAATAGGGGAAGGCAGCACAACTTGACAAAGGCAAAGTCATAGACGCTTCCTAGACACATCCAATATCTTAAGGGGCCAAGTTACTGAGGCTGAGGGCTGATCATCATGGTCTCAGGGGACATCTAGGTCAACTGGCATAGTTCATAAAGAAAATGTTGTACATCCAACTCTGGTGAGTAGCATGTGGGGTCTTCAAAGCTTGTGAAAGCCATCTAAAATACATATATTGGTCCCATCATGTTCAGAGCAAAGGAGAAGGAAGAAAAGGAAAGACACAAAGACAATATTAGTCCAATGGACTAATGGACCACATGAACCACAGCCTCCACCAGCGTGAGCCAGACGAACTAGATGGTGCCTGACTATCACCACTAACTGCTCTCATGGGGATCACAGTAGAGGATCCCGAAGAGAGCTGCCGAAAAATGTAGAACCAAGTTCAAATTCACAAAAATAGACCAGGCTTACTGGCCCGACAGACACTGGAGGAGTTCCTGAGACTACAGCCCCCAGATATCCTGCCAACTCAGAACTGAAGCCATTGCCAAAGTCCACCTTTCAGCCAAAGATTACCCATAACCAACCTATTGCCATTGAGTCAATTCTGACTCATAGCAACCCTATATGAGTAGAACTGCCCAACATGGTTTCCAAGGAGTGGCTGGTAGATTCCAACTGGCAAGCCTTTGGTTAGCAGCCAAACTCTTAACCACTGTGCCACCAGGGCTCCAGACCTATAAAACAAGCAATAACACACATGAGGCTTATGCTTCTTAGTTTAACCAAGTATATGAGACTAAATGGGCAACACCTGCCCAAAAGTGAAGATGAGAAGGCAGGAAGGGACAGGGAAACTGGACCAACAGACATGGAGAACCCAGGGGGGAAAGGGAAAGGGAGAGTGTGCTGACACATTGGAGGAGTTGCAACCTATGTCACAAAAATTTTGTGCATATATTTTTGAATGAAAAACTAATTCGAGCTGTAAATGTTCGCATAAAACACAATAAAATTAAGGGGAAAAAAAAAAAAACTGCCTGGGAATCAACAGGGAGGAGAGTCCACTGAAACCTCAGGCGGAGGAAGCAAGCCCTCATGATTTCTGTCCCGCGGGTGAGGGCAAAATCTTGTCGTAAGTCCGCAAACTCCAAAAAGCTATTCCGAGGGAGCACTGATAACATCACTTGAAAGGGATGACGATGACTGTGCAGGCAATTGTTAGCGATCTATCATTTTGTTGGAGCGTTTTCTTTTTCTGACTCCGACATGTAACACGATTTTGTTACGGAAGGAGCTTTTCTTGGCCTTCCCAGCCACTAACCCAGAGCACATAGTCTTTCAATGTTTCAGAGTGGAAAGCGGAGGCTTCGTGCACAGATATTGCAGGAAACAAGGATTTGAGAAACAAGTAAAGAGTCAGCGATTAATACAGGAAGCAACTTCAGGTCTCAACAAAGATGCGAAATGATTATTATCGAAATAACATTCATAGTTTTTTTTTTTAACTGAGTAAGCTGACACAGTGGCTGCAACAATGGGCTCAAGCGTAACAGCAACGATGGTGAGGACGGTGCAGGGCCGGGCAGTGTTTTGTTCTGTTGTACGCAGGGTCACTATGAGTCGGAACCAACTCGACGGCACCTACCAACAGCAACAAACTGGAAAATGTATACTGTTGCTGTTGTTAGCTGCTTTCGATTGGACTACAAGTCACGGTGGCACCATGCACAATGCGATGGGACCGTTGTGATCCACATAGGGTATTCATTGGCTGATTTTTTGGAAGTAGATCCCCAGGCCTTTCTTTCTAGTCTGTCTTAGTCTGGAAGCTCCACAGAAACCTGCTCGACATTAGAGAAGTACACAGCTTCCAAGGACAGACAGGTGGTGGCGGTGCTTGAGGTGCCTTGGCTGGAAGTCCAACCTGTGCCTCCTGCGTGGAAAGTGAGAGTTCTATCACTGAACCACCACTGCCCCCAAAATAGTTATAAGACAAGAA
>NW_004444088.1:6514137-6611292 GCF_000243295.1 Trichechus manatus latirostris
GTTCGGCTGAGTTCTTTATCTCTTCATTTGATGTTCTAGGGTTTCAGGATTGTTGATTCTCTGTTTGGCTTCGTTTTTCGGATCTTTGTTGTAGAGGGACAGCGTGGTGCTTCTGCCTAGAGCGCCATCTTGCCGGACCCTCCGTGAAACTATTTTTAAGAACATTTTTTTAACAGGTAAATGTAGGTTAATAGATTATTGCATATTTACTATTGCTTAATTGTCAAACTGAACATAATTGCGGGGATTTAATAAAATTATTCCAAAATATCCAGGTAACAGCACAGTAGGTTAGATGGAGAAAGATAAATGACAACAATGTGTCAGTGCCTACCCTGCCGAGTGTGATTTTAGTCTAATTGTCACATATGGGAAAGAAAACAGAGTGAATAAAACAATACTTACATAATTAATCAAATTAGATGCTTTTGATAGAGAAAGATCCTTTAAATAATTTGATACAAATGTAAACATGATCTCCATTGTATAATACAAAAGAACTTTAAAAAAAATTATTGCTTTATTGGGATATGCTAAATTTTTTTCAGATGCAGTGCCTTCATAAGCCACTTGAGATGAAACTCCAAAATACCATTCACGTATCTGAAGATGGATTCTAAGGTATTGTGAATCATAAGAGTAAAACATGTGAAATTATCTGGGGAAAAGTCCCGGAGGGAGAAGGAAGCCACAGAGACTGAGCATACAGACAGAAGAGTGAAAATTAAACCGTAGTGACTAACAGAAATCAACAGATCCAAGAGGGGACTTGAGGGAGGGGGGATAACTATGTAATGAGCAATTTTGTATTTAATAAATTAAATAATTAAAATTAAAATACTGTGGGGGTTTGCAAGGTGAAGCCTTTTCGCTATCTCCCCTATGAAATCCTCAGTGAATTCTATATTGCTCAGGAATGGTTTTATGTGAATCAATGTATTTGAAAAGATACTTTGAGTAAATATAAAGTCTGAGGTTTAGAAAATATGGGACGGAAAAAAAAATAGGGAGAACATGGTTACCTTAATATCTGTGAATCTGTTGAACTATCACCGAGAAGCTCAGCATTTGGAAATAAAAGGTATGAGTCAGAGCACATCAGAACAATCTGACCTGCTTCCAACTGAGAGAGGAAAGTAAGTTAGCTAACAGTGGGGTTTCTTGATATGATGGCTATTTACTCCTCAACCAAAGCCATTTGCCATTGGGTCAACTCTGACTCCTGAGTAGAACTGTGCTCAGTAGGGTTTTCAAAGGCTGACTTTTCAGAAGTATATCGCCAGGCCTCTCTTTCGAGGTGCCTCTGGGTGGACTAACATCCAACCTTTTGGTTAGTAGCTGAGCGCCTTAATCATTTGCACCCAGGGACTCCATCCACTCCTCAACCCCCCTCCAAACCCAATTTTAACTTTGGGGAAACAAAAAGAAAATCCGCACTGGCACTGGGAAGTAAGAAAGGGGCATGTTGGTCCACGTTTCAAGGAATGTTTGCTGTTGATTAAGCATAGCAGACAAAACTGAAGGAAAACGCTGAGGGCCCAAACAGATCTCTTCCCAGAAGGTGGTATGATGTCATGGCAAGAACCAGGATGGAGATAGAAGGCTCTCGGAAGTGTCCTTGACCACAGCCCTTATTTTGCAGAAATGAGAACTGATGGTTAGGCCACATGGAAACAGATGGAAGACACAATAACTAGAAATGATTTTGAAAATGTATTCTTGATTTCATTCAACAAATATTTGCAATCCATATTGTAGACGCTAGAAAGGAAGCAGTAAACAAGGCAAACTGTTCTGAATCTTCCATTCTTATGGGGAAGATAGACAATAAACAAATCAACAAAAAAACCAAACGAGTAAAGAATGTGATTGAAGGAAATACCATCTGTGCTGTGAATGAAGACAAGCATGGTAACGAGACAGAAAGTGAGTAGGTGACCACAGAAGGTCTCTAAAGAGGTGGTATTTGAGTAAAGGCCTGAGTGGTGTGAAGAAAGAGCCCTCCGAAAATGCTGAGAAAGATATTTTGGGAGCAAAAAAGGCCGATGGAGCTCTGAATGTAAAGAGGCTCAGGTTATAAAGAGTGTAATTCCGAGAACTGCGAGAAGGACATGTGTCTGGAGGGGAGGAAGAAGAAAAAGAGTTCTCTAAGAATATTAGCATTTGAAAGCAATAGAGCACCTAAAGGTAGCTGACTTCTTATAACTGAAAGCATCAAGAAATCTGGCTCTCTCACTGCTGAGACAGGAAGCAGGAAAAGAAAAGAGATTGACTAACCCTGAAGTGGAGATGAGCATAACCCGAAAAGCTGATGCAGAGCTGTGACTTCACTGAATCTACAGAGTAACCTTCCAAAGGGACAGTTCTTTCCTAGGTGTGTTTCTGAACCAGGCTCTGCACACTTTCTAAAAGCCGATGGCTCACTGAGATTATCTTAATCATTGTTCTGGTTTAAGATCTTCAAGGAGGATTTGACAGCATTCAAGACCCTGGAAAGGAGATTTAAAGAAGGTAGTCTTAATCCTAAGTGCACATTAGAATCACCTGGCAAGCTTATAAATATATTCATTTATTTACATTTATCCATACATGTTTGGACTCCACTTTAGAAAAATCAACTCAGAATTTCTGGAGGGTGAGGCCTGGTCATGGACATATTTTCATGTCTTTTTTGTTTATTGTTGTAAATTAAGTGAAAGTTTACATTTCAAGTTAGTCTCTTATACAAAAATTTATATATACATTGTTAGGTGACCCTAATTGCTCTCCCTATACTAGGACAGCACACTCCTCCTTTCCACTCCTAATTTCCTGTGTCTATTCAACCAGCTCCTAACCCTGTCTGCCTTCTCATCTCACCTCTGGACAGAAGCTGCCCATTTAGTCTCATGTATCTACATGAGCTAAGAAGCACACTCTTCAAGAGTATCATTTTATGTCCCACGGTCCAGTTCCACCTTTGTCTGAAGCATTGGCCTCGGGAATTGTTTTAGTTCTGGGCTGACAGGGAGTCCGGGGGCCATGCTTTCCGGGGTTCCTCCAGTCTCAGTCAGACCATTAAGTCTGGTCTTTTTACTAGAACTTAAGTTCTGCACCCCACCTTTCTGCTGCTCCATCAGGGACTCTCTGTTGTGTTCCCTGTCAGGGCGGTCATTGGTGGTAGCCGGGCACCATCTAGTTCTTCTGGTCTCAGGCTGATGAAGTATCTGGTTTATGTGGCCCTTTCTGTCTCTTGGGCTAATACTTTCCTTGTGTCTTTGGTGTTCTTCATTCTCCTTTAGCCCAGGTGGTTAGGACCAATTGATGCATCTTAGATGGCTGCTTGCAAGCTTTTAAGAACCCCATACGCCACTCACCAAAGTAGGATGCAGAACATTCTCTTAATAAACTTTGTTATGCCAATTGACCTAGATGTCCCCTGAAAGCATGGCCCCCAGACCCTCGCCCCTGCTACTCTGTCTCTCAAAGTGTTTGATTTTATTCAGGAAACTTCTTAGCTTTGGTTTAGTCCAGTTGTGTTGACTTCCCTGTAGTATATGCTGTCCTTCCCTTCATCTAAGATAATTCTTGTCTACTATCTAGTTAGTAAATAACCCTCACCCTCCCTCCCCACCCTCGTAACCATCAAAGAATGTTTTCTTCTGTGTTTAAACCTTTTTTTTGAGTTCTTATAATAGTGGTCTTATACAATATTTGTCCTTCTGTGACTGAATTCACTCAGCATAATGCCCTCCAGATTCCTCCATGTAATGTTTCACGGCTTCATCGTTGTTCTTTATCATTGCGTAGTATTCCACTGTGTGAATATACCATAACTTTTTTATCTATTCGTCCATTAATGAGCACCTAGGTTGTTTCCATCTTTTTGCTTTTGTGAACAGTGCTGCAATGAACATAGGTGTGCATATATTTATTCGTGTGATAGCTCTTATTTCTCTAGGATATATTCCAAGGAGAAGGATTGCTGGATAGTATGGTACTTCTATTTCTAGCCTTTAAGGAAGCACCAAATCGATTTCGAAAGTGGTTGTGCCATTTTATATTCTCATGGGCATATTTTTAAATTTCCCTAAGTGATTCTAATATACAGCCTCAGTTAAGAACTGGTGTTTTAGGAGAATTTTTTTCATTTGGAACAATACTGACCTTGTATAAAATTCTCTGTCCAAGATAAGTACCCAGAAAAAGGAAAGGTGAATTAAACTATAATAAGTAAAGACACAACATCATCAACAACAAATCCTGAAAATATTCCATTAAAAAATGAGAAGAGAAGCAGAGGGGGCCGAGTGTGGGTGAAGAAGGGTGGGGAGTGGGGAAGTGAATGTCACAAATTACCAGAGCTCTGCAGCCCCTCAGGAAGAAGCAAAGATGGTGCACGGAGCCAGATTTCTGTGCTAAAATCATTGGAGGAAATCAAGTGTGTCCTCATTCAAGACCATGCATAGTCTTTATTAAAGGAAAAGAAAAATGTGGTGGGGCTTTGATTGCAAAAAACTGGGTGTTGACTGCGGCTCACTGTGCCCTGGACAAAAGAACCAAGGTCATTCTTGGAGCTCACACAAGAAACAATACTGAGCCAGAAAACCAAATTATGTCCATTAAGAAACAGATTGCCTATCCATGCTATGACCCAGACACACCTGAGGGTGATCTTAAACTTGTACAGCTGAACAAAAAAGCGAAACTTAATAAAAATGTGGCAATCCTTCCCCCACCTAAAAAAGGGGAGGATGTGAAGCCAGGAACAGTGTGCCGAGTTGCAGGGTGGGGGAAGTTTCACAATAATTCACCTCAGCCTTCAGATACTCTGAGAGAAGTCAGTATCACTGTCATAGACAGAAAAATCTGCAATGATGAAAAGCACTATAATTATAATCCTGTGATTGGACTGAATATGATTTGTGCCAGAAGCCTCAAAGGTGGAAAAGACACATGTAATAGAGATTCTGGAAGCCCTTTGATATGTGACAGTATTTGCAGAGGCAGCACTTCCTTCGGCCTTCGAAAGAAATGCGAGACCCTCGAGGACTTGGCGCCTATGTTCTTCTCTCAGAGAAATACCTCACGTGGATAACTAAGACTACCAAGGGGAAACCTTGGATAACTAAGAATATCAACGGGACAGCTTAGATAACTATCTCATTTACTGTCATTTCTTAATTTTACTATAAATAAAATCAATTTGTACGACTAAAAAAAATGAGAAGATTAAGAGAATGAGTAGACAACCCACAGATTGGGAGAAAATATTTGCAATATACATATGTAAAGATGGACTTGTGTCCAAAATACGAATGAATTCTTAAAACTCAAAAATAAGAAAAGAAATGGCACAATTAAAAAATGGGCAAAAAATCTGAACAGACACCTAACCAAGGAAGATATACAGATGGCGCATAGACATAAGAAAAGGTGCTCAAAATTTTATGTCATTAGGGAAATGCAAATTAAAACAACAATGAGATACCATTACACAGCTATCAGAATGGCTAAAGTCTAAACCATTTGTCAAATTATCTGATGAGAATGTGGAGCAACCGGAACTCTCACTGCTGGCAGGAGTCCAACATGGCAAGGCCACTTTGGAAGACAGTCTGGCAGTTTCTTACAAACTTAAACGTAAGCTTACCATACAATTCAGTAATTGTGCTCTTAGGTATTTACACAAATGAGTTGAAAACTATGATCACGCAAAAAAACTTCCTCTGAATATTTATAGCAGCTTTATTTATAATTTCCCCAAAATTGGAAGCATTTAAGATGTCTCTCAATAGATGAATGGATAAATAAACTGTGGTATATGCATACAATGAAGCATTACTCAGCAATAAAAATAAATGAGCTATCAAGCCAAGAAAAGACATGGAGGGAACTTAAAGGCATATTGTGAAGTGAAAGGAGCCAGTCTGAAAAGTCTGCATCCTATACGATTCTAATTATAAGGCATTTGGGAAAAGACAAAACTGTGGCCCTGGTGGCATAGTGGTTAAGTGCTATGACTGCTAACCAAAGGGTCGGCAGTTCAAATCCACTAGCCACTCCTTGGAAACTGTATGGGGCAATTCTACTCTGTCCTATAGGGTTGCTATGAGTCAGAATTGACTCTACGGCAATGGGTTTGGTTTTTTGTTTCTATGGAGACAGTAAGAAGGTCAGTGGTTGCCAGGGATGGGATAGGAGGGATGAATAAGTGGAACTCAGGCATTTAAGACAGTGAAACTATTCTGTATGATACTGTAGTGATGGAAACATTATCATTTCAAAAACCATAGAAACCATAGAACTATGCAAGCGTTCCTGGGTGGTGCAAAGGTTAATGTGTTTGGCTGCTAACCGAAAGGTTGGAGGTTCAAGTACACCCAGTAGTGCCTTGGGATAAAGCCTGGTGATCTACTTCCAAAATATTAGGTACTGAAAATCTTATGGAGTACAATTCTACTCTGACACACCTGGGAACTTCATGAGTCAGAATCGACTCGATGGCAACAACAATGTACAACAACAAAAAGTGAACTCTTATGTAAACTATGAGCTTCAGTTAAAATGATGTATCAATATTAATCAATTGTATAAAGTGTACCACACTATCGCAAGAGGTTAATGAGGGAAACTGAGGGGGAGGGGATGGTATATGGGAATTCTCTGTACTTTTTGCTCAATTTTTCTATAAACTTAAAACTACTCTAAAAAAAAAATCAATCAAAAAAAAAAAAAAAAAAGAGACCATGTTTCAGTTCTTAATGTATCCCTCAGGAAATGTCTGTTATTATTTGTAGTGGTTATACCATTTCACAATTTCATAAACAATGGTTAATAGTCCAAGTATATCCAAAAAAAAAAAAAAAAAAAAAAAAGGGTAGGGGGGTTGAACCTCTTACTAGAAAGGAAAGGGAAGATAATAGTTCTGCCAAAGGGGTAATACAGGAAACTAAGTGAGACTTCAGCTTTATGATCTAAATAAAATGTAAGAAAACTTGGTAGCTATGAAAAAAGAGATATAAAATTAGATTAAAACAATATACAGGTTAAAAAAACATATTTGAAGAGGAAAAGTTAGAAAACCAACAAGATCATCAAAAAGAAATGTTTCTGGATAAAGTGGAATTGCCACTGTAGAATTTTTCGTTTATTTTCAAACCAAATTTATTTTCAGAGAAATCTGCCACTACATTACTTTATTGTGTCCATAATATTTTAAAAAATATTTTATTTAGATATAACTGACGCTGCATAAACTCATCGTTTTTGAAGTGAGTGTAAAATTGAGTTGTTTTTCAGCATATTTACAAGGCTGTGTAATCATCACCATTATACAATTCCAGAATATTTTTGTCACCCCAAAAAGATACCCCATAACCCTAACCAATCATGCTCCAATAGCCCCTCCCCCCAACCCTTGGAAATCGCTAATGCACTTTCTATGAATTTTCCTATTCTGGATATTTCACATAAACCGAATCATATACTATGTGGTCTTTTGTGTCTGGCTTCTTTTACTTGACATATTTTCAAGATTCATCCATATTGTAGCATGTATTGTTACTTCATTTTTATGACTGAATAATATTTCATTGTATAGATACGCCACATTTATTTATCCATTCATCAGTTGATGGGCGTTTGAATTGCTTCTACGTTTTGGCTATTATGAATAACGATGCCATGACCGTTCCTGTACAAATTTTTGTGAGAACATAGGTTTTAATTTCTCTTGTGTATGTGATTAAGAGTGGAATTTCTGGGTCATATGGTAACTCTATGTTTAACTTTTTGAGGTACTGACCAACTGTTTTCCAAAGTGGCTGTGACATTGTAAATTCCTACCAGCAAAGCGCGAGGGTTCCAACTTCTCTGCATCCTCTCCAACTCTTGTTGTCTGTCTTTTTTTATGATAATTTAAGCGAGAATGGAATATCATCTTACTGGGGTTTTGATTTCCATTTTCCTAATGACTAATCATGTTGAACGTCTTTTCATATGCTTATAGGCCACTTGTATACCTTCCTAAAGAAATGTTTGCTTAAATCCTTGACCAACTTTCTAGTGGGTTATTTATCTTTTTTTATTGAATTACAAGTGTTCTTTATATATTCTGGATACTAGACCTTTTTGGATATATAATTTGCAAATATCATCTCCTATTCTGACGATTATCTTTTTATTTTCTTGATAGTATTCTTTGAAGCAAAAAAAAAAAGGTTTTTTAATAAAGTCCAATAATCTTTTTGTAAATTTTTCATTGGTTGCTTGTGCTTTGTGTGTCATATCTAAGAAACACTACCCAAGTTCATGATGATTTACACCTACTTTTTCTTTTGAGGGAGTCCCTGAGGGATGCATACGGTTAACCCACCCAGCTGCTAACTGATAGGGTGGAAGTTCCAGTCTACCCAGAGGTGCTTCAGAAGAAAGGCCTGACAATCTATTTCTGAAAAATGAGTCACTGAAAACCCTGTGAAGCACAGTTCTACTCTGACATGCATGGTGTTGCCACAAGTCAGAGTCTACTCGACAGTAACTGACTTTCTTCTAAGAGTTTTATACTTTTAGTTCTTAAATTTTGGTCTTTAATCCATTTAGGTTAGTTTTTGTATATGTTGTGATGTAGGAGCCCTGGTGGCATAGTGGTTGAACAGAAAGATTTGCAGTTCAAATTCACCAGCCACTCCTTAGAAATCCTATGGGATAGTTCTACTCTGTCCTATAGGTTTGCTATGAGAGTTGGAACTGACTCCACCGCAACAGGTTGTCATGTAAAGAACCAACTTTATTCATTTGCATGTAAATCTATCTGGTTGTTTCAGCAACACTTTTTCCCCAATTAATTGTTTTATCACCCTTGCAGAAGATGAGTTGTCCTTAGTTGTATGGATTTATTTCTGGACCCTCATTTCTATTCCACTAATTTATTTGTCTATCCTCAGGCCAGTACCTCACAGTTTTGATCACTGTAGCTTTGGTAATAAGTTTTAAAATCAAGTAGTGTGAGTCCTCTAACTTTATTATTATTATTATTTTGTAAGATTGTGTTGGTTATTCTGGGTCCCTTGAAAATTCCATATGAATTTTAGAATTAGTTTGTCATTTCTGAAAAAAAAAAAAAAAGCAGTGAGATTTTGATAGGGATTGCATTGACTCTGCAGATAGCTTTGGAGAGTATTGCCATGTTAACACTATGAAGTCTTCCAATTCATGAACTTGGAAAGTCTTTCCATTTATTTAGATCTTCACTAATTTACTTAAATGATGTTTTTTAGTTTTCAGTGTGCAGGCCTATGCTTCTTTTATTAAGTTCATTCATGAGACTTTTATTCTTTGTGATGTTATTGTAAATGGAATTGTTTTTTAATTTCATTTTTGGATTATTCACTGCAAACATACAGAAATACAACTCCTTCTTGTTTATTGACCTTGAAGGCTTCAACCTTGATGAACTCATTTATTAGCACTAATAGGTTGTGTGTGTGTGTGTGTGTGTGTGTGGTTTTCTATATTCAAGATCATGTCATCTACACATAGAGATAATTTTATTTCTAATTGTCCTGTCCAGAACCCCCAGTGTAAACACTGAATAGAAGTAGTAAGAACGGACATCCTCGCCTTGTTTCCGATCTTAGGAAAAAAGCATCCAGTTTTTCACCAGTAAGTATGATGCGAGGTCTGACTTTTTTTGCAGACACTCTTTATATTCCTGGTATGTTGAATATTTTTATCACAAAAAGGTATTGGATTCTGTCAAATGTTTTTTCTGCTTCATATAATTTTTGTCCTTTAGTCTGTTAACATAGTATATGGCTTACTTTCCTTATGTTCAACCGACCTTAAGTTCCTAGGATAAATTCCACTCTGTTATGACATAGAATCCTTTTCACATGTGCTGAATTCGATTTGCTAGTATTTTATTGAGGATTTTTGCATCTATATTTATAAGGGATATTGGCCTGAAGTTTTATCTTTTCATGATACCTTTTTCTGGTTTGGATATAAGGGTAATACTGGCTTCATAGAATTGGAGCTGTTTTCTGCTGTTCTTATTTTTTGGAAGAATTTGTGAAGTATAGGTGTTACTTCTTTAAGCGTTCAATAGAAATCACTAGTAAAGCTGTCTGATCCCGGGCTTTTCTCCTAGGAAGGTTTTTCTTTTTTTTTTTTGGATGACTCATTCAACTCCTTTACCTGTTTGTTAGAGGTTTGTTCAGATTTTCTGTTTCTTCCTGAGCGAGTTTCAGTAGTGTTTTTCTAGGAATTTGTCATTTCATGTAGATTACCTATGTGTTGGCATATAATTGTTCGTGGCATTTCCTTATAATCCTTTTTACTCAGGAAGGCCAGTATAATGTTCCTCTTTCATCCCTGATTTTACTAATTTGAGTCTTTTCTCTTTGGTCGGGTAGCCCTGGCGGCACAGTGGGTAAAGCCCTTGGCTGCTAACTGAAACGTCGGCAGTTGGAAACCACCAGTGGCTCAGTGGGAGAAAGATGTGGCAGTCTGCTTCTGGAAAGATTTACCGCCTTGGAAACCCTATGGGGTATTTCTACTCTGTTCTATAAGGTTGCTATGAGGCTACAGGTTTTTGGTTTGGTGTCTCTTTTGTCTGGAGCAGTCTTATCAGAGTCACCTAGAAATTTGAAAGACTTAAAGTGACTCCCTGTACCAGGCAGAAATCAGTGAAAAGAAACCTCCAAATATATCAATAAATATTTATGATATTTCTACTATGTACCAAGAATTCTGTCAAATAAATCAAACTACGTCACACTTAAACACGAGAACCCTATGAAGCAGGAATTATTTTCACCCCCATTTGACTGATGAGAAAACGGAAGTGCAGGGCGCGAAAGCACCTTGTCAAAGTCAGAAAGCTAGTGTGAAGCAGTACAGTATTTTAACTTCATGGATGCTTTTTCCATTGTTCTTGTTTTACCTAATAGAGCATTCCGTGTGTGAGTCTTACTTTCAGTTGTGAAGTTTTCAGATGTATAACACTTTATTCATTCTGTTAATGATAAAAGATAAGATAAAGAGATCACTTTGAGGACAGAAGTGTCCTGACCCAAGCCATGGTATTCTCAATTGTCTCAGATGCATACGAAAGCTGGACAATGAAAAAAGAAGACAGAAAAATTGATATATGTGAATTGTGGTGTTGGGGGAAAATATTAAGTATATCATGGACTGCCAGAAGAAGAAGCAAATCAACCTTAGAAGAAATAAAACCAGAATGCTCCTTTGAAGGGAGGATGGTGACACTGTCTTGCTTACTTTAAACACATCGTCAGGAAAGTCCCTAGGAAAGAAGTAACACCTATACTTCACAAATTCTTCCAAAAAATAAGAAGACCAGAAGACAGCGCTAATTCTATGAAGCCAGTATTACCCTTATATCCAAACCAGAAAAAGGTATCATAAAAAGATAAAGACAGAACTGTACTTCCGTAGGATTTTCAAGGCTGTGACCTTTTGAAGGCAGATAGCCAGGTCTGTCTCCAAGGTGCCTCTGGGTGGGTTCAAGCAGCCAACTTTGAGGCTAGTGTTCAATCACTTAATTGTTTGCACCACCCAGGGAACGTAGACTATGACAGAAGCATTTTTAGTCTTCCCATTTATCTAGAATTACAAACGTGTGTCTGAGCTGAATGCTGGCAAAGACATTAATAGGAAACAGAAAAGAAAGAAAGAAAAGAGGGAGGGAGAAAGAGAGAGGGAGGGAGGGAGACAGAGAAACAGAGAGAGAAAGGAAGGAAGGAAGGAGGGAGGGAGGGAGGAAAGAAAGGAGAGAAAACATTGGTGGAAATAGAAAATTTCTTGAAATAAAATTAAAACATTTGGAGAGTAGGGATGCTACTTCACTTTTGAACTCAGTAAGGACGGCATTCGCTTAACCAGGATGAAATGACTAAGGCCGGGAGGATCAGAGAGGTGAAATGTTGACTGCGCTTCTCTGGCCCTTGTGAGGCAAAGGTTACGCTCTCTTCCTTTGACATATTCCCTACCGTTTTTCTCCTGATATATGAGCCATTTTGTTCAAGATACTTTCCGGAGGCGCTCTCTAAAAAGATTCCAAGTGACCTCCACTGGTTTGCTCTTTCTTCCCTGTTTCCCCATGATGAGACCCCTCTTGAAATCCTGATGGTGCAGGCTGGGGTGCACACCGCCAACTGTGACGACTGCTAGGTCAACCTCATGTCGAGAAGCTGGATTAATCCTGTCAGTTCTTGTAAGGACTACCTGTTACAATGCTCCTAATTAGCTTACCGACTATTTAGAGAAGGCTCTACTGATTTCTCGGTCGTTCTGCCATTATTGAGTGAGCTACTGCTGAACCAAATTTATTCTTTTTAATGACGAGGTCATTATCACACTTATTAGTCCTTAAAGCCAGCTGCTTCTTATAGAACAAAGTTGAACTTGAGAGAGAGGAGTGATGATTAATAGAGAGGGAAAGAAAAGAAGCTTTTGTGTGTCTGTACCCAAGTATTTTATTAAAAGTTTTAGCGGCTGTTCCAAGAGCAAGGTGTCTATGCCTTTAATCATTTTCATTTTAAAAACAGAACCTTATATTTCCACATTTTCAGCCATCCCAGAGGGCAGCTAGGCCAACTTTAACAACATTAATTTCTCTTTATGACAGGTCTCGTGCAGCCCCAGGTCTTCAGAACTGCCTAAAATGTCTGCAAAAGTAGATAATGAAGAGGAGATTAGAATTGTAAACAAGAACCATTTTGTAATAAAAACCATATATTTTCTCCGTTGGATTTTAGGCTGACTACTGCGGCAGGAAAAGTGTCACAAGTCATAATTGGTTGATGGCGACTGAGCATCGGTTACAGTCAGAGAGCACGCAAAGGCCAAGTCCCCCTGGCAGCCCATTAAAGACGATCTCGAACGCGTCATTGCAATTTAGTTGTCCTAATGTGTCTCTTTCATTTGATGTTTCATTGAACCGCCTGATGAAAATAGCTTGCGTATTACAACTTCCCAGGCCGGTCCCCGACTGTCTTATGCAGAGGTATTTTGCACAAGTTTAAAGGATTCCTTACTAGTGAACATGAAGGAACGTCCCTACTAACAGTCAAAGGAGACCCATGCCCAATCCTGGACGACCTTCATGAGGTTGAGGAAGAATCTAGACGGGCGAATTGAACAAAGGAAGCTCCTTCCTCACGGCTTTGTGCTTCTCCAGCGGCACCTCCCTGCTGCTATCTATCTATTCATCCCTCTTGCTGACAGGGTTTATGAGTCTGATACAATGAACTGAGAAACGGTAGATTTTCCCCAAGAAACAAAGAGTTCTTCTTTGTCTGCAGGGAATGGGGGAGCCATGTGTAAAATGTAAACATTATAGGCTGTTAAAGTCATAAAGAGGACCATCTTGTTGTCTCGAGGTCCATTGCGGCTGAGAAAGTTCATACTGTACTTAACCTTTTGTTTTACCCTCATCCTCCGTTGTACTGCCGCACGCAGAGGAAATCCGAGCACGTAATCCTCAAAACATAGCAATTTTCAATAATATTATCTTTGGTTTGCATCTCATAACTGACTTTATTATACTCAGCGGCCCATGATCCATAATCTATTCACGGAATTGAGTTTTGCAAGAGAAACAATGAAGCACAAAGGCTCTCAATTCCTTTGCATTCTTCCCCACTGAAGGTAATAATGATGATATTTATGTTTTCAATTAGCTAGAACTTACTCCATATTTGTATGATTTTCTTTTCAGAATTGGCTATGGTGTAATAGCCCATGTTTCAAAAAGACAATAGATAGCTATTTCAAAGAAGGCTAGAGTGAGATCCCCGATACCTTCATTTTGAAGAGAAAAGAGAGAGCACATCATGTTTTATAGACTACTCTTTTAAGATTACGGTGTCTAAAATAAGGGTAGAAACCTTTTATTTACATCTATTAGCATCTGATTCTCTTCTTTGAAGCCAGGATAGAAAGGTTATCAGCTTCCTGGGTCTAGGCATTGCTTCATCACCATAGTGGGATCAGAGTTAGACGCGAGTATTTCAGATGGGCTGGAGTCACAGGACCCGTTCTGAGACAGGGCTCACTCGGGCTTGATACAAACTGAAAGACAAAAAAATGAGCACTCGTCTATTATTCAGGCACCTGTCCAGAGGTTAGGGGAGAAAGAAAATCTGCTTGTGTCGATTTAGCCTAAGAAAGCAGAGAGAACCACCTTGCCTTCTGGGTCTAATAAGATGTGAACGGGGGCAGAAGTAATGAGCATTACACTGTATTTTTCATGTAAAAGACTGAGAAGCAACACGCCCTGCACACCGGCAGTGATTCTAGTCATTTTCAAATGAAAGGGGCTATTTGTTTCCAAATTACGGCAGCCACTGGAATGCATACGTTTATGGCTCAGAAATCCTCATTTTGTGAAGTAAAATTACCTTTCGGTAATTTAGTCACTGCAGGCTTTCTCCTGCTGACTGGTCAGAAGCTATCAGATAGCTTGCAGCTGCCGGCTGAAGCTCGACCATTTTTTTTTTTTTTTCCCTAGGACAGGCAGTTAGTAGAGCCATCATTGTGGCATCTGTCATCCTGCTAGGCCCAAATTGTTTTCTATGATGGATGTCACAGTCTGTATGATCAAAATAGAAGCCCTGCTGCTTTTAATTGCAAAATCGGAGTACTTGCACATTTGTTATTATGCGGAGGTTATTACCTCACACAAAATGAATTAACAGGTGAAAATAATTGATGAGCAGCATCTAGGGAATTTTAGCCTCTTCAAAGAGACTTTGTCATTATGGCATAATGAATGTTCTGAGCCATATCTGCGGGGGGCAGCATGAGACCACCGAAGATCTGCTCAGATAGATGATAAATTCTACTGAGTTCTGCTGTAATGCTGCCTACATTTACTCAGCAATTAGCTTAATAGGCCTCCATGATTCATGAGAACATACTGAGAATTTTTAAATAAGTTTGTCCCATCAATCTATAAATTAAGCTACTTACCTCAGCTTTCTTCCCGAGGTGATGGAAAACATTACGGAGCGAGACTTTCTGAAACAAAGATGACATAGGATAGGGATTTGGGTTTCAGAAATAACTGCCTAAATACTGCTGGCCTCTCAAATAACTCCTCTTCCTCTCTTCCAATAGCTCTTGGAAAGCACCTCACCGAAGTCTGTCCAAATATAGTTTTAAGAGTTTCCCAGCACCGGGAGACTCTGCATTTGTCCTGTGAAGTAAATCGTTTAAGCATTGTGCAAGCTGAAGTAATTGCTGTTGGCTTTCTGACCACTTTTCCTTTCAGATTTGGTCATTTTTCAAATTCATTCAGCCCCTAAGTGCATCCAGAGTGATGGAGTCCAGCCATCTCCCCCTTTCCTCGTGACATCCCGAAACTGCAGAGGGGTATCTCTGTCACCGCGAACTCTAGTCCAACATCACCTTAGCAGCACAGAGGCCACCTTCCCTGTACTATCCCAGTGTAGCCAACAAGCTGGAATATATTGCTTTCTGTGTGTACCTAACCAGGTTGAGTACAGTAGTTGTAAGATGATCAACGTAAATGTTGCAAGAGTGTCAAAATATTATCAAGGACTGTAGACGACCAGTTAAAGGAAGAAAAAGGAAAAAAGAAAAAAAACATCTATTGCTGAACAAATCATGATCATGGTTTTCCATAATAGTATATTGTTCACAAACTATATACCTCCAAATTTCAAGGAAAAAAAAACTAAATTAATTGTGCATACTATTTTAAGGAATATATGTCAACTCTATCTTGAGACTAAGATAATCTTTAGTAAAAAATAAATAAATAAGGAGAGAAAAAGGCAAGGGAAAGACAGTGGTAAATTTTGAGAAATTAGAAGCTCAGATACAAGAGTGGCATCTTTAAAAACCAGCTGTATTCATTTTTAAGTGACAAGGAGTTTTATCATAGAGTCAAACTAGAGTGATTAGTCCATATATCCAGGAAACATGCATTATTTAACCATTGTTCTTGTTACTTTTGTGAGCCATACACACACACACACAAATACAAACACACACTCCTCCCCAAAAAGTCAGTAACATCTTTGTAAAGTATCTTTTCTACCCTATCAAGTAGTATTTAAAGACTACGTGGTGCTACCCTTGTCCTAAGCTAAAATAAAATGCATATTTGGGGCTTGCGATTGTTATTGAGATGACTCTTTTTACAGGGTGAATATATATTTACATGAAATATGTCATTCTTTTCAGATTTACTGTTGGCATTTTGGTATTTAAGGGGATATAATATCAAAGGGTCTCAATAACGGGAAGAAAAATACATGGCAAGAAAATATAATGAATGCAAGGCAAGTAGTGGATTGCCCCACGTGTGAAGCGGACTGTGGTAACTCCTCGCAGGCTGCATGTCACTTGCTGAGATATTTTTCATAAACCTTCACATGCCTGCATTTATCTTCAGTATAAACCCCAAGATGAATTCTCCAAAGACATTAACAATAGATAAATGCTTTTGAAACAAAATAGTCTATTTGAGAAATCTGTTACAAAGGTACAAGGCTGTTATACAATCGGACTTCAACTGTGCGCATAAAGCATGACGCCATCCTGTGATATTACTTGATTGTTTGGTCTGAACCTTCATGTAGAGCAAAATGACCCCAGATTTAGAGGTGAAGGTTGCACAATTTTGATAACTGTTTCATTGAGATTATATTGGCCTATTGTTATGAAATACTGTAAAAACACTCAAGGGATTCCAACTTGAACAACAACAAAAATGCAGGTGAAAAATTGAATTTTTTAAAAAATTTCATGTTAATGAAGGTTGGATACAACTTTTGAAATTTGCTAATAAATACATCCCAAAATCATGTTCAGAACACAAACCAAAGAGCGATAGATTACACAATTTGATTTCTCAGAAAGCTTTACACAAACAAACAGATGCGCCTTATACAAAATGAAGAACCCCGGGCTTGGGTGTGTTTTATGATAGCTTTATGAGAAATGACACAGGCCTAGAGTGCAGTAGAACTGGCTCTAAAGCAAATTCAGCTGCTTTTTTCTCGTCTGTTCTTTTTTTTTCTGTATATAATATGTACAGAAGTACAAATGTTTAGTCGGTGTCTAGTGACTACAAAGAGTATTCACAGCAGTATATGTGTTTACCAAAGAAATTGTGTTTCAGATGAGAAAATCTGATGTTCTTTTTTAACAACTATAGAATGTGAAGCAGTAAGAATAGGGAAAAGGATATTTGTTTTATTCATGGGCCATTGCAAAATAATTCTCGTGTGTCGTAGGGGTTGGTGAGCTCATGGAGTCTGACTCACTGACTTACCAGACAGATCTATTTCCAGGAAAGGAAAAGTTTTTTGTTGATAATTTAATGAGAATGCAAATAATTTCTCTTGATGATGCTAAAGTTTTGGTAGTATCAGTCTGCAGCTAGCATGCTCTGAATTCTGTGTAATTAAATGGAATTGGATCTTGGACCTTGCTTTCTGTAGACGGCGCTGGTCTCTGAGTAATATCCCATTCAAACACCTCAGTCTGATGTATTACATTAATAGATCATCAGAAGCAGTTGTCATTCCAATGATGTATTAGTGCAATACACGAGAATGAGATCACTGACGACGTATTTAGTACTCACAAGATGGCAGCGTCCAAAGAAGAAATGGGCCCAGTAAGGAAGCCATTGTAATTCCAGGATGAAGTCAGTCAGCAGGCAGCACTGTGCAAGCTCCTTCGGGAGGCCAGATTGGTGTATTGATACTGAAACTAGTTCTTGAACACTGTTGCTGACACAGTGAGAGGAGAATGATTGTCCCAGTTCAAAATAACTTCCATAGGAGCCCTGGTGGTACAGTGGTTAAGTGCTTGGCTGCTAACTGAAAGGTCGGCAGTTCAAATCCACCAGCTGCTCCATAGGAGAAAGATGTGGCGGTCTGCTTCTGTAAAGCTTACAGCCTTGGAAACCTTATGGGGCAGTTCTACTCTGCCCTATGAGTCGCTATGAGTCAGAAGCGACTCGACGGCAAAGGGTTTTGGATGAACTGCAGGAAAACATACATACACGTTTGACTATCATGTGATATTGTAGCCCATGTCAATATCTATATTGGTAGAAAGCATTGTGTACTTCTAGCACTGGCTTCTGAAAAAGAAATTTTTTTTCTCATAAGTAGGATTTTTCTGGGATGATACTCAAATATATTATTGTAACAGCAGTTTTCCATCGGATCATTTATGCCAAAGGGGAAGCTTTTGCAAGTGAGTGTCTACATGCCACCAATCATGGGCACAGCTTCTGGTATTAGCTAGAGAGGCAGATATTTTAAGTTAAACATTAAACTTAGGACTCACTGTCATACATTTTCTGCTAATAGAGCTCGCAATGCCCACTATAAATGTAGATGAATTGAGACTCCCTGTGACCCCCATCTACCTCCTGCTGGGTTTTTTCTAAGAGGGTAAAAGAGAGACTTTTGAATGTTTATAACATAGGGCTAAAAAGGCGTTGTCATGCAATGGAATAGCAGTTACTGTTCACCTTCTTACAGCAGCTGATTGCATCATAAATTAAACAGTAGGGCCGGTCATCCCAGCTGTGGAAAGAATGCAGGGAGACAGCAGTCAAAGTTATTGGTGAGGAAGAGGGAGTTTTCTTCCCAGAGTCTGGGCTGGTAAGGACTGAGGGTCCCGTAGTGTGTGTGTGTGTGTGTGTGTGCGTGCGTGTGTGTGTGTGCAGTTCAGAAAGAAGGAATTGGCAGAGAAAACAAAGGGAAGGAAATAGAGGTAATAGCTTGTATGTAGCAGTTCCTTTCCTAGAAATTTAGCAACAAAAGCAGCGTTTGAAAGACTGTCCCTGATCGCCTAGTCAGGAAGGCAAAGCAGTAGTGGAAGGCAAAGCTTAATCACGGAGACAGGGAGATGCTGAAGCAGCGCTTGCTCCAATTTTCCTGGCAAGGCTGATAGTGGCTTTCTCAGACTATATTAAACAACCAAGTTTAGAGCACAGGACTACATTTGGAGGAAAAAAAGGGGAGTGCGTTCTTTTTATTAAGTAGCATTTCTACCTTCAGAAATATTTTATTTCACAGGGATCATTTCTTTCATTGGAGACTGAGAAATCACTTTGTGTTTGGGAATAATAAATAGGAATTGTATCAGTGGATTCCTGTAATGGCCTCTTTTTTCTAGAGGCTTAGAACATTTTATGTATATAAAAAAATGCATTGTCTACTTTAAATTGACAAGAAACATGATCTTGATTTGCTTAATCTATAGTTCATCTACATCTAATTCACTTTAAGAACGATTATTGCATGTGCAAGATATGTAATGCCCAGTAAATTATGCATTCTCCAAAATGTCTATTGATTTTCCAAACTATTAACTCCCCTTACTCAGTTATATTTTAGGCTTGTTAGTAACACTGCTGAATAATTATTTTATATCATATAAGGCTAAAAACGTCTTATAAATAAGTTTTTTTTTAGATTTAGTAACTAAGGCTTGGGATATAGACTTGAACCAGCAGGTGAATGAATGTCATGTAAATTTTTAAAATATATTTTATAGCACCATGAAAAGATAAAAGAAATAATGAATGAACAGAAACTGGAAATTATACATTATAGATAGAGGCCAGTTGTTTTTATATAACAATGATTTTTCACATTGGGGGATGTATCTTTGTTATTTATTAAATTATACACACACATACTTATTTTTGCCTCAAACATGTTTGCATAAAACAGATTTAATTGTTTGTCTAGAGAATTTAAGACGTCTTTAAGTTGAAAATGTACATGATTAATTCAGTAAATATTTGATTATAGACTTCCGAATTATTCAGGAATGTGTATTACCATATTTGCAAACAAAATGGCGCAACAGCGCTAACAATGGCTGCAAGGAAAACTGCTGAGATTTTCTCTGCCTTAGGCAGTAAAAATACGACTTAGACCCTGCTCCAGATTTACCCCGTCCTTTTCTTCTTTCCTCCCGTCTTCTTTCCCCCCTTTTCTCTATTCCTTATTCTTTTTTTTCTTCTTTCCTCTCTTTGTTCTTAGTGGGTTTTTTTTTGGGGGGGGGGGCGAGTACATTTAACAATACCTATAAAAAAGAAGACGTGCTTAAGCAAAAAGGACTGGAGGAGGATGGTAAGGGGGTAGGAAGGTACAGGGGCCCCTTCATCCTGTGCTGATCATGAAACGATTATTTGCCCAAAATTTTTCTAAAAGTATTTTCTAAATACTTCTAAAGTGCTGCATAATTGCAAGAATATGCTAACAGCACTTCCATGATAATAAGATGTCCTTTTCTGTAGATGGGCATACCTTGTAGCAAAGGAGGAACAAGGATATAACGTAGTCGTAAAATAGGTGATAGGGAAATGCACCATCGGAAACCTGTAATGCTCTGAGGACTGCTTTCGACAGTAGACCAAAAAGAGAGGGAAAACGTGGAAGTGCAAAAACAAATGCTAAGCTAAGCCAGCTATGTTGACAAATTAGCGGTTGAAGCTATTATCCAAACACAAAGTCATTTTAAGTACATTTTCAATACTTAAATAGTATTACGAAAGAAAGCTTTAAAATGTTTACATGCTTTTAAATTGCAGTAAATAAGAAAAGGAGAAAAAAGTCGCCACAGAAAAATGAATTCTGACCTGTCGAACATCGTGCTCTATCTATTCAGTAGCATCGAAGGTGGCATCCAATCTCAGCTGGCACCTGATATATGTTGTCGATCTAGGAAGTCACAGGAACTAGAAAATCCAGAATTCTCCTAAACTTTACAGGAGGCAAACACTAATCAAAGTCATTCTGAATGGTTTGTGATTTATTTTAAAATTTATTCTAAAGTATAAACAAATTAAACACACCATACCTAATATCTTTTTTTCCCTAAGTAAAAAACTGTTGAAGGACTTAAACATCTGCACTAGTGAAGTAAAAGATTAAATGGTTATCAAAAGGTGAAGCATGAGGGATAAGATGTCTGGTACCTGATACTAGCAAAAGGCAAAGCTGTCCCTTCCACCTGATATTAATACAGAGAGTTCTTCTTCAATTAAATTATCATTCAAAGATTTTGCTAGAAGTCCAACTAGTACTCTACCTGGCAGCATTTGCAAATAGCCTAAATAATTCTTTGCATAAATGATTTTGGCACACAATCGGCTCCATGGGCTTTTACTGATAGATCCATACTGCTGTGCCTCATGAGTTTAACAGCTGTTGCTCTGATTATCTATGTCATATGTGGCAGTTTTGTGATGATCAAGCTTATGTCTCAATTCTAATTTCCTTCTCGTACCTTGTTTCCTATTGTTTTTGTGTTATTTTCTTTTCTCCCCAATATCTATCTACTTACCTATTCTCTCTCTCTCTAAGTTTCTCTCTCTCTCTCTCTCTCTCATTTCTGTAGGAAATAGCCTAGGCTCTCCTTTTCTTTCAGCTACATAAATGTTGCCTTTTCACTTGATGGAAATTCGCCTCATCGCCTTTCTCCATCTTATCAGGCTGTCGGATCCACTCATTCTGGGAATGACTATTTCTTTTACTTTTTCCATGAGGAGTTATTTTTCCCATTACTAGCCTTCACCTTCACAGATATAAAAACCTAATTGTGCACTGTGGTACAAATGAAATCCGAAATTATCAAGTGCCAAATTAGCATTAAAAAATCATAAGACAACAAACAATAGGGCTTTTATGTGATTTTTGTAATTGCATGAAACTAGTTACTCTGGCAATAATTGTTTGTGCTTCATTAACATGCAAAATGGTTTTATAGACTAACGCACACACAGAAGAAACCATTTTTGATGAGAACTGTGCTTTGTTTAGTGTTAGACACCATTGTATTTGCTTTCCTGATATAACGGTTCTAATTAGTACCTACAGTCATCCTGAGTTTTTCAGCTTGAAGACTCTGGAAGTGACAAACGAGTCACAACTCCGTGGCATTTTTTGTCAGTACCTGTCAAAATATAGCTAAGCCTTTAGGAGTTGTGATCTAAATACTGAAAAAAAAAAAAAAGTTAATAGTCCAGAAGCAATATGTCTCTAGGTAATTTAAAAAAAAAAATTGCACATTAGCCCTTGCTTAAAAGCATAATACCATTAATGCTACCCCATTAGATGCAGCTCTGACAAAGCTGGAGTTGTCCTAATCATTTCTTAGCATTGTTTTTATTATCTAACCTTTATCTATTTGCCTGATTCATTTCATTTCCTCACAGTGATCACATAGGTGAATTTATAGCAAAATTTTAAATCAATTAATCTGCACCTGCAAACCTTTCAGAGGTGATGAGCTGTTCATTTTTGAAGCATGGCAAATACTTTTTTTTTTTTTTTTTCTGACTGCACTGAAGAAGGTGTTCAAGTGACTTTATTAGGCAAAGACTTTCTGACCCTGACTGCAAACCATGATAAAGAGAACAATTTGAGTTTAAAATGAGGAAGCATGCAGTTCCTTACTTGGGGCCTGTCTCCGGTTATGAGAGAATGTAGATTCAAAGACTTGGGAGAGGATTTCCCATCAGATTTTGAATCCCATGTCTTTCCCCTGATAAGCCAGATCCTAAAAGCCTACAGGACTATTGAGAACTAAGTTAATTACGAAATGCTGCCCTTCCAAAACCCATGATCCTGGGTTCAGATCATCAAAACAGATCAAACATACACCCTTTACTTTTGGTTACGTGACACAAAAAATGTGTGGTTTAACCTTCTTTACCAGATTGGACTCTATAAGGAGCATGTGATCACATTTTCTCTCTTTTGTTTTTTGGTACCAAACTGATGTCAGTTTTCCCCCGAATTTCTTAAGTGTTTTAGAGAAACATTCCATTTACCGTAAGTGTTTGGAATTTGCTAATTTTGCAAAACTGATTCATCAAATTAGTTGTTGTCCTCGTTGTTACCAGTTGCTGTTGAGTCCATTCGGACTCATGGCGACCCACGTGTTACAGAGCAGAACTGCTCCAGAGGGTTTCCTTGGCTATAATCTTAATGGAAACAGATCACCAGGCCTTTTTTTCTGTGGTGTCACTGGCTGGGTTTGGACCCCCAACCTTTACGTTAGCAGTTGAGTGCAAACATTTGCACCAACTAGGGACCTCATCAAGTTAGTAATCTACCAGTTAGAGTTGACTAGTTGACCAGAGGCTATAGAAAGGAGGAAAGAATTTTCTAGAGTGTTATAGCTTCAACTCGTTTCTCCTTAAAATTTACCACAAATGGCTTATAGTAATATCATGTAATACTTTAGTATTAGAAAAGAAAATCAACTTAATGTAATTATAGTATCATCCAAATGATTCTGGATTCTCTACAGTTAAATATTAAACAAATTCATATAATAGATGCATATTTTTAAAGACATACATACTCGCCCAATTTCTGGAAGGATGTGAATTTGAGATACCTCAAGTAAGGTTTTTACATTAAAGAGTTTCTGTCTGCTTCTTTCTCAAAGTACTTTTAATGAACGTTTTCTCGAAGTTTACTTTATGTAGTACATGCCAAGTCTCAGTCTTGCCATGTCTGCAACTATTCTCATCCTCCCCGCTGCTAGAGTTTCAAGGCAACTCTACTTTTCTAATTTTTATAATTCAAATGATATATGTTGACAAAAAATTCCTTGTGTCCTTTAATATTCTGGACACAAATAACTGTTGAAAAATTTCTGAGAGCTTATGATTTTTTTTAGCTACAGAGAACTTAGAAATGACAAATGAAATGAATTGGTTTGACTGATCTGTTTTGTAGTGAGAATTAGTGAGCGAAAGTTTAGACAAACAAAATAATTAACAAATAGAGAGCTCTTGAAAGTCTTACATCCACCTCCCAACCAACATAATTATAGCCTGGAGTTTGTTTGTTTAGTTATTAAACTTCTGTTTTAGAGCATCCAGTAATTGAAAACGCGTGACTTTACTCCGTCCTTTTCTTTACACACAGCACTAGAAATTTTTTTTCATGAAATTATTTCTGTGCCTTCTACCCATGTATCCTCACTCTATCCCCTGAGACATAGAAAAAATCTACTCCTAAAAGATAGCCTTCTAAATATTTGAAAATGTTCATCCTCCAGCATCATAAAATTATTTTCATCAAGCTAAACAGTTTTCATCGTAAGGTATGATTTCTAGATCTCTCTCCATCCTTTTCCTCAGCCTGGTCTCTAGTTTGGCAATTATCCTCTTAAAAGATGCATCCGACGTATATCTATTGTCTCTGCCTATCTGTTTATCTGCCTATCTATCTACCTACCTACCTACCTATCTATCTGTCTGTCTCTCTGTCTATCTACCTATCTACCTACCTACCTACCTATCATCTATCTATCTATCTGTCTGTCTATCTTGCTACCTAGCTTTAATATGCGTACGTGGCTCACTGTACAAGATGCTGGGTTCAGAGTGATGTGTAAGTACTATTCCGACCCTAAAATAGTTTGTATGTCACTAATGGAAACAGACCAGTATGCAACGATGTTGTTTAATTTTGAGAAATGGTCTGTTGGTAGAATTAAAAAAAAAAAGAAAAAAGTTGACTTCTGATTAATAGAGTGGGAAAGAAGTTCTGGGGAACCTTTCTTTAAGGAAGAAAAAAATTCTTTTGAGTACTAGATAATGTAAGAATTGGATCAAAATGAAATTTTTGGTATGTGGAAGAATATGCCTTAGGGTTTTGATGCAAAAAGAAAGGCTAATAAATGCTTTTTGGCCCACTAGCTGTTGTATTAGAACATCAACCACTATCAAACAAGAGCATCATGTTATCTGTGCTCACAGTTTTGTAGAGACTAAATTTTAAATCATAAAATACCTAGCTCCACTGCAAGCCCCAGAAGTTCTGGGAAATTCACCTTCAGGTTGAGCAAGTATCTTACATGCTTTGAAGGCCCATTAAAATGTAACTGTAGAACCCTGCATTTGCTCCCCAAGCTTCCTCGCAAACTTAGACATTCCAAGAGAATTCTATCTGGGATCTGTGCCATCCTGCATACCCTCTGGCTCTTTCCTAAGTCTAACTCACTTCTTGATTGATCTTCTACGTTTTCTGGACTCCCTAAGGGCAAAAACTCATTCTTTACAGTCTTATTAGAGCATCTCCTAAAACAGACAAAAATATGTCACTGCTTATTTTGGAGTAGATTATCCTTAAATCACTAATAATATTGTCTTCTCTAATTTTGTACCCTAATGCCACCACACGGAGACATACTCACAGTAGTGTTTTCATGATTAGGAGGAGGAATTACAGCTAACATAGTCCTCTTATATAGCCCACTGGCAAATATAATGACATCCAAACACCCATCCATTCTTCATTCCAGTGATATTCAGACATCATCATGGGCTACATCCAAGCGGGTTTTTTTTTTTTTTTTCGGGTATGTGAACACGCATGTGCGTGCACACGTGTGTGCGGTTTTGCAACTGGGTGAATAATCAAAGCGGAGGAATGAAAACAACCATCTGTATGGAAACTGGTAAACTGCAAATTAGTCCCCCAACTGGGATTAGGGAGAAGACATGTTTTCCCCAGCTCTGCTTCTTTCCCAGAGTTTCACAGACATCAATAACAACGGCTTGTACTTCCTTCAGCTGAGGATGGAGAGAGGGAGATGCTTTAAAGTTGTCAGTGTCAGGGAGAGTTTGTCCTGCATAGTTATAAGCCCATTATTTAAAAGTACCAATGAAGGCTCGTTCCCTACAGCCAATGTAATACTTTTCCTGCCCTGTATTACAGTAACAGTGCTGAAAAGTAGAATCGGAAAAAGGGAAAAATAGGGATGGATTTTTAAAATTCAAAACCAAGTAGTAACTCTTTCTTATATGCAGTCTATTCTGGGATATTTACCTACTAATGTAACATTTAAAAGCACAGCTAGAACAAAAGAGATTATTTGATAATTTTTATTTAATTTTACAGTTAATTACTATTTTTACAAGAATCTTATCTGAAGTCTCCTAGGACCCTAGGTGGCACAGTGGTTAAGCGTATGGCTGCTAACCAAAAGGCTGGTAGTTCAAATCCACACAGCCGTCCTTGGAAACTTTGTCCTATAGGGTAGCTATGAGTCGGAATCAACTCGACGGCAACGGGTTTGGTTTTTGGTTTTCGGACATCAATGTAATACAATATGAGCACTGACAATAGGGTTCCCCCATACACAAGTGTCAAAAATGTACACAAAATGAAAAAGTTAAACTAAAAATTAGTAAATAAAAGTGGATAATGTGCATATTAAACTGAGCAGCCCGAATGATTAAGACCCCGTGTTTATTACTTACATAAACCTGAGCTTCTGAATTTGTTTAGGGTTCTGAAATATTCTGCAGACTTTAGTAAACTGTGCACAATTGGGGGAGAATGTGGAACAAAATACAGGTAGTCCCTGATTTATCAGGGTTCGTTCCAGCAGCTTTATCATAAGTGGGTTCTGACAAAGTTGAATACCTCTTTTTGTTTTTTTTAGTTTAGTTTTCATTGTTATTGACTTTTATTATCATTATCTTTATAAATCCAATCTTTTTTTTTTTAGGGGTTAGAAACATTACATATAAGCTTATAGATATATTTTAGTACATACGTACATAAAAAATACACAAATCAAAAAAATTTACTCCAATGATGAAGAAGAGTTGCACAACATTGCCATTTTGTCAGTTGTGGTAATAACTCTACTTGCGGGAAGTTCTGGATCATCTGGATTATCCCTGGTGATGGGGATAGCGTACTTTTAGAGTCAGAAAATTAGTGAAAGTCGTCTCTATGTCCTTTTCTTCTTCACATATTTCGCGGTAACATCTCACTGCTTCTGGAATCTGTATTGACTTTAGCAAAGTGATTAGTGTTTGGGTCCATGTTTTCAAGCAACTGAAGCCCCTGATTTAGTTTAGAAAAAACTTCAGCTAATCCTTTCGCTGTAAAATATTTGACACCTTCTCTCCTTCTTCGTTCTCATTATTTCTTTGTTCTTCAGCATTTCTTTGCTCTTCAAAATCCATTAAGTCCATCTGTCAATTCCCCTTTTTCATGATCTATGAGCTGTTCCACATCGGCCATATCAAGTTCTAAACTCAGTGTTCTTGCCATATGGATGATTTTTCCACCAATCTCTTCCATCATATTATGCTGATCCAATGCTTGGAGTGTGTTCATATAACTCAGCTATTTTTACCACATACCCTGCATGCTTGTTTCCGTAACTTCCTCCCAGGAAGATGCAATGTTCCAGATACACTGAAGGATGTTATAATTCTTCCAGAAATGGACAGAAAAGTTACTGTACCTCCGTCCGTTGCAGCTTTTGCCTGAGCAAACGTAGTTCGTAGGTAGTATGCCTTGGAAGTGAGGATTGCATCTTGTTGCATAGGCTGAACCACTGCTGTCATATCGGAGGTAGATACAACACTTTCACATCTTGATTTAGATCATCTATGAGAGGAGGATGTCCTGAGGCATTATCAAGTATCAGCAGAATCTTGAAAGAAATGCTCTTTTCAAGGAAGTAGGAGTGCACTTCTGGGATGAAACAATTTAAAAACCAGTCTTCAGACAACAACAATCTTCATCTAGGCCTTGGACTCACTCCTGTAGTAGACTGGCAGCTTATTTTTGTTAATGTTTTAGAACGCTTGGGGATTTTCAAAACGGTAAACAAGAAAAGGTTTTAATTTAGTTCCAGCAGTTTTTCTGTCTTTAAATGCCTCAAAACCAGGCATCAACTTTGCCTCTTTGGTCCATTCTTCCATCCTTTTCTGAACAAGCCTGTTTCGTCCATATTGAAAATCTGCTCTGGCAAATATTCTTCATCTTGTATCTTCTTGTCCAGCTCATCCTTGAATTTTTTTGGAGCTGCAACATTGGTGCTTCCTGCTTCCCCATTTATTTGCTTGTTGTGTAAGTCAAAAACAAACAAAAAAGATGATCGTAAGTTTGGTTCATCACAAGTCAAAGGTGTCGTAAGTCGGCGACTACGTGTATATAAGATTCTATATGAATGATTATGATATTTTTGTCTACTTAAAAGTCTTATATGCATAAGTATGCTTTTAGTTTTCTCTGATTATAAAATGTGAAAGCAATGGAAGTTAGGAAAAAATCCTTGGGAAAAAAATTTTAAATTGACTATGTTTTTACTTTTGTTCCTCGATAAGCACGGGCTGATGGGCAATCTGATTGGAGAGAGTAATATATTGACATTATTTGTGGGGCAATATGTTAATACTCGTTGTTGTTGTTATTCAGTGCCGTTGAGTCAATTTTGACTCATAGTGACCCAATGTAACAGAGTAGAACTGCCCCATAGCGTTTCCTAAGCCATTATCTTTATGGGAGAAGATTGCCAGGTCTTTTCTCCTGAAGTTCCTTCCACTGGGTGGGTTCGAATTGCAAACCTTTTGGTTAGCAGCCAAGCACTTTACCATTGCACCACTAGTGTTCCTTAATACGCATTGTACGGGGTTGAATTGTGACCCCTGAAAATGTGTGTCCATGTCTTAATCCCCAGTACCTATGAACGTAGCCTCATTTAGAAAAAGGACCATTGCAAACGTAACTAAGTGAAGGATCTCTAGATGAGGCCATCCTGCATTAACTAGGTGGGTCCTAAAACCAATGACAAGTGCCCTAATAAGAAGAGCAAAAACTCAGAGACGTATGGGAGAAGGCTATGTGAAGAGAGAAGCAGAGATTGGAGTGACTCGTCTATGAGCCAAGGAATGCTAAGGGTTGCTGAGAGCCAACAGTAGCTAGGAGACAGGCATGGGGTGGCCTCCCCTTCAGAGCCTCCAGCAGGTATCGACTCTGCTGACACCTTGATTTTGAATTTCTGGCCTCAGTAACTCCAAGAGAATACATTTCTGTTGTTTTAAGTCATCTCGTTTGTGGGAATTTACTGCGGCAGACCTAGGAAATGAATACACTGATTTTAATAATCCTGGCATTCAGGTATCACTCTCAGCTTTCCACGTGGAAATGAGAAGCAGCCATTTTACATCATCGTAAGTGTCCTAGAAAGCAATACACCGAATCTTTGAATGAAAGCAAAACCAGCAAAGGAACCCCAATCTTACAATAGTTGTTTGGCACGGTAAAAGGAGGAGCAAACTAAACTTCAGAGAACCTTCTGTGGGGCACCTAACTTCTAATCATCCTGCATTTTAATCTGTAAGTGGAATGTAAAACAAAGGTAATACATGTGGAAATAGCATAGAAATCAAAAACATTCTATTCCATAACAGAATTTTGCTACAGATGATGTCAGGATTTCTTTTCAGTATTGCACCGGTGATTCAAAGAAAACTGTGTTTCACCTGCAGAAAAAATGCGAATTGCAAGATACAAGTAGCAATGTGCATTGTGTTGTCTATGCTGTGAGAAAAGTAAGAGGAATCCACTGTAAGTTGGAGCTCCGTGAAGAAAAAATACAAAGCTGAGTCCGTATTGAAAATTCTTTTTTGCCACGAATTAAAAAAATTAAATTTCTAGAGATATATTTACCTTTATTAAATAGGCGAAGTTTGAGCAATTAGCAATCAGCAGCAGTTTGGAGCTCTCCGTTGTAGACAATAACAAACGTTAAGATGTTGCCTCGATCCATGCTTTCCATGACTTCTGCGAGTCTAGTTTCTGAAGCCTGGAACCGGGTGTGAGTCATCGGCTCTCCCGAGTCATTCCACAGCAGTTCTCAGCAACAGATTTGTTATCTATTTATTTATTATTTAACAAAACGAACAACTCTGCAATGCCAAAATGACACTTTTTTTTTTCTTCTTGAATAACTATACCCAGTTAAGTGGCAGAGAAATGCCTATTCACAAAGCACAGGTCAACTACTTTGTGAATAGCAAATTATCAGTGAGAAGAGTGACCGTTTTCTTATCATTAAAATTTCAATATGTAGGCATATTTGAAAATTAGCAACCTAGCTCCTCTTTCTGAAATTAGGTAGATGGCTCAGTAAGTCTTTCTTTAATTCTCCCCCAAATGCCACTCTAAAGTCTTTCATAACGAACTGTAGTTGGTCTTGGGATAATTAAATTTAAATAAGTAATCCCCAATATACCATTAATTAATTAATTACATTGTGTATATATGTGTGTATATATATACATACACACTCCGTCTCTTTATATATATGTGTATATATATACATGTGTATACACATGTATAGGAAAGAGTAGAACTACCCCACAGCGTTTCTAAGGAGTGGCTGTTGAATTTGAACTGCCTACCTTTTGGTTAGCAGCTGAGCTCTTAACCACTGCACCACCAGGGCTTCATACATATGTGCGTGTGTATATACATATGTGTATGTATATATACATATGTGTATGTATGTATCTATATATACACATACATATATGTGTATATATACATATATACACACACACACACTTACACACTCATAGTACATGCCACAGAATGTGCAAGAGGGTTGAAATTCAGTACTTGTGCATATGGAATTTATATTATGGTAGAGAGATAAAAAATATGAATAAACACATAAATATACAGTTGCAGGTGGGCATAATTTCCACAGAAAAAATAAAGTTATATAAGAATGGGAACACTCTCTTAGTGTAGGTGGTGAGAGTTTTTATATCCAAATAGTTTTATACAAAATGTCAGGGGGCCACCCTTTGATAATATGAAAGAGCAGAGAGCAGGGCTGCAAGGGCAGAGCAAGATTTCGAGATGAATTTCTCTGGGGAAAGGGATTTCCCGGAAAAGGAGACAAGGTTAGGGAAGTGGGAAGTCAGTGAGCAGGGAATGTCCAGCTATATAGACTGTTGTAAAGTGTTTGGATCTTGCTCTAAGGAAGACTGAAAACTGTTGGCAGACCAAGAACAATGTGTGAAGCAATCTAATTTATGATTTGAAAGGGTAACTCTGACTGTTGGCTTTAGAATAGACTCTGAAGGAAAAGAGAAAGATTTGTTAGGAAGTGATTTCAATAATCTGTTGTTAACTGAAGGTGTCCTAACTAGGGTAGCACGGAAGAGGGGGCAAGAAGTGGTAGATTCAAGATGGAGTCTGAAGTTAGAGCTGACAGAATGATTGATAGATTAGAGGCGGCGTATAAGAAAGAAAAAATATTAATTAATGATGATTCCAAAGTTTTTGACCTGAGAAATTGAAGACTGAAGTCTTTACTTAGTGTAATGGAGAAAACTGTTAGAGGAGTAGGGTTGGATGTGGAATCAAAAGTTTAGTTTTGAAGATGTTAAGTTTGAGGCGTTGAATAGGCAGTTTGATATTTGAGTCTGAAGTTTAGTAGAAAGGTCCAGAAAGAAGATCTATATTTGAGAGTCATTAGTGAACAGACGACATTTAAAGTTGCGGGCTCTTAAATATTTAGAGGATTTTGTCTGGAATGAATTCAGTTTTTGTGGAGCTTGAAGCTTCACAACTTTGGTGATTATTTTTTGAGAAAAAGAATACACAATTTTAACTACAAAGCCAAGTACAAAGTTTCCAAACGAGCCTATCCAGATCAGGAACACTGCGGGTTTTTTTTGTTTTTGATTAATTTCATGATAAATCTACTTGTGGTTGGAGAGATGAGGGGTATGATAGAGTAATGTGTTTTGCATGTGGGAAGGATATAAATCTTGGGAGATCAAAGGATGGAATGTTATGGATTGAACTGTGTCCCCACAAAATACATGCTGAAATTTTAACCTCTATACCTGTGAATGTAGTATAATGTAATGTAATCACCTTCTATAATGCAATCTAATGTAATGGACTTCAGTTTAGGTTATACCAGTATAGTATGGATCTTAAACCTGATCATTTCTGAGTTATAGGAAGACTAGAATAGATACACACACAAACACACAGAACAAGACACTTGACATATGAAATGGTCTACAAGCCAAGGAACCCCAAAGATCACCATCAGAAACTAGGAGAGGGGCTCGCAGATACCATTGATATGGTCAAGACCCTGATGTGGACTTTAACTTCTATAACTGTGAGAAAATAAGTTTCTATTTTATAAAGCCACCCACCTTTGGTATTTACATTACAATAGCGCTGGATAGCTAAGACAAGGGGTAAGCAGCAAAGTAGATAAGAAGGAGTTGCCAACATGTAGGAAGAAACCAAGAGAAGATGGTGTCCCAGAAGTCAAGTAGTGGAGGTATTTGAAGGAGGAAAGAGAGATCAAGTGGTTTAAATCTGATGATTGGCCAACTAAGATGTCAGAGAATGGACCATTTGGTTTATCAATGTACAGACATTGATGAAGTTGAAAAAAGAGTAGTGTTGCTTGATGGGATGAGGACAAAAGTCTAGTTAAGATAGGTGTAGACAGATAACTGGGGAACAAGTATGGGGTAGTGAGTTTTTATGTAAAGGTATGAAACGTATGGGCAGAGCAAAACGAAGGTGTGAGATTAAGGGAGAGTTTTTAAAACAGACAGTTCATATAGCTATGGCTTGATTTGCTGTCTAACTAACTTTAGATTACCTGAAAACAACCTATCAAGTACCTAAATATAAAAATAGCTGTAAAATTGGTTAACAGTTTTCCAAATTACTAATTTACACTCCCACCAGCAATTTATGAGAGCTACAGTTGTTCGACATCTCTGGAATTGTAAAGGGGTAAAGCATAAAATTTTCAAAACTTTAAATTTTCTGAACTGGTCTTTCTAATATTCTATATACGAACTTGATTTTTTTTAAAGAATGGAGTCAAATGTAAAGGACACTTCTTACCTAATATTTTCTTGTGACGATAAACTTTGTCAATTAAAACAACCATACTAGAGAGATATTACTAGTCTTGGTCTAATTATGAAGGAATTCATAATGGGCTATCATAAATGCTTGCTGAGATCTTGAGATAGCCAATACTGACTAGCTATGAAAGTTAGTGCTCGGGTGCTTCTACGAATTATCTGTAAATTTTTTGTGCAAATGAAAAGGCTGTGATTATAAATCTTGTCATGACACCAGTAACTTAGGATAAAGTAACTATGAAAAATGGTACACTCGCTAGGCATTCCAGGTACAATGAGTTTACATTTCTTTGGATAGTTTCTATTTGCCTATAAATTATTTTTTCACTTTTAGAAGTAAAATAATTTGTCAGAGTCTTACAGAAGAAGTCTGGTTTTTTTTTAAAAAAAAAACTATAAAATTATTATTGTTTTCCCTTGAAATTTTTTTTGTGCTTGGAATGTATTTTGTGTAAATGGCTTCATTTAAGAATTTCTCTAATTTTTTTCCAGGTAAGTATAGCAGATACTGCTGAATGCCTTGCCACCTATTTCTTTGGCCCACCTCCAAGTTTATCTTCAACTGCGGTAAACAATAATCATTCATGTAACAGCCTTCCACTTCGCACACCTAGATCATTCTGCTTCTGTTTTGAGGGTTCTCTTGCTCAACTCTGCAACCAAGGGAGGATGGGCGTTGGTGGGTAAATACCCTAGTGGGACTATTCTGAACAATATTCTGTTTGATTACTCAGAGGATCCCAGCATGATTGAGCCCCATTTGTTCAGTGTGATGACCTGGTCATCAACTTCCATTCTGTGGGCTTTTCTCATTTCCCTGATTTCCATTTCTCACTCCTTTAACTGTGCTTCCTAGTTTCACCTCCTAAAAAATCAGCTTCATTCAGGGTCTCTTTTTGTGAGAAGACACACAAAAAGAGAAAGTTAATTATGTAGTAATATAAGTTTCAACATTCATTCATTCATTTATTTGCTCATTCAACAAATGTTTATTGACAATCCTTCAATGTTCCAGGCAATGTGAATAGTACAGACTTGTTACTTTTGACTAGAAAGCTAACAGTTTAGTGAGAAAAATAACATTGAACAGGTGATTGTAAATTTATGCAGACTATTGATATTGGAAGGGAACTGCCAGAAATTCAAGTAGGATGTGGAACAAGAGAGATCATTGCTGATGTCAGATGGATCTTGGCTGAAAGCAGAGAATACCAGACAGACGTTTACCTGTGTTTTATTGACTACTCAAAGACATTTGACTGTGTGGATCATAGCATATTATGGATAACATTGTGAAGAATGAGAATTCCAGAGAACTTAATTAAGCTCATGTGGAAGCTGTACATAGACCAAGAGGTAGTCGTTTGAACAGAACAAGAGGAGACTGCGTGGTTTAAAATCAGAAAAGCTGTGTGTCAGGGTTGTATCCTTTCAACATACTTATTCTATGTATATGATGAGCAAATAATCCCTAAAGCTGAACTATGAGAAGAAGAATGGGGCATCAGGATTGGAGGAAGACTCATTAACAGCCTGCGTTATGCAGATGACACAACCTTCCTCGCTGAAAAAGTGGAGAGGACTTGAAGCACTTACTGATGAAAATCAAAGACTACAGCCTTCAGTATGGGTTACACCGCAACATAAAGAAAACAAAAATCCTCACAGCTGGACCGATAAGCAACATTGTGATGGAGAAAAGATTGAAGTTGTTAAGGATTTCATTTTAGTTGGATCCATAATCGAAGCTCATGGAAGCAGCAGTAAAGAAATCAAACACGTATTGCATTGGGCAAACTTTCTGCATAAAACCTCTTTAAAGTGTTAAAAAGCAAATATGTCACTCTGAGGACTAAGGTGCGCTTGACCTAAGCCATAGTCTTTTCAATCACCTCATATACATGTGAAAGCTGGACAATGAATAAGGAAGATGGAAGAAAAATTGACTCATTTGAATTATGGTGTTTGCAGTGGGTATTGAATATACCATGGGCTGCCAGAAGAACGAACAAATCTGTCTTGGAAGAAGTACAGCCAGAATGCTCCTTTGAAGTGAGGATGGTGAGACTTCATCTCACATACTTTGGACATGTTATCAGGAGGGACCAGTCCCTGGAAAAGTACATTGTGTTTAGTAAAGTAGAGGGTCAGTAAAAAAGAGGAAGACCCTCAACAAGATGAATTGACACAGTGGCTGCAACAATGTGCTCAAACATAGCAATGATTGTAAGGATGGTGCAGGACTGGACAATGTTTTGTTCTGTTGTACATGGGATCACTATGAGCCAGAACAAACTCCGTGACTCCTAACAACAACGACTAACAACAGTGCTATAAATACTAGAGTGTCAAGTCCATGAGGACAGGGATGTTGTCTGTTTTTGTTGTTTAATTACTAATCCTCAGCAATAATTTCTGGCACATAGCAGTTGTGAAATAGTGAACAGATTCTAAGGGTGAGACTAGAAGCCTTAATTCAATTGAGTTTATAGACAGGAATCATTATAAATACAGAAGAGTAGAAAAGTCGCATTAGAAAATAAGTCCAATTCTATAGTTAATCGGGAATCAAAAAAAAAAAAAAAAAAAAAAAACAGAAAAAAATTACTCCAAAAGGATGGGTCCATGTCCATGATGTGGTTTTGAAAGCGAGTCAGTGCATGAAAAGAAAAGGTATTAAGAGAGTTATTCAATCACCAGGCCATTGTAGACACTAAATTTTTTTTTGGTTGGATGCATTTCATCTATAAATTAAGGGACAAAAAACTTGAAATTTGTGAAATACCGAAGGCATAATATTGCCCTCTTTCCACCAAACTTTGAGCTGGATGGAGAAGGTCCTAGAGGGGGCGCCAGGGAAGGCTCAGCCATGGAGCAACATTACATCTGTATTTCACCATACAGAGTTAGGCAAGATCCCCAAGCACTCTCAATTCTGACACCAATTGCAAGTTCAGGGGTCCCCAAGACCACCCTCAAGTTCAATAATTCATTAAAAGACTCAGCATTCACAGAAAACTGTGACACTCATGTTCACAGTTTATTGCAGGAAAGGATACAGATTAAAATTGGTTGAGGAAAGAGAAGCATGGGGGAGAGGCCAGGAAATTTCCGAGTGTGAAGCTTCCAGTTGTCCTCTTCCAGTGGAGTCATGAATACCCATAACATTTTCAAATAATGTGTGACAATATGCACAGAGTATTGTCAACCAGAAAAGCTCAGCTGAGCATTAGTGTCCAGAGTTTTTACTAGGGTTTGGTCTCTTTATTCACTGCCTGCATGGCTGGCATTAAGGCTCCAGCTGCTCTGGAGGTTAAGCTGATGCTATGTGGCCCAAATTAGCAGGAATCACATTGTTAGGCTATTTAGTGTGGCTCAAGGACCGCTGATAAACAAAGACACTCACTTCAGGCAGGCTATTCTAAGAGCTTAGAGATCGCATCCCAGTAGTCAAGTACAAATACCAGACCTTTAATTCTTTACTGCACATGTAATGTCATGTGTGGCTTGAGAGATTTCCTTTTATATCAATATATAAGATAATAATAGACCATCATTACTTTTGTTTAGACATGGTCATGAAAAGCTCTTATTGTTTGGTAGAAGACAATTCACAAATCAAAGTGACTGCATCAAGATTTTTCTATGTATTCCACTGCAAATATTTAAGTAGCAATAAATTTATGACGAGCGATTTCTACCTAGTATTAATTTGTTTTCTCTTATAGCTATATGTCTAAAATAACTTTCATCTAATCCCATGAATCTTAAAATCCTTTGTTTTTTATTTCTTTTTAACAAGTCAGTTGTCCCTTATGTGTTCCCTAAATTGTTTACCGAAGGTTGTATTTTAATAAACAGAAACCAAGATGACATGGTAAAAAGCTCTATGCTTCTATCCTTCTACAGAAGAAATTAAAAAAAAAAAAAAACAAAAAACAGAAAATGACAGGGGGTCATGGCAGCTGGGCAAAAGCCCACAGAGCCTTTTTTGTTACTGGCTTGCTCAAGCCACCTGTACCCCAGCTCAACAACCAACTTGAAGTGGCAGCTGAGTTTCCAACTAGGAATCTTGGTCCCTGGTTCTGGATTGAGCAGAGTGTACTTTATTAATAAAATATGATGTTTGTGTATGTTTGAACCAGCAATGTGACTACCCAAAGGATTAGATCAAAGAGCTTGTCTCTGCTTCACCATCTTGGAGGTCCCTCAAGGGTGAGGAGCAGCAGACATAGCTGAGACACTATAAGGTGAACTAAGGAGCTCATTGCCACCTGGGACAAGGGAGGGCAATTTAGGTGCTAGGGTGAAAACCCTGGGGAGGAAATAGCCTTTGGAAATCATGGCATTTACGGGCACTGGAGAGTGTATCATTTGAAGCGCCACATGCATGCCCAGGGGAATAGATACACTGACAAAGGTCTGAGGTAATCCTAAACTTTCTCCTCAGATGGTCCTCTTGGCACAGTGTAAGCCCGGTTAAGGATCGCCCCAGCATACAGCCATTCTGCAAAGACTACAAGAAGAGTTTTCCTCCCAACAGTTTTTCTCCTGTTTGCTTGTTATTTTCTCCAAAATAGTTCAAAAAAGTTATTAATGGACTACCGTAGCCTACCACAGAATACCACCAGGAAAAAACAAATAAATACACGATCATCTCAAGTGATGTAGAAGAGACATATGAAAAATTTCAACACATTCTGATGATTAAAAAAAAACAAAAGAAACACTCAACAAAGCAGGAGAAGAAGGGAAATTCCTCCACATTGTAAAGGATATGTATGCAAATGTATGCAAATCCTAGTGAGCATCACACTGAATGGTGAAAGACGAACAGCTTCCCATTTAAAATCAGAAACAAGACGAGAATTCTTGTTTTTGCCACTGTATTCAACATTGTACTGAAAGTCCTAGATGGAGCAATTAAAAAACCCGTTGCCATCGAGTCAATTCTGACTCATAGCGACCCTATAGAACAGAGTAGAACTGCCCCACAGAGTTTTCAAGGAGCGCCTGGTGGATTCGAACTGCCGACCTTTTGGTTAGCAGCCATAGCACTTAATCACTACACCATCAGGGTTTCCAGAAGGAGCAATTAGGCAAGAAAAATAAATAAAAGACACTTAAGTTGGAAATGTAGAAGTAAAATGATCTCTACTCTCAGATGACATAATACTATGTGTAGAAAATCCCACAGACTCCACAAGAAAGCTACTAGAGCTAATATATAAATTCAGCAGAGTTGCAGGGTACAAGATCAACATGCAGAGATCAGTTATATTTCTAAACGCCAGCAATGATCAACCTGAAAAGGAAATTAAGAAAACCATTCCTATTACAATGACATATAAAATAATAAAATAAATTGAACCAACGAAGTAAAATATCTGTACTCTGAAACTATGAAACACTGCTGAAAGGCATTAAAGGAGAAATAAATGGAAAGAAATCCTACGTTTAGAGATTGAAAGATTTAATATTAAGATGTCAATGCTACAAAAAGTGATCTACAGATACAATACAATTCCTATTAAAATGACAACAGCCTTTTTTTGCACAAATGGACAAGCTGATCCTCAAATTCATAAGGAATTGCAAGGGGCCCTAAACAGCCAAAACAGTCTTGACAAAAAAGAACAAAGGAACAAAGTAAGAGGAATCACATTTCATGATTTCCCCAAAACGTATTACAAAACTTTAATAATCAAAACAGTGTGGTACTGGCATAAGGATAGACAAATAGACTAATAGAATAGAATTGGGAATATAGAAATAAACCCATACATATATGGCCAATTGATTTTTAACAAGAGTATCAAATCCATTGAATGGGGAAGGAATAGTCTCTTTAACAAACAGTGCTAAGACAACTGAATATCCACATGTAAAAGAATGAAGGTGAACCCATATCTCACACCAACCAAAACCAAACCCACCATATACAAAAATTAGCTCCGAATGGATTAGTGGCCTTAATAAAGAGCTAAAACAATAAAACTCATAGAAGAAAACAGACACGAAGCTTGAGGACCTTTTTTAAGGTAATGGATTCTTAGATTTGACATCAAAAGCACAAACGATAAGACAAAAAAATAGATAAATTGAACTTCATCAAAATTAAAAATATCTCTTCAAGGGAAATTATCAAGAAAGTGAAAAAACAACCTACAGGATGGGAAAAAGTATTTGGAAATCACGTATCAGATAAAGATTTAATATCTAGAATATGTAAAAACCTTTAGCACTCAACAACAAAAAGACTAACAACCCAATTAAAAAATGGGCAAAGTGTTTGAACAAACATTTTTCCAAAGAAGATATACAAAAAGCCAATACACACAAAAATAGATGCTCAACATCATTACTCATTTGGTAAATGCAAATCCAAACCAAAATGAGATGCCACTTTGCACCAGTAGGATGGCTATTATGAAAAGCAAAACAAAACAGAAAATAACAAATGTTAGCAACGATGTGGGGAAATTGGAACACTTCTACATTGCTAATAGGAATGAAAAATGGTGCAATTGCTATGGAAGATAGTTTGGTGGCTCCTAAAAATGTGAAGTATGAGATTACCTATGACCCAGCAACTCTATCCCTAAGTGTATACCCAAAAGAATTGAAAATAACTACTCAGACAGACACGTGTACACCCATGTTCATTGCAGCATTATTTACAATAGTCAAAGGGTTGAAACAGCCCAAGGGTCCATCAACAGATGAATGGATAAGTAAAATGTGGTCTATACATGCAATGGATTATTATTCAGCTATAAAGAGAAATGAAGCCCTGTTACATGTCCACACTGAGAATATTATCCTAAGTGAAATAAGCCAGACACAAAAGGAAAACATTCTATGATTCCACTTTCAGGAAACGTTTAGAACAGGAAACCCATCAAGACAAAAGAAGGTTTACGGTTATCAGGGGCTGGAGAAGTGGGGAATGAAGAGTTTTAAAAAAATAGGTTTTATTTTAATATAGTCTGACCTATCTTTATTTTAATAATTGCTTCCATAAAATTTTAGGAAATAATGTTATTTGTTACCATTTGCAATAAAATTTAGATGCAGTTTAAAAATATGGTAGAAGTGCCTATCAGGCTTAAAACAGAAAATAATTATTTTTCTCAGATAATCAAAAATGTATGTAAAAGAAGACCGTGAAGAAAAAAATACAGTAATATAAATAAACAGGAATAACTGAAGTTTTTTTAAAGTAGTTATAAAATATCTTAGCATATTTATAAAGAAAAATAAAAAGGTTTTTATAGTTCCATTCTTTAATACGAAATATAAGTCTGAAAACTGGACTGTGAATTGATTCACTTATAAGAAGCCAACTATGCTTATTATATTATTCTTTTTAAAATGTTCTCTCTTCTTTTAGGCAGATAAGCCATATTTCACAACAGAAAAAATACACTTAATTAAGAAAGATTTTTGACATTTGATTGCCAGATGACTATATAGCTTGATGCTACCATTAGAGTTTCAGAATTTTGTTAAACTATGCTTATTAAAAGAAATTAGCTTGCCACAGGAGTGCCCAACAAAACATCAATCCATCATAAAGCATTTACTTCAGACATTACAATGTTCCCGAGCATGATTTCTATGTGATCTAGAATTAGTTGAAGGATTGATGTAAGAATCATCATAAATAGAAAAAAGTGACAAGAACTTGTCGCTCTAAGGTCAGGAGATTTTCAATGAAGAGGCCTGTGATGCCGTGGAAAGGCCAACATCCAGACTAACTGTCTCCTGGTTTGGTTCTCCGTTTGATCTTTTGATCTCTATGCAATGTTTCAATGTCATTATCCAAGAGTAAAAAAGAAAGATCATTCATCCCTTAAACATAAGCTCTTAAACCTCAGTCTGTCTTCATTTCTCTCTTTCCTTTGTGATACCAACTTATCTCACCTAGTCCACAATAGTCCAAAAATTCTCACACTCGCAATAATGTGAGGACAAGATGCTTTGCAGGAGAACTAAATCAAACAGTGTGGCATAGTTGTTACAACTTTGCAGCCAGGAGCACTTGTTTCTACTCTTAATTATGTTCCTAATTAACTAAGTGACTGGATCAATTGCTCAGCTCTTCTTCAGTTTTAATAAATGTAGCATAAAATATCAATAGTGTTTTTTATTTACTCTGTATAATATTATCCTCATCTCTGGCAGACAGGAGCTTTGGGTTAATAGCGACAAGTCCATGATTTTGGTAATGAAAAAGAGAAAAACATTAATAATTTCCTAATACTAGCCAATTAAAGGAGCCCTGGTAGCGCCATATATTTAAGTGGTGGGCTGCGAACTGAAAGATTAGTGGTTCAAACCTACCCAGCGGCTCTGTGGGAGAAAGACCTGGCTATCTGCTCGTGAAAAGAGTACAGTCTAGGAAGTCCTATGGGGCAGTTCTACTCTGTCCCATGGGGTTGCTATGAGTCAAAAATCAACTGGAGGGCACCTCACGACAACAGACTCTTATGTAAATGATTTTTGTAGCAGCCCTATAATTCTACTCTCATATTCAGTTTGCAAGTAAACGTTGTTGTATGAATATCCTGAATGGATTGAAACTTTGAAAGTCAGTTTAACAATCTCACGACAACGTACAATTTTAACCCAAGTAGTGTAGTCTGAAAGAACTATGAGCATCACTCATTTTGTGATCCCAAATTATGTCACTGGAGTAAGGGAAAAGGCAACAGTGAGGAAGCCCTAATGTCAAATAGAAAGATTCTATGAGTAAGGAAGAAAATAAATGATCCTTTACTGAAAGAAGAGGGCTTGAAGATAATTCTGAATTGTGCCTGTCTCATGACTAGAATAAGAAAGACCAAAGAAGAATTAATACCTTTGAATTATGGTGTTGGAGAAGAATACTGAATATACCATGGACTTCCAGAATGAAAAAATCTGTCTTGGAAGAAGTACAGCCAGAATGCTCCTTAGAAGCGAGGATGGCAAGACTTCATCTCACATACTTTGGACATGTTATCAGGAGGGACCAGTTCCAGGAGAAGGACATCATGCTTGCTAAAGTAGAGGGTCAGTGAAAAAGAGGACGACCCTCAACGACACAGTGGCTGTAACAACAGGCTCAAACATAGCAACAATCATGAGGATGGCACAGGACCGGGTAGAGATTTGTTCTGTTGCACATGGGGTCACTATGAATCAGAACTGACTCGATGGCACCTAACAACAGCATGACGAGAAAAGCCAAAATACTGTTCATACTAGACAGCATCTAAAGGGGTGGATAGAGAGACTAGAGGCAGGAAATGGTCCTGGGTTGACATCAAGGCCAAATTTTCAACCAGAAAAAAGAAAACACAGTATCAGTGGGCATATGTCCAAGATGCTCTGCAACAATTGTCAGGGAGGGACAGAACAAAATAAATGGTATCATAGTTTCCACAAAAACTCATGATCTACCTTAGATGCAAATCTGATCCAGGGTCGTTTTTTCATCGAGGACTTCTGTGGCTTATTCTAGGTAAAATCAAAGCATTTTTCATTTGTTAGCTAACAAATAATCTTCAAATGACATTAGATTTTAGGAATGTCATTTGAGACCCCTTATGGTCTGTCACTAGCCAATTTTTTCAGAAGTAGACAGCCAGGTCCTTCTTCCTAGTCTCTTTTAGTCTGGAAGCTCCACTGAAACTTGCTGTTATGGATTGCATTGTGTTCCCCAAAAATGTGTTATCAGTTTGGCTAGGCCATGATTCCCAGTATTGTTGATTGTCCACCATTTTGTCATCTGTTGTGATTTTCCTATGTGTTGTAAATCCTACCTCTGTGATGTTAATGAGGTGGGATTAATGGCAGTTATGTTAATGAGGCAGGATTGAATCTACAAGGTTATGCTGTGTTTTATGTCAATCTCTTTCGAGACATAAAAGAAGGAAGCCAGCAGAGAGACATGGGGACCTCATACCACCAAGAAAGCAGCACTGGGAGCAGAATGCATCCTTTGGTTTCTGCTCTGAGAAGCTCCTTGACCAGAGGAAGATTGATGACAAGGACCTTCATCCAGAGCTGATAGAGAGAGAAACGCTTCTTCTGGCACTGACATTCTGAATTCAGACTTCTAGTCTACTAAACTGAGAGAATAAATTTCTCTTTGTAAAAGCCATCCACTTGTGGTATTTCTGTTATAGCAACACTAGATGACTAGGACAGAATTTGGTACCGAGAGTGTGGAGTGCTGCTCTGACGGATACCTAAAGTGTGGAAGCAGTTGCCTTGAAGAGACTGTTGGCAAAATTACGGATGTCAAAGACAAATCTGGTGAGGACTCAGGACGAAGTGAGGAGAGCTGTTACACTGGAGATGGTGCAGACAGCAAGAAGCAGCAGCAGAGAACCGGAAGCAGCAGAACCAGGAGACCAGCAACAAGGAGACCAGCGTGAGATGGTGCTGGAGCCAACCCATGGAGCGAGAGAACTGAGTGCCTTTGTGCAGGAGGTTTCCTGGTGGAATGGGGTGCCTTTGGGCACTTATGGGTGGAGCTAGGCTTGCGGACCCACAGAGCAAGAGAGCTGAGTGCTTTCCAGCCAAAGTTTACTGTCAGAGTTGGGTGCCTCCAGGCACTTATTGGTGGAACTACAGAGTTTTGGAACACTCGCCCTAAGCAGGGTAGACTTGGGTGGTGCGACCCAAGTGGCTTAGAGGCCAAGGAATCAGGAAGAAGAAATTGAAGAGACAAGAAACACAGGAAGCAGAGCTGCCTCAGTCTCAAAGGGTGGAGTCACCATTCAGATGGACTAGGAGAATGGGGCTGCCCAAGTCTAAGGGGGCAGAGTTGCCTTTCCAGTGGGCCTGGAAGCAGAGCTGAAGCCCAGGGCAAAAGGTCTTCTACCCAGAATTTGGAGAGTGTGGCCAACACCCAGAGTCTGGAGGGCAGGGCAATTGCATAAATGGTTTCAGAGAACAGAGGATTATTTTCAAGCCTTGAGAGCTAATGTAATGTGTTCTGCTGTTCGATTTGCTTGGTGCCTGTTATGCCTTCTCTCCCTTTCCAATTTCTCCCATTTGTAGTGGAAATGTCTAGCTTGCACCTGTTCCAGCACTGTACTTGGGAAGCAGATAACTTGTATTTTAGATTTCACAGATGAAGAAGAATTTGTAGATTTTGGACTTGGACTTGATTTAAGACTTGCTATGATATGATGGAGTGAATGTGTTTCATATGTGGCAAGGACATGAATTTTTGGGGGCCAAAGAGTGGAATGTCATGGATTGAATAGTGTCCCCCAAAAATATGTGTCAATTTGGCTACACCGTGATTCCCGGTATTGTGTGATTGTCCACCATTTTATCATCTGATATGATTTTCTTATGTGTTGTAAATCCTACTTCTAAGATGTTAATGAGGTGGGATTAGTGGCAGTTATGTTAATGAGACAGGACTCAATCTACAAGATTAGACTGTGTTTTAAGTCAATCTCTTTTGGGACATAAAAGAGGGAAGCCAGCAGAGAGACATGGAGACCTCATACCATCAAGAAAGCAAGGCCAGGAGCAGAGCACGCCCTTTGGACCCGAAGTTCCCGTGCTGAAAAGCACCTTAACCAGAGGAAGAGTGAAGACAAAGACCTTCCTCTAGAACCAACAGAGAGAGAAAGCCTTCTCGTGGAGCTGATGACCTGAATTCGGACTTCTAGACTACTAGACTGTAAAAGAATAAATTTCTCTTAGTTAAAGCCATCCACTTGTGGTTTTGCTGTTATAGTAGCACTAGATGACCAGCACACCTGTCCACCATGGGTGACCCTGCTGGTATTTGAAATACTAGCAACACACAAGCCACCACAGTAGGACAAACTGACAGATGATTGGTGGCCATTGAAAATTGGCCAGTGAAAACCTTATGAGTGGCAGCAGATCATTGTCTGATATAGTGCTGGAAGGTACTCAAAATACCACTGGGGAAGAGCTGCCTCCTCAAAATAGAGTTTACCTTAATGATGTGGATGGAGTAAAGCTTTTGGGATCTTTATTTGTTGATGTGGTATGACTCAAAATGAGAAGAAACATCTGTAAACATCCATTAATAATCAGAACATGGAATGTACAAAGTATGAATCTAGGAAAATTGGAAGGCTTCAAAAATGAAATGGAACACTTAAAGATCTATATCCTAGGCATTAATGAGCTGAAATGGACTGGTATTGGCCATTTTGAATTGGACAATCATATGGCGTACTATGTTGGGAATGACAAATTGAAGAGGAATGGTGTCGCATTCATCTTTAAAAAGAACATTTCAAGATCTATCCTGAAGTACAACACTGTCAGTGATAGGATAGTATCCACATGCCTACAGGGAAGACCAGTTAATATGACTATTATTCAAATTTATGCACCAACCACTAAGGCGAAAGATGAAGAAACTGAAGGTTTTTACTAACTTTTGTAGCCTGAAATTGATCAAACCTGCAGTCAAGATGCATTGATAATTACTGGTGATTGGAACGTGAAAGCTGGGAAAAAAAGGATTGGTAGTTGGAAAATATGTCCTTGGTGATAGAAATGACGTGGGAGATTGCATGATAGAATTTTACAAGACTAATGACTTCTTCATTGAAAATACCTTTTTTCACTAACATAAATGGCCGCTATATACCTGGACCTCACCAGATGGAATACACAGGAATCAAATCAACTATGTCTGTGGACAGAGATGATGGAGAAGCTCAATATCATCAGTCAGAACACTGCCAGGGGCCGACTGTAGAACAGACCATCGATTGCTCATATGCAAGTTAAAGTTGAAGCTGAAGAAAATTAGAGCAAACCCATGAGAGACAAAATATGACCTTGAGTATATCTCATCTGAATTTGGAGACCATCTCAAGAATAGATATGACACCCTGAACACTAATGACAAGTTGTGGGATGACATCAAGGACATCATACATGAAGAAAGCAAGAGGTCATTAAAAAGAAAGAAAAGACAAAAATGGATGTCAGAAGAGACTCTGAATCTTGCTCTCAAACCCAGAGTAGCTAAAACGAAAGGAAGAAATGATGACCTAAAAGAGCTGAACAGAAGATTTCAAAGAAAAAGTAAAATATTGTAATAAAATGTGCAAAGACCTGGAGTTAGAAAGCCAAAAGGGAAGAACATACTTGACATTTTCTCAAGCTGACAGACTGAAGAAAAAATTCAAACCTCAAATTGCAGCTTTACTTTATTTTTATTTTTAAATTTTTTTAATTGTACTTTAGATGAAGGTTTACAGAACAAATAGTTTCTCATTAAACATTTAGCACACATATTGTTTTATGACATTGGTTAACAACACCACGACATGTCAACACTCTCCCTTCTCAATCTTGGGTTCCCAATTACCAGCTTTCCTGTCCCCTCCTGCCTTCTAGTCCTTGTCCCTGGGATATTATGCCCCATTAGTCTCGTTTTGTTTCATGGGGCTGTCTAATCTTTGGCTGAAGGGTGAACATCACGAGTGACTTCATTATTTGAGCTAAAAGGGTGTCCGGGGGCCATGCTCTCGGGGTTTCTCCAGTTTCTGTCAGGCCAGTAAGTCTGGTCTTTTTCTGTGAGTTAGAATTTCCTTCTACATTTTTATCCAGCTCTGTCCGGGACCCTCTGTTGTGATCTCTGTCACAGCAGTCAGTGGTGGTAGCTGGGCACCATCTAGTTGTACTGGACTCAGTCTGGTGGAGGCCATGGTAGTTGTGGTCCATTAGAACCTTCGGACCAATCTTTCCCTTGTGTCGTGTTTTCTTCAGTCTCCCTTGCTTCTGAAGGGATGAGACCAGTGGAGCATCTTAGATGGCTGCTCACAGGCTTTCAAGACCCCAGACGCTACTCACCAAGGTAGAATGTAGAACATTTTCTTTATAAACTATGTTATGTCATCAAATTTTGGTTTTAAAGGATTGTATTGGCAAAATATGAAATGATGCAGGAAGCATCAAAAGAAGATGGAAGGAATACCTAAAGTCAGTGTACCAAAAAGAATTGGTTGACATTCAACCACTTCAGAAGGTAGCATATGATCAAGAACTAATGGAACTGAATGAATTCCGTGCTGCACTGAAGGCATTGGTGAAAAACAAGGCTCAGGAATTGACAGAGTACCAACTGAGATGTTTGAACAAACAGATGCAGCCCTAGAGGCACTCACTCATCTACGCCAGGAAATTTGAAAGACAGCATCCTGATTAACCAGCTGGAAGAGATCCATATTTGTGCCCATTCCAAAGAAAGGTGATCCAACAGAATGCACAAATTATCTAACAATATCATTAATATCACATGCAAGTAAAATTGTGCTGAAGATAATTCGAAAGAGCTTGGCAGTACATTGAGAGGGAACTACCAGAAATTCAAGCTGGATTCGAAAGAGGACATAGTATGAGGGACTGCTGATATCTGATGGATCTTGGCTGAAAGCAAAGAATACCAGAATGATATTTACCTGTGTTTTATTGACTATGCAAAGACATTCAACTGTGTGGATCATAGCAAATTATGGATAGCATTGCAACGAATGGGAGTTCCAGAACCCTTAATTGTGCTCCTGAGGAACCTGTGCATACACCAATAGGCAGTCATTCAAATAGAAAGAGGGAATACTGCATTGTTCAAAATCAGGAAAGATGTGCGTCAGAGATGTATCCTCTCGCCATAGTTACTCAGTCTGTATGCTGAGCAAATAATCCAAAAAGCTAGACTATATGAAGGAGACAGCAGCATCAGCATTGGAAGAAGACTATTAACCTGTGAAATCAAATGACACAAACTTGCTTGCTGAAACGGAAAAGGACTTGAAGCATTTACTAATTAAGATCAAAGACTACAGCCTTCACTATAATTGCACCTCAACATAAAGAAAACAAAATCCACACAACTGGACCAATAAGCAATATCATGATAAATGGAGAAAGTATTGACGTTGTCAAGGATTTCATTTTACTTGGATCTGCAATCAACGCCCATGGAAGCACCAGTCAAGAAATAAAACGAAGTGCTGCATGGGGCAAATCTGCTGCAAAAGACCTCTTTAAAGTGTTAAAAAGCAAAGATGTCACTTTGAGGACTAAGGTGTGCCTGGCCAAGCCATGGTATTTTCAATCGCCTTGTATATATGTGAAAGATTGAAAGATGGACAATGAGTAAGGAAGACAGAAGAAAAATTGACACTTTTGAATTATGGTTTTGATGAAGAACATTGACTATCCCATGGACTGCCAGAAGAACAAACAAACCTGTCTTGGAAGAAGCACAACCAGAGTGCTTCTCAGAAGCGAGGATGGCGAGACTTCATCTCATGTACTTTGGACATGGTATCAGGAGGGACCAGTCCCTGGAGAAGGACATCATACTTGGCAAATTAGAGGGTCAGTGAAAAAGAGGAAAACCCTCAACGAGATAGATTGACACAGTGGCTGCAACAATGGACTCAAACATAGCAAGGATTGTGAGGATGGCATAGGTCCTGGCATTGTTTCATTCTATTGCACGTAGCGTAACTATGAGTCAGAAACAACTTGATGGCACCTGACAACAACAACAACAACACTGTCATTCTTCTATCCTTGTAGCCATCTCGATTATATCTTATATTCCAACAGTTTTGAACTACTTTTAATTCCCAGAAAATGCCTTACTTTCTCAAGCCTCTTTATCCTTGCACATATTCCTCTCATTCAAATATTTCAGTTTAGTCCTTGCATATCAGCTGAAAGGTGACCTCCTCAGTGTCACCCCTCGTGACTTCTCCAGGCAGATTTTATCATGCAGTTCCTTGCACCCCACTGCACATCATACACAGCTCTGTGATATCTATTACATCATGATTGTTTGCAAGTTTATCCCCAGTGAAACTAAGCATGTGTAGTTTGTACTGGACTAATAACCTAAAGGTTGGCAGTTCAAACCTACCCAGTAGCACCTCGCAAGAAAGGCTTGTCAATCTGCTTCCATAAAGATTACAGCTAAGAAAACCCTATGGAGCAGTTTTAGTCTGTAACACACGGGGTTGTCATGAGTCAGAATCGACCCGATGGCAACAAGTTTAGGCTAGACCATGTCTTTTATACCACCCTCCCTTTTATAACCTGCAGACCTAGCACAGTGCCTGATACAGCTAGCGTTTCTCTAAGGATGAAGTACTTAGGAGACAGCTGTCAATGCAGAAGGACTAGAGACCTTTTTTTTTTTTTTTTTATTGTACTTTAGGTGAAGGTTTACAGAACAAATAGTTTCTCATTAAACAGTCAATACACATATTGTTTTATGACATTGGTTAACAACCCCATGACATGTCAACACTCTCCCTTCTCGACACTGGAGGACCATATTTTTGAAATACGATGAACATTTAATTTTGTATGGGACATTTCAGGGCAGGTAGTAATTGATTGATAGAAGAGACTGGGGTCTTCCGCTCCACAACCTTCATCCAAAATATTCTGAAATCAGTGGGTAGACCTACATATCTCCCTAAATGGAACTCAATATGAAAATCAAAATACAAGGCAATGCCTTACAGGAAAGCATTAAATGAATCTCTTTTGGCTGCACCACGGCATGAACATGTGATGAGTTAATGAATGGATTCACTGTCCCAAAGGCAAAAGCAAACAAATGATCTTTACATTTCCATTTGGTTCTGAGTTTAAATTATGACTCCTAGAATCACATAACTACTAAAAATAGTTTTATACATGCAATCTTGTTCATTTAGGATGCTTTATTTTCATACAGATGATTTTCTTAACTATCCCTAATTCGTTGATGAGAAAAATAACGTTTTTGTGTATGATAGTCTTTTCATGAATTTCTATAGAAACTTCCACTTGAACTCTCTGTCTTAATCTCCTTTTCTCTTTCCCTCTGGGGAGCCATTTTTCTAAAGGACCTACTTTTTCAGGAGAAAACAATTACATTTAACAAAGGACAAGGACTAATGCTATTACTATGTATATCCGTGTGCATTGACAACTAGAAAATCATAGCAGATAGATTTATAAACATTATTGCTGTTTGGCACTGCAGGGAACTTGCAATTTGGTCAAGATCCACATTTAATTCCTGTCCTTGTATTTAGATCTCAGTTGTATTTTCTCCTTGGCATCTTTACAAGCTATTTTATACAAAAGAATCCCATTAATAATGAATCAGCCTGCCTGTATACTTCAGTATAACCCCAAATTGCTTTAGATAGGTAAAGAGATAGGTAGCACCATAGATAAATAAAAGACATAATAGCATTGTGTCATATCATTTGTGACTACACTGAAGATCGTATCTTGTACCTTATTAGAAGGAAGCTTTAAGTGGTTGTCCAAGGTCATAACTTTATGGTGATGAAAACATATACATTATATACAGTGTTCTGGCTTTAATTTTGCAATAAAATATTCTTTTTGTGACAATAAAATATTAACTTATCTCTTATATTTTTCAAAAGTCTGCCATGATTATCGTATACGTATGTTGAGGAGCGTGCTTCTTCCATCAACGATACATATTACTTCTTACAAAACTGAATTTTGTTTTCAGACGTCTTGATAAATGATTAAACTTTTGAACATATGTATTTTTCTGTTTCAAGAAGTGTTAAAACACCACTGACAAAATGAAACTACAAACCTACTATTATTTTACAATCTGCAGCTCTCTCAGTTTTTCTGCATACATAGCAGATACTAAATTACAAATAGTCCCACAAGGTACTGAGCACTGCTATCATGAAAACATCAGTATAGATTAGTGCAAAAATATTGTAATATGAGTCTAAATTTAATTTCCTCACTTGAAATTATAAATAAATATATACCCTTTGTTTGGTAGGCAGTAATTCTGTAGGTGACAATTTGAGAGAATTATAGATTGTTTCTCGATAGTTCTTGATAATTTTAAAGTGTGCTCCTCCCCTCAACGTCCGAGCTTCACTGGGGGACAGAATAGAAATGAACAATTATTATATCCTACAACCTGATAAGAAGGGAGTATGTCCAGGCCATGGTGTTTTTTCAGATGAAAAGCATATGAACACTGAGTGATTCTTCCCAGGAATATTCAAATGGTTTTTAAGAATCAATCGCTTCATATCCCTCTCTTCCATTCCAAAGCTGGCGACTAGTTCAGTGCTAAATGTCTGGTATTATTTGCAGACATTCAACTTTCAGGACAAACGCATGTATCACGGTTTCTTTCTCCTCGTAGTGATGACATTAAAATCGTAAGAGGAGGGAATATACAGCTTTTCTGGGATGGTGAAAAGGTGAAAAATGAATCCTAAGAAGAAGTGAATATGTGCTTTTTAGGACGAGAAGATTTAAGGTTGATACCCTTAAAGAAATGGCAACGTGTGTGCCTGGGCAGGAGGGCTTCACATGGATAAGAACTCCATACTTGGAGCATCTCTTTCATATTCGGTACAGGTTGCCAGTTCTTTGGAAACTCTAAGAATGAGCCCCAAAGTAATTGAAAAGTTGCATATAATAGGGGTGTATGAAGTCAGTAGAAACCTGTTCACAAGCACTGCTATTGTCTCAGGGCTGGTAATATGTGGGGAATTATTAGTTAATCCTGGATGGCGCCCAGAAGTTTTCCTGATTAACCAATTATACTGGTGCAAGGAGTACGCTTCAGCTTTTGAACTACAACCGCAGCTTGCAGCATACTACAAAGGACCTCTGCAGTAATCAGCAGACCACTCCAGGACGGCCAAAAGGAAAAGCTCTTCAGATAAAGCCCCGAAGTGTTTCATGCCTCACCACTGCTAAGGTTTTGCAGTTGGAACGATTTTAGAGAATCTGACAAGGAAAACTTCGTGATGAATCTCTCGTAGGAGATGTCCCCCGAGAAGCTTATCACTGTTTGTCAACTGTAACGGAAGGCATAATGCTTTTTTTTTTTTTAAATTAATAGGATTCTTCTTCTTTTTTTTCCAAAGGGGATGTTGTAAAATTCCATGATTAATTGAAGATTTCTTTTTGCATCTGATTTGCCTGATTGACACAAGTAACCCTTGTTAATTTCCCTAGCTGCGTGAAGCAGCAGTGGCAAAAGAACACCAGATAATGCATTATTTATTCGGGTATTCAGTGGCCATTTTCATCCTCCTCATAAGCATTAATTTCACGAGGCTGTGTTACCGTGCTGCTCACCAATTCTGAGAAGTGGAGTGTTGATAAAACTGATTAAATTCTAGATTAAGCACATTTACTCAAATTCATGTTCAGATACTTAAAACTCTCCCCTTGCCTTATACCACGCATAATGTGGCTCTTATTAACTGTTACATTACAAATAACAAAACAGAATAATTTTTCAACAATTTAGAATTTCTCACCAAATGCATCAGATCTCTAACTGTTCGCTATCTAAAATAATTTAACAATGGCAGATTTAACAGTTAATGGGCTTGATAGGTTTTTGTTCCACTCATTTGTTTAGAGAGCGTAACAATTTTGTAGACATTTCGGTAGATTTTAGTTATCTAACACTTAAATACAAGAATGCTATGTGACAGAGGTCAGTTATATTTTATTAAATATTGTAGGATTTACTAAAATATTTTATTAATATTTAATCCAAGGCACACATTTTAAACCTCTTTCACTACCTCTATGGACTCTCATTTTCAATTAATATTTAAGTATATGTGCATTAGAAATATGTTTTTGAAAAAAATCTACTGTAGATACGTCAATAAAGATGGTCAAGATGTGGTGAATTTTTGAAGACTGTAATTCATTTGAATACTATTGTTCTCATATCGCGTACAAAATCCAAAACACTTTTTCAAACTTTTGAAACCATAAGTGATAACTTAATATTTTCAGAATGGCTAGTATTGTTCTGAATATTAAGAAAGTTTAGAACTTCTAGTCTTAGTAAGCTAGGAACATGGCCTCCAATATTTTTAATTACTTAGACTTACTTAGACTTCTCACAGCCTCCAGAATTATTTTTCTAAAATATATATAATCATGTCACTCTGTTGCTTTGAGGTATTAGTTGGATGTTTTTTTTTTTTGGCCCACACAGAAAAGTAATTCTTCCCAAGATATACCATTTTTTAATTCCGTGTCACACTCTATACAAATTGTCATTTACTGTCCTTGTAGAAACCTGTTTTATTTATTTACTTTTCCTGAATCAACATGAAAAGCCCAGTTCATGTATAACCTCCTCTATGACCCTCAATTCTTGACTTCAACATTTTCCCTGTTTATCATTATGTTGCTTTCTAGTCCAATTGTGAGGATTTTTGTTTTCTTTATGTTAATGTGTAATCCATACTGAAGGCTGTAGTCTTTGATCTTCAACAGTAAGTACTTCAAGCCCCCTTTGCTTGCAGCAAGCAAGGTTGTGTCATCTGCATATCTCAGGTTGTTAATGGAGTCTTCTTTCATTTTACTTGGATCCACAATCAATGCCCATGGAAGTCAAGAAATCAAACGATGTATTGCATTAGGCAAATCTGCTGCAAAAGACCTCTTTAAAGTGTTAAAAAGCAAAGATGTCACCTTGAGGAATAAGGTATGCCTAACCCAAGCCATGGAATTTTCAGTGGCCTTATATGCATGCAAAAGCTGGACAATGAATAAGGAAGACAGAAGACGAATCGATGCCTTTGAATTACGGTGTTGGCGAAGAATATTGAATATACCACAGGCTGCCGGAAGAACAGACAAATCTGCCTTGGAAGAACGACAGCCAGAATGCTCCTTAGAAGTGAGAATGATGAGACTTCCTCTCATGTACTTTGGATATTTTATCAGAAGTAATCTGTCCCTGGAAAAGAACATCAAGTTTAGTAAAGTAGAGGGTCTGTGAAAAAGAGGAAGACACTCTGCAAGATGGATTGACACAGAAACTGCAACAATGGGCTCGAACAGCAACGATTGTGAGGATGGTGCAGGACTGGGCAATGTTTCGTTCTTTCGTATATAGGGTCACTATGAGTTGGAACCAACTCTACAGCACCTAACAACAACAGCATAACACTCTATGAGATGGACTGACGTAATAGCTGCAACAATGATCTCAAACATACCAATGATCTTGAAGATGGTGCAGGATTGGGCAATGTTTCATTCTTTTATACATAAGGTCACTATGAGTTGGCATCGACTTGAAGGCAACTAACACAACAGGACTTTTTACAGGGCCTCCCAAGGCCAAATCGGTGTCTCTGACGTCAGTGTTGAAAAGAATGCTGACCATTGTGGAGCTTTCTATGTAACGTCAGTGCATTGTGATTACTTGTTGATGAGCTAATCCCCACCCCCCTGCCATTCACTCTGAGTTCCTTCAGAGTAGGTAGGACTTCATAGCTTCAGGCTTGGGCCCAGCACAGGTGGACATATGGATACCCAAATAAAGGAATGAAGGATTGCAGACCACTGAGTATTACCAAAAAGAATGTTACCTCTGAAGGCAGGTCTTAAATATGGTGAAATTTGTCACAGGATTACACATTAAAAAAAGAATGAAGAGACTTGTCTGACATGAAAGTTAGCTGCTGGATGTTTCTTCAACAGGCAGAAAATTGCAGACTCCGCTTTCATTGGAAAAATGGCTCTAAACATCCTAGGAGAGTCCAAATGAGAGAAAAATCCCAGCTTTCGATCAGGACGGAAAGACAAGTCAGGAGGGATATGTGGTCAGGGGTCTGGAGCTATGAGCTAGACTGGAAAATTCACTGAAGCCCAAGGGCTCAAAGGAGAAAGAAAAGGGCTTGGCATTTTGCTCCACCAGCAATGTGCTTTTTGCTCTCTCTTATGGAGATAAATCTAACAGTATCCTCAGCTTTACATGTCTGCCTGCCTCACAAGACTTCATGATCCAAGCCAGCAAAACCGTGGTTTTTCCATGTGACTATTTCTCTCACTTCAAGCAGAATTCCTTATGAGTGATAATGGTCCATGTTCTTGCTGAAAAATCCTAAAAGCTAACATTTGTTGAATGTCCTCTTAGTGCCAGGTACTGCTACAATTCTCCATCCTCACAGCCACCATTTCAAAGAGTACTATCTTCTCTTCATTTTTCAGATGAAAAAAACTGAACATAAATACATATATCCACAGCTTCTGTGTGAGTTAACTCAGGTGATATTTTTACTATATATATTATACATCATAAATATCTCATACTACATGTCTTTCTATATATCATACTATATTTTCTCTATGTATCAGAGATACAGACTTAGGTATATATTTGACTATCTCGTGAGGTCCCCAGTCATGCTAATGGCAGGGTTTCAGCTTCCCACCAACATGCTTAGTTATTTATGGAAGCCTCTGAGGAAATCGTCCGGTTATTCCTAAGCCAGGCTGGGATATGGTCATCACATAGTGCTTGCTTTTCTTTCTTTCTTGCTTGTTACTTTTCCACATGCCCCATTGAGGCTATTGCCCATTACAAAGTGTGTTGTTTCTGGATACTTTCTAAACTTCCAATTAGTAGACCACCAGAAAGAGGCTAGGTCCTGTGCTACAGCAAGGGTGAGGTTTACTGTCTACTGTGAGCATGAGGGCACCATCTTTCGACTACCTTCCCTTTCACTGGCTGGCTGTACTTTCTGACCCTGTTGAGGTTGAAACTAAAGAATGGATGGCAACTAAGGAGCCACAAAAAGATTTTATGAAGCTTTCATTCATTCAGTGCATAGGTCCTGAGCACCTACTCAGTTCCATGCAGTGGTCTATGCATTTGGAACACACTCTTGGACAAAATAGATAAAAATATCTACTTTCAAGCATTTTCATTCCATACCATGCCTTCAAACTTAGGATGAATGGGGTGTCTAGGAGTTGACTTCTGCCTCCAGCATCATTTCCTGTCTCTTCCACACATGTAGCCACTACTTCAGTCTCATCTAAATCTCTGTGACTTGGCATCTGGAGTCCGTGAACGGCACAAAAAGTTCACATACGCAGTGCCAATCGAAAGTCTGGTGGTTCTAGTCCATCCAGATGTGACTTGAAAGAAAGGGCTGGTGGTCTATTTCTGAAAACTTAGTCACCGAAAGCCCTGTTGAGCATAGTTCTATGCCAACACATATGGGGCCAACATGAATCAGAATCACCACAATGACAACTGGAAATTTATATTACCTGTCATATAATGCTGCATAGTTTTATATTGCTCACATTCTCTGTTCCAAATTATAAATATGCTGTCTCCCTAAGTAGATTGTAAGTTTCTTCAGCATAGGAGCTTTTCCTTCCTACATATCTCTTCTATAATAACTTTGTCCCCCCTGGGACAATCAGCATGCTAAGCTTGTGGTAGATAGCACCTGGCAGATAGCTATCAACATATTTGAAACTAAAGATGGTTAAAAATTACAGAGCTATGTAAGTTTTAAGTTATCAGAGGCAGAATCTATGACATAGAGAGAGTGCTTCCTGTTTTTCAGAACTGATTTCTCTCTCTGGTTCGATGAAATATATTAGTGTATCTTCCCAGTTTCTGGAGTTATTTAGATAGCACCACGATGAGGTCAAGGATCCGCACTTGTCTATTTGAATACCTTTCTGTCACTGTGATGGTTAATGTTATGTGTCGACTTGGCTAGGCTATGAGTCTCAGTGGTATGGCAGACACTGGACTGGCTGCTTTCCCATAATGTAGTCTAATGTAATCACGTTTCATTTTGTGATCTGATGTGAGCAGCCAATCAGTTGAAAGAGAAGTTTCTCTAAGGGTATGGCTGCCTCCAGTATATAAATGGATGTTCTGGCAAAGGTCACTCTTTCTCAATCCTTCACTCTTCTTGGAAACCCTGGTGGTGTAGTGGTTAAGAGCTACAGCTGCTAACCAAAAGGTTGGCAGTTCGAATCCACCAGGTGCTCCTTGGAAACCATATGGGGAAGTTCTACTCTGTCCTAAGGGGTTGCTATGAGTTGGAATCAACTCGACAGCAAGGGTTTTTGTTGTTTTTTTTTTCCACTCTTCTTATTGACTGACCTCTGGTTCTTGAGTTGTAAGCCTGCAGAAGTCTCCAACCTGCTGCCTGATTTGCAGCTCTTTGATTTGTCAACTCCCACAACGTCTTGAATAAAGGGGAGGCATGGCCCTCTTAAGGAAGGACCCCAGTACACTGCCAAAAATTTGTACTGTTAATCTTTCTCCCAGCCTTCCCCAAAGGGATCTATGGCCTTTTATAAGAATGACTGTTCATACGGGAAAATAAAATAATCAGACTTTTTGAAGATTACTGGACACTGGCTCTGAACTGACACTAATTCCAGGAGACCCAAAACATCACTGTGGACCACCAGTCAGAGTAGGGGTGTATAGAGGCCAGGTTATTAATGGAGTCTTAGTTCTGTTACATCTTACAGTGTGTCCAGTGGGTCCCTGAACCCATCCTGTAGTGATTTCCTCTGTTCCAGAAGGCATAATTGGAATAGACATAGTCAGCAACTGGCAGAACTCCTGCACTGAATCCCTAACAAGTGGACTAATGGCTATTATGGTAGGAAAGGACAAGCGGAAGCCACTGGAACAGCTCCTATCTGGGAAATTAGTAAACCAAAAGAAATACCACATTCCTAGAGGGATTGTAGAGATTAGTGCCACCATCAAGGACTTGAAGGATGCAGTGGCGGTGATTACTACCACATCCCTATTCAATGTACCTATTTGGCTTGTGCAGAAAACAGATAAATCTTAGAGAATGACAGTGGATTATCATAAACTTAACCAGGTGGTGATACCAATTTTAGCTATTCTTCCAAATGTGGTTTTATTGATTGAGCAAATTAATACATCACATGATACTTGGTATGCAGTCATTGATCTGGCCAATGCCTTTTCCTCCACTCCTATTTCAAAGGACCACCAGAAGCAGTGTGCCTTCAGTAAGGCCAGCAATACATCTTCACTGTTTTACTTCAGAGCTATATCAACTTTCCAGCCCTGTATCATAATTTGGTCTGCGGGGAACTTGATTGCCTTTCCCTTCCACAAGATATCACACTGGTCCATTACACTGACATTATGCTGATTGGACCTAGTAAGAAAGAAGTATCAACAATTGCAGATTTATTGGTAAGATATTTGCATGATAGAAGGTAGGAAATTCAGGTGACTTCTACCTCAGTGAAATTTCTAGAGGTCCAGTGGTGTGTGTCATGTCAAGATATCCCTACTAAGGTGAAGGATAAGTTGTTACATCTAGTCCCCCCAGAACTGAAAAAGAGGCACAACACCTGGTGGGTCTCTTTTGATTTTAGTGGCAACATATCCCTCACTGGGTGTGCTACTGTGGCCTATTTATCAAGTGACTTCAAAAGATGCTAGTTTTGAGTGGGGCCCAGAACAAGAGAAGGCTCTGAAGCAGGTTCAGGCTGCCATGCAAACTACTCTGCCACTTGGACCATATGAACCAGTCAATCCAATGGTGCTTGAAGTGTCAGTGGTAGATAGAGATACTGTTTGGAGTCTTTGTTAGGCCCTTATTGGTGAATCACAGCACAGATCCTTAGGATTTTGGAGCAAAGTCCTACCGTCCTCTGCAGATCTCTACTCTTCTTTTGAGAAACAGCTTTTGGCTTGTTACTGTGCTTTAGTAAAGACTGAACGCTTAACTGTGGGCCACAAAATTACCATGTGACCTGAGCTGCCCATGAACTGGATATTGTCTGAACCACAGAGTCATAAATTTGGACAGGCACAGCAGTGCTCCATCATCAGATGGAAGTGGTATATACAAGATCAGGCTCGGGCAGGCCTGAAGGCTCAAGGAAGTTAAGTGAGGAAAATGGCCCAAATGCCCACGGTCCCCCCTCCTGTTACATTACCTTCCCTCTCGCAGGCTGTCCCTATGGCCTCATGGGGAGTTCCTCACAATGGGTTAACTGAGGAAGAGAAAAGTTCTGCCTAGTTTACCGATGGTTTTGCACAATTTGCAAGCACCACTAGGAAATGGATAGCTGAGTGCTGCAGCCCATTTCTGGGACTTCCTGAAGGACAGTGGTGAAGGGAAATCCTCCCAGTGGTCATAATTTCAAGCAGTGCACGTGGTTTTTATTTTTTTCTTGGAAGGAGGAATGGCCATACGTGAGATTGAATACCGATTCATGGGCTGTGGCCAATGGTTTGGCTGGATGGTCAGGGAGTTGGAAGGATCATGATTAGAAAATTGGAGACAAGGAGCTATGGGGCAGAGGTATGTGGTTAGACCTCTCTGAATGGGCATGAAGATATTTGTATCTCATGTGAATGCTCACCAAAGTGCCACCTCGGCAGAGAAGGATTTTAACATTCAAGTGGATAGGCTGATGCATTCTGTGGATACCAGTTGACCTCTTTCCCCAGTCCCTCTTGTCATTGCAAAATGGGCTCATGAACAAAGGGGCCATGGTGGCAAGGATGAAGGTTATGCATGAACTCAGCAACATGGACTTTCACTCACCAAGGCCAACTTGGCCACAGCCACTGCTGACAGCCCAATCTGCCAGAAGCAGAGACCAACACTGACTTGGCATCATTTTTTGGAGGTGATCAGCCAGCAACCTGGTGGCAGGTTAATTACATCGGAGCACTTCCATCATGGAAAGTGCAGCATTTTGTCCTTACTGGGATAGACGTTTACTTGGAATATGGATTTGCCTTTCCTGCATGCAATGCTTCTTTCAAAACTGCCATCTGTGAACTTACAGAATATTCTATCGAATGTCATAGTATCCCACACAGTATTGCCTCAAGGAACTCACTTCACAGCAAATGAAGTGTGGCAATGGGCCCATGCTCATGGAATTCACTGGTTTTATCATGTTCTCCATCATCCTAAAGCAGCTAGCTTGAAAGAATGATGGAATGGCCTTCTAAAGACTCAATTACAGTGCCGTCTGGAGCAGTGTTCTCCAGGAGACTGTATATGCTCTAAATCAGCATCCAATACATGTTACTGTTTCTCCCATAGCCAAGATTCATGGGTCCAGGAATCAAGAATTCAAGGGTGGAAATGGGAGCGATGGGAGCGGCACCACTCACTATTACTCTTCGTGATCTACTCACAAAATTTTTGCCTCTGTGAGGCCCTATGCTTCACTGGTCAAGAGGTCTTAGTTCCAAATGGAGATATGGGTCCATCGGGAGACACTACACTGATTTCATTTAACTGGAAGTTAAAGATACCATTTGGCCACTTAAGGTTTGTCATGGTGTCTTTGGCTGGGTTCTCTAGAGAAGCCAAACCAGTAAAGTGTATAAATATATACAGAGAGAGAGAGATTATATCAAGGAAACAGCTCACGTGATTGTAGAGGCTAGAACGTCCCAAGTCCATGGATCAGGGTAGAGGCACACAGCTGCAGAAACCAGCAAGCCCAAGATCAGCAGGTTGGAGAGCAGGGCTCCCGCTCACAGGCTATGCAGATCAATGAATATCAGGTTCGGCAGATAAGCTGACAGCTCAAGTCCCAACAACGGGAGATGAGACGACAGGAAGCAGCTGCAGGATCCAGAGAGATCAAGAAGCCAGAATGTCTGCTTATATACAGATGCGGGCCACAACCTGAAGGAGGCTCCCTTTCATCTGATTGGCTACTCACAGTATATTCAATCATGGGAGTGATTCTATTAAAACACTGAGAATCATGGCACAGTCAAGTTGACACGCCATCTTAACCATCACACATGGATTAAATAATGTCCTCACAAAAATGTGTGTATCTATTTGACTGGGCCATGTTTCCTAGTATTGTGTGATTGTCCTCCATTTTGTGATTGTAATTTTATATTAAAGAAGATTAGGGTGGGATTGTAATACCCTTACTAAGGTCACATCCCTGAACCAATGTAAAGGGAGTTTCTCTGGGGTGTAGCCTGCCCCACCTTTTATGTTACAAGAGATAAAAGGAAAGAGAAGCAGACAGAGAGTATAGAACCTCATAACACCAAGAAAGCAGTGCCCGGAGAAGAGTGCGTCCTTTGGACCTGAGGTTCCTGTGCTGAGATGCTTCCAGACCAAGGGAAGACTGATGCATCACAAGGACCTTCCTCCCGAGCTGACAGAGGAAGCTTTCCCCTGGAGCTGATGCCCTGAATTTGAACTTCTAGCCTACTAGACTGTGAGAAAATAAATTTATTTTTGTTAAAGCCATCCACTTGTGGTATTTCTGTTATAGCAGCACTAGGTAACTAAGAGAGGGCTCCTCATGCCTCTGGTTCAACAGGCAATAAGGAGTTTCCATATTGGCTGGTATGATTAATCCTGATTACCAAGGGGAGATTGAGCTGTTATAACATAATGGAGATAAAGAAGAGTATGCTTAGAATACAGGAGATCCCTTAGGGTATCTATTAGTACTACCATGCTCTATGATTAAAGTTAATAGAAAACTACAGCAACCCAATTCCAACATGGCTACTAATGGCCTGGACCCTTCAAGAATGAAGGTTTGGGTCCCCCCAGCAGGCAAAGAGCCATAACCAGCTGAGATACTTACTGAGGCAAAGGAAATATGGAATTGGTAGTGGAGGAAGCTAGCTCTAAATACCAGCTTCAACCCTGTGACCAGTTGCAGAAATGAGGACGGTAATTGGTATGAGTATTTCTTCCTTGTTTTGTTATATGTATGTATGCGTGTGTTTGTAGCAAATGTCTTTGTTTTCTTCCTTCTCTTATCCCATTGCTTATTATAAAATATAATACTTAAAGGGGGCTAGTGAGCATGTTAGTTGTATCATGTTAGGCTCAATTAAGACTTTATAATTGTCTTTATTTGGAGATTATGTATGATTTAAAGAGATGTGTATAGGTGTCAAGTCGACAAGGGTGGACTGTGATGGTTAATTTATGTGTCAATTTGGCTAGGCTATGATTTTCAGTGGTTTGATAGACACTGTATAATCATCTTCCATTTTGTGATTGGATGTGAGCAACTAGTCAGTTGAAAGGGAGGTTTCTCTAGGGGTGTGGCCTGCCTCCAGTATATAAATGGATGTTCTGGCAAAGTTCTCTCTCTCCATCCTGTACTCTTCCCATTGTCTGACCTCCAGTTCTTGGAACATAATCCTGCAGAAGTCTCCAGCCTGCCACCTTACCTGCAGATCTAGGATTTGCCAGCCCCTGCAACTCTGTAAGCCAGCAGGAGTCCCTAGTCTGCTGCCTGACCTGCAGATTTTGGATTTGGCAGCTCCTTCAATCCTGTGAGCCAGCAGAGGTTTCCAGCCTGCCACTGGACTGATGGATTTGGGACTTGCCTGCCCCCACAATTGCATGAATTGTTTGCTTGAAATAAATCTCTCTCTATGTAGTTGTATCTGGAGACCTGGAAGCTTATTGGTAAAGAGCTTGTCTGCTTACCAGAAGGTTGGCAGTTCAAATCCACCAGCCACTCCCTGGAAATCCTAGGGTGCAGTTCTATTCTATCCTGTAGTCAGAACTGACTCGAAGGCAGTGAATTTTCATTGGTTTTGCTTCTCTGGAGAACTGAGACCAAGACAGCCACAGAAAGAAATCTTTTGCACAGTCTTCCCCTCTAGAGTTGGCCATCTGCCTCAGGACTCAGAACGTCAATCATCAAAAATATTAGAACAAAAAATTAAAACACATGTCCATAATGAGTTTTACATATAAAGTTCTGCATACTTTAATTTACAGGAAATGAAGAAAAACATACCATGAAATTCCCCAACATAACAAATGACTTTATCATATCTGCAAATCTGTGGGTAAGAGTAATGGCCAAATACTTAGCTTTGGGATACACTTTCTCAGCTTAAAAGTTAATAACTGTTAAGTCTACATTAGTAAGAGAAATAAATTTCATACCATACTCATAACCAGAAAGAATATTTTGCAAAAATAATTAATAAAGCCAGTTCTGATGTATACAATGAGACTAGAAAGTTAGATTATTCAGGATGTAAAATCATGCTCTTTTTTTTTGCCATTGGCAACCAATTTTCAAATGTACAAATTAAGATATCTCTATGGAATTTCCTACAATATTCTCCAGAAGGAAAATTGTTCTCTATGGATATATTATGAAGCAGTTAATGAAATATTTATTAAAATGCTTAACATAGTACGCCTGGTAAAAGAAGCAAAGTTAAAAAAAAGAAGAAAAAGTTCATTTGAACATATTATAATAACATAAACAGAACCTTGAAAAGACAAGCATAAATTATTTTTTGTATGAAAAAACAGGAGAAATAAAGCCTGCTTAGAGTAATTATAGGAAGATATGCTTAAAACTAACAACATTAAAATCAGCTAGTAAGCCATATAAAACTTATAGCTGCGTTTAACATAATATTTTTTTAATCTCCTAAAACTCTCTGTTCCTTTATTTGCTTACTTTTGGATGAATCTGTTAGAAAAAGCAATCCAAATTAAACTCTGTATTGGAGAAAATGGAGCAACTGTTTTTGATTGTTTTTATTATGGGTAAAATGGAGGCTGTGGCGAGCTTTGAAAGGACATTGCCAAGGTTGTTACTGGGAAAGACTGAACAAGACTGTGACAAAGATGAATTTAGGCTGAGCTTTCTCCTTATTAAAAAAAAAAAAAAATCCCACCACATTCCATCTTTGAAATAATGAGAATTACGTTGTGGTTGTGCAAAGCTATAATTCTTCTCTGAGAAGTCAGAGTAAACATCTGATGGCAAATTTTACAAAATAATCATTTTTGGTCCATTTCCTTTGGTTTCCCACACTGTTTATATAGTGGATGTTAGGGTTGCAGTTACTGCTCTGTCTGTGACATTCAGACTTATTTACAAAGAGTAGATTTGGGAACTTACAGAATGAACATTCAGTGTCTAAAGACTGATGCACAATAGCTAATTTTATATGTAACTACATGGCATGGATTGAATTGTGTCCCCCAAAAATATGTGTCAACTTGGATACGCCATGATTCCCAGTATTGTGTGGTTGTCCTCCATTATGAGATTGTAATTTTTTGTTAAAGAGGATTAGGGTGGAATTGTAACACCCTTACTAAGGTCACATCCCTGATCCCTGGGATGTGGCCTGAACCATCTTTTATCTTACAAGCATAAAAGGAAAGGGAGGTGAGCAGAGTGGGGAACTTCATACCACAAATAAAGCATTGCCCGGAGCAGAGCACATCCTTTGGACCTGAGGTTCCTGCACTGAGAAGCTCCCAGACCAAGGGAAGACTGATACATCACAAGGAGCTTCCTCCAGAGGGACAGAGAGAGAAAGCCTTCCCCTGGAGCTGACTCCCTGAATTTGGACTGGTAGCCTAACAGACTTACAATAAATTTCTCTTTGTAAAAGCCATCCACTTGTGGTATATCTGTTAGAGCAGCACTAGGTGACCACGACACTGTCATAGGGTAAAATACATAAATATCTATCCCCAGGAGTACCTCCCTTCTGTAATGTAGCAGGATTCGACCTTGGAGTACACTACAATAGGGTAAAATATGTAAATATCTATCCCCAGCAGTACCTCCCTTCCGTAAGTTGGCAGAATTAGACCTTGGAGTGACCGTATCATTTACTGCCCAAAGTAGTAAACTTTTGAGAGCGGAAGGGCTACCGTAAGAGGTATGGACCAGAACCATCTCAGGCATATTGAAACATAGTCACCTTACTCAATGAACACCTTTGGAACATCTTGCTTCTCTCTTTCTTTAATTTTGGAATTATCAACGCTCCTATTTTATATGGAAGGAACCCTGGTGGCTCAGTGGTTAATAACACAGCTGCTAACTGAAAGGTGGGTGGTTTGAACCCTTCAGTCTCTCCTAGGGAGAGAGATGTGGCAGTCTGCTTCTGTAAAGATTTACAGCCTCGGAGACCCTATGGGGCAGTTCTACCTGTCCTACAGGGTTGCTATAAGTCAGAATAGACTCAAAGGCAATGAGTTTGTTTTTTGGGGGTTTTCTGTTTTATACTTTTTTCCCATAGCTTATCTTCACATCTAGCTGCTATCATACTATTATTTGTAGTATACTTGCAGAATCCAAAGGTAGCTATAAGTTAATAAATTTATTCTTACACGTATTTTCATGTAAAATTCATTTGAACTCACTCTGTAATTATACTGAATGTAGAGCACTTTGATCTTCCTCAGAGTAATTATCATGCTAAGATCATCGCTTGTACAAAAAGGGTCACAAGACGGTTTATGGCAATAACATATAAGAGCTGAACCTTCTGTTCTTTTTCTTTCTGGAGCACATAATGTATTTTTTTACATTAATTACTAAAATTTCGGGGCATTAAAATTAAGAATTTAGAATAATTACTTGCAGCCATTTGTAAAAGATATAAACAGCTAGATATATTTCAAGACAACCTGATATGTGAATTCTGTCCTATCTTCAGCTCATGCAGAAAGTGCACATGTTTGGGACTAGAACTGTAACCTAAGCTAATGAAAAAGATATTTTTTAGATGGTAGATGTGACCATCTCTTTTCACTGAATCTCTCTAGCTTCGTTTCATTTGATCTTTTTGATAGTCCTTCTCAGTCTCTTCTAGTTGCAGATAATATGTGCAATGCTCTTTGGATACAAATCATCCATAAGTGAAGGTAGTGAGCGTCACATTGTCCTCCAGGCTATTACATGGCTTCAAAGCTCTGGGGGATTTAGTTTATCGGGCATCGTTTCGCATGGTAGAAAAACTAAGAGTCCTAGACTCGTTTTGTTATATTAAAAAAAAAAAAAAATCCTATAAACAAGGCTCAGAGCAAATGATGACAAAATTCTGCTGTTATTTTTATGAAAACATGAGTTTTAAAATTATTTTTAATTTAATTTTTATAGGTAACAAGTCCACTTAGCTTAAAACGTATACATATATACATATAAACCTGTTGCCATCAAGTCAATTCCGACTCATAGTGACCCTATAGGACAGAGTAAAACTGCCCCATAGGGTTTCCAAGGAGCTGCTGGTGGATTCAAACTGCAGACCTTTTGGTTAGCAGTTGAGCTCTTAACCACTACACCACCGGGACTCCATACAGATATGTTATATATTATATACAATTTTAATGTATTTATTAATATTATATATATATATAATTTTTCATCTCTCCACTTCAGGAAAACAATATCATAAGTTTCTTTTACACTTCTAGGAATTTCTTTAGACAAATATATAATATTGTAAGATTAATTTCTTCCTTTTTACATTAGAGGGAGCCTACTATAAATGTTTTACAGTATCTAGTTGTTTCTTTTTTAACAGAAAATATATATTGGAGATATTTTCATATCAGTGTATAAAAAATTTCTCTCTCTTTTGGTCTAGATTATGTTCCAAATTATAAGACGTGATGATTTATTTAACAAATCATCCATTGATAGACACATGGCTTGTTTCCAATCATTACTTACACCATTCAGTCCTGCAAGGAATACATTTGTATATGTCAAGCGTACTGTTACTTTTTCTCACTTAAGAAAAAAAAATGTGATACCATTTCTTCAACAAACTAACTGCCTGATTTCTTAGTTCCCATTTAGAGCAAAACTACTCATACTATTGTCTATATTGAAATCTCAAATTCTTCTCTTTCATACTCTATTTAACACACTCAGGTTAAGCTTTCACTCTTACCCCTTCACCCAGATGCTCATAGTAATATCCCCAGTGAAAGCCGTATGCTGAATCCAATGACATTTCTGTTACTTGATCTTTGAGAAACATTTAACAGTGGATCTCTCTGACGTGCTTTCTTGACTTGGCCTCTGAGATCCCATATTTTCCTGGTTTTCTCTCTTATTCTCCTAGTCACTCATAATAAGCCTTTTAAATAGTGGAATTTCCCAAGGCTTATTGCTTGTTCCTATTTCCTTCTCTATGTACACTCAACATTTTGGTTATCTCATTTACTCTCATGATTTTTAATAGCATCTATATGTTAATGATATTAATTTATGGTTCTAGTCATCAAGATAAATGCAGAAAATATTCAAGTTGTCAAGAATATCATTTTACTTGGATCCACAATCAACACCCCTGGAAGCCATAGTCAAGAAATTAAACAATGATTGCATTAGGCAAATCTGCTGCAAAAAAACTCTTTAAAGTCTTAAAAAGCAAAGATGCCACTTTGAAGACTAAGGTGTGCTGACCTAAGCCATGGTATTTTCAATCACCTCATGCGTGTGCGAAAACTGGACAATGAATAAGGAAGACTGAAGAAGAATTGATGCCTTTGAATTATGGCGTTGGCGAAGAATATATACCATGAACTGCCAGAAGAATGAACAAATCTATCTTGGAAGAGGTACAGCCAGAATGCTCTTTAAAAGTGAGGATAGAGAAACTTTGTCTCATGTACTTTGGACATGTTCTCAGGAGGGACTAGTCCCTGGAGAAGGACATCATGCTTAGTAAAGTAGAGGGTCAGCAAAAAGGAGGAAGACCCGCAAGGAGATGGATTGACATAGAGGCTGCAACAACGGGCTCAAACACGGCAATGATTGTGAGGATGCCACAGGACCCAGCGGTGTTTCCTTCTGTTGTCCATTGGGTTGTTATGAGTCAGAACCGACTGGACAGCACCTAACAACAAAGTAACAACAGTCCAGACTTCTCTCTCATAATTCAGTCTCATATGTTCAATTTTCTCTTCAATGTCTCAAACTTAGATGTCTAATATGTATCTTAAATTCAAATGAACTAATTATTTTCATCCTTCAATCTGTCTCCACACAGTTTTCCCAATGCAGTTGATGAGAAACCCATTCTATCATGTGCTCACTACAAAAAGCTTGTGTGCATCCTTGACTCCTCCCTCTGTATCATATCTTATATTCAATCCATTAGGAAATCCTATTGCTGCTAAATTTAAAATATACTCAGAGGCCAACAAATTTTTACTTCTTTCACTCCTAGCACCTCAGGCTGAGTCCCCATCATCTGTAGTAGCCTAAATCATTGTAGTAACCTTTTAACTGTCTTCTGTGTGTTCTTGGTTGTTGCTTAATTGTCTATTATTATAGAAGTAACCAGAATGATTTTTGTAAAACATGAGTCAGATCATGTCACTCTTTGTTCAAAACCTTGTGTTGACTCCTCATTTCACTTTGTACAAAAGCCCAAGTACTTTCAAGGCCTGTCAGTTGCTGTAATTGGCCTCCACCACCATCCATTCCTATTCTCCTAACTCCCTCCTCCTCCTGCTCTCAAGCCACACCCACTTCTTGCATTGCCTCGCTGGAAACACACTCACATTCGAGGCCTTTGTGCTTGTTTCATTCTCTTCCTGGAATTCTCTCACCTCCTTTCCCTCTTTCACCTCCTTGAAGTCTTTGCTCAAGTTTCACCTTCTCATTCAGGCCTTCCCTTCCCTTGCTCTGCTTTTTATTAGTTAATAACATTGATCTCCTGATAACATATTATTATATAATTTATTTATAATACTTATAAACAATAAGTATTATCGTTTATTGTCTAGAAGGTAAGTTCTTTGGATACATGGATCTTCGTTTTGTCTAATAATATATGCCAAGTATCCAAAACAGTGTCTAACATATAGTGAACACTAAAATATGTTTTAATTAATCTTGTTATGTTTTGATTTTCCCAATGCCTTTAAAACTTTAGTAATGGAAAAGCACCAAAAAATGTTGTATGTAGAGTCTAAGTATGTCATTAGTAAGAGAAATAAAAGATCATTATTGAACAGTATCATTTTGATGTATCATCATTTACATATTGCTATGAGATAAGATAAGGCTGATGTTTTACATTGTGGACTATTAAATATAATGTGGATATTCAGAGATAAAGATAAGGGAGTGGAATAAACTCATGTCCATATTTTAACATATATGTGAATTTTGATTTTTTAATCTCCATTACAAAATTGTAGCTGGTATAATATTCTCTATCCCTTCCTGCTTCTTACTCTCTCTTCTCTCAATATACCTCTGTTTTGCTTTTTTTTTTTTCTTTTAGGAATTAAAGGTATAAAATACCTACCAGTCAATGCTGTATGTCTTAACAGTTTTAATTAAGAAGAGTGTTTTTTGTAAGAGAGAATATTTATCATTTTATTAACAATAAATGCATAGTCTTTGTTTCTATTTTTAATTTTAGTTATAATACAGACTCCTATGTTCATTAGATATTTGGAGAAACAAGTTAGAATCTCTCCTTTAAAATCTATTTTATGTTCTGAGAAAGAAATTTTTCCAGGAATAAAATCGTTTCTCACTCATTACAATGGGATTCTGGGCACCAGAATTCTATAATTTCAGTCATCTAAGAGAGATACAGAATGAATGCTTCATCTCAGCCAAGCTATTTGGGGAGATAGTTGTTATTTTTTTTTTTAATTAGGCTAGATGGAGATCTGTCTTGTTAGATTATATGTAGACCTTAGCTGAAAAGATCTAGATCTATTATATGTAGATCTAGCTGAAAAGATACGTGTGAAATTACACAATATTTTTATCAAACATTTTTATAAGTACTGAACTGAGGGTTCCTAATTAAAATTATAAAAGTTAAAACCAAAAACTGTCAAGTGTTTATTAGATAAAAAAAAATGAAATGAGTAATACTTTTAAAATTGCCAATTTTAATTCAATTACAACAGCAATTATAAAAGTGGATTAATGTATATAGATGTGACTGTTTTGGATTGAATTGTGTCCCTCAAAAATGTCTGTCAACTTGGCTAGGCCATGGTTTTCAGTATTGTATGATTGTGCACCATTTTGTCATCTGAGGTGGTTTTCCTATGTGTTGTAAAATCCTGCCTCTGTGATGTTAATGAGGCAGGTTTAGGGCAGTTATGTTAATGAGGCAGGACTCAATCTACAAGACTAGATTGAATCTTGAGATAATCTCTTTTGAGATATAAAAGAGAGAAGTGAGTAGAGAGACAGGAAGACCTCATACCACAAAGAAAGTAGTGCCAGGAGCAGAGCGCGTCCTTTGGACGTGGGATCCTTGTGCTGAGAAGCTCCTAGAGCAGGGGAAGATTGATGACAGGGACCTTCCTCCAGAGCCGACAGAGATAGAAAGCCTTCCCCTGAGTTGGTGTCCTGAATTTGGACTTCTAGGCTACTTGACTGCGAGAGAATAAACTTCTTTTTATTAAAGCCATCCACTTGTGGCATTTCTGTTATAACAGTGCTAGATAACTAAGACAGTGACTAAGATAATTTCATATTAAAACTAATATTTTAACATGGAGGTTTCAATGATTTTATTACCAACCACTACAAATATTAATTGGTTAAGTTTTATTTACTGGCTTAGCATTGGAAAAAGTAGCCACTAACGTTTTCATCATTTTAATTTTTCGTACTTTGGAACTCTGTCCACTCTCAAACCCTCTTTCTTTTCCTCAGTAAATATCTGTGTACCCATGATAACGAAACTCACAAAATAATGGGTTAGATATACAAGCTTAACAGACTGTACATGATGGGCACACTATTTGATGGAAAATCTGCACATGAAATAAGCACCTAATTGAAATGATAGGGTGTAGGAGGTTTCCTGAAGCAGTAAGTAGCATCTGAGCCGGGTCTTGAAGGACAAACAGGATTTCACCAAGAAGGGGAGAAGCTTTCCTAAGCAGAGGGAAGTAACTTTTGCAAAATTTTGAGAATCATGTCACATTCAGGAATTTCATTACAGTGGTTTTGTACTTTTGGGAGGGTTGACTTATATCACCCAGTGTGGTATGCTTTTGTGTGGCCTTTCTTGCCATGGTCTTGGAACTCCCACCAAAGTGATTGGGCAGGACTGTGCAGATAGGGTAATTGTGGCCCACTATGGGGGTTGGTTGGTTTTGCCATCATGCTAGGCTTGAAATGAGCCATGCCAGAGGCGGGAGAGAAGGGATCCCACCACCATCAAGGAAGAACAGCCAGGAGCAGAGAGCATGTCCTATGGACCTAGGATCTCTGCACTGAGAAGCTCCTGGACCCAGGAGACAGACAGCAAGCTGTAACCCTGAAGACAAAGAGAAGCAGTGGCAGAGAAGCTGTAGCAGGAGAGACTGCACAGTAGGCTTCCTGGCCCACAGAGGGAGAAAGCTGAGTGCCTTTGGGTGGGAGACTTACTGGCAGATTAGAGTGCCTCTAGGCACTTATTGGCAGGGGCTAAAAGAGCTTTGTAATACTTCCCCAAGCAGGGTAGAGGCTCAGGGCCAAAGAGATGTGCCTGTGAGCACAATGGAGAAGAGGTTGTCCTGATGGAAGAACTGTATTCTGAGCGTTCCTGAACCTGAATTGTAACGTGTTACTTCCCTAATAAACCCCATAATCATGAGTATGGTTTGTGAGTTCTGTGTGGCCATTGCAATTAATTACTGAACCCAGAACAGAAGTAGAGAATGCCATGGAAGGGACAGTTGGTGTCAGAATTGGTAAAGATGGTGGAAAGATGAGGTGTGTCTGACCTCTGCTGATAGGAATCAGCTTTGGGCTGTTGATCTTGATTCTCCTTCTCCCTTGTGTAGAGGAGGTCACACATCACCCCCACACCTTTATTACACCCAGGGAGACTTTAAATGAGAGGTTCACGGATGGTTCTCTGAAAAGGATCAACGTTTCAGACATTGGCATGTATGTTAGTTATTTATTGCTACATAACAAATTAGAACAAAATTTACTAGTTTATGACAATGAAAATACATTATCTCACATAATTCCTGAGGGTCAGGAATCCAGAGAAGCTTAGCTTACTATTCCTGGTTCAGCATCTCATGAAGTTGCAGTCAACCTGTCAGTCACTGTTCAGGTACTTGAAGGTTTGACAGAGGCTGGAGGATACTTCTAAGAAGGCTTGCTCACATGTCTTCTGGCGATAGACCTCAGTTCCTTGCTGACTGTTGACAGAAGGCCCCAGTTCTTCACCACATGAGCCTCTTTATAAGACTTCTAGAAGACGGCATGGTGTCTGGTTTCCTCTAGAGAAATACAAGTGAGCAAGAGAATAACCAAGATGAAATCACAATAACATTTCTAATCAAATCTTGGAAGTGGTATACCATCACTTTTGCCATATTCTTCTGGTCACACAGACCAACCCCTGTAAAATATGGGAGGGAATTTGTGAATACAGACACAAGGAAATGTGGGGAGCTATCTTGGAAGTTAACTACCACAGCCAAGTTGGGGAAAATAAAAGGAGATCCAACATGTTGGGAGAATACCAGCAAGGGGTATCATGAAGACAAATGAGGAAAACGTTTGACAAGCTAAGGGTAACCAATAGTGTCGATTCAGCATTTCTGCAGAAGTGATTTTTGGGAATTTACGAAGAGTGATCTGCTTTATTTGGAGAAAATTAAGGATTTAGTGGTTAATTACACCCTCTGCTCATTCAGAGATAGATACTTTGTCATATTATAAAACCAAAGTTTGATTTCTTAATGAAAATTTTAATGCTGTTAAATTCCTCTTCCAACCTATTTGGTATTTATTGTTTTATTCCGTAGTGACTCAAAGATCCACTAAATTTAGGATCTCAGGTATTCACTTCTATCTATATATTTTTCTCTGAAATTCTGTAGTGACATTAAATTTGCTAATTCCTGTGTCGTTTATTCTAAGAGAAAAAGATCTAAACCATGTATCAGTTTAATGAAACATTTTTTCAGATGTTACAGCCAGTGAATATATTAGTCAAGTTTTAATTATAAACAACAGGATACTTTTCAAAAAAAAGATATTGTTAAGCTGATCCCAGCAACATTTGATTACCTATTTTCAAACTGATAAAAAATTAGCCAATTTTAGGCATTCTACTGTCTTCAAACAGCCTTGTTGAGTATTCTAAATGCTTTGATTTTAATTAGATATTGTGCTTCTTTAGCTTACTGAAAAGAAGTAGGAAGTTTCCAACCATGCTGCTCTACTGAACAGCAGGTGTCAGCTCTAACTGCTTCTGAAAATATGTAATGTATTCCATTAATCAAATTCCTTAGAGAATGATACAGTCGTGTTCGTCTCGTGCAGTTTTGGTAGCATATTTTCTTTCTTATTTCTTCCCTTTACGTTCCATATGATGTAATTATTTATGAGATTGTCTGGTTTCCCAGTAAACTCAATTTTATCCTTCCTCATCCTTTCAATCACAATAAACTGAGTGTTGCGCTAGCTGCATTTCCCAGAATCACAGATCTTCATTCTAAGCATTCTGACACTCGATTGACAATTTTGGGGAAATTTCACTTAACTCGAATTAACATAAAGCATGTTAAATATCTTGAATCTCCATAGGTGAGTATACATCAAAATGTGAGACTGAACATGTTTTCTAGTGAGTTCGTGAAGTGCTTTGAATCAAATTGAAGACAGTGTGAAAAGCTACAAGGTTTGGTCCGTAACAGTATACCCCTGAAGAGTAGAGATCAGTGACCAATTTTTTTCTATGTTTGCAAATTCAGTTAGGTAGATACATTTTGAGGTAATTTATTTAAGGAGTATGTTACTCTTTGTATTATTTTATGCCACACTATTGGATTTTTCTACAAGAAATTATGTTGTTCAGCAGTTATAAAATGTGAACCAGTTCTTCAATGGAAGGTGTCTCAGTCATCTAGTGCTGCTCCAACAGAAATACCCCAAGTGGATGGCTTTACAAAGAGAAATTTATTCTCTCACAGGCCAGTAGGCTACAAGTCCAAATTCAGGGCATCAGCTCCCGGGGAACACTTTTTCCATAGGCTCTGGAAGAAGGTCCATGTCATCAATCTTCCTTTGGTCTGGGAGCTTCTCTGCACAGGAACCTCGGGTCCAAAGGACGCACTCTGCTCCCAGCACTGCTTTCTTGGTGGTATGAGGTTCCCATGTGTCTCTGTTGGCTTCTCTCTTTTATATCTCAAAAGAGATTACATTAAGACACTAATCTTGTCAACCTCATCAGTCTAACCTCATCACAGTGATAGAATTTACAACACATGAGGAGATCACATGTAATCTCATCATAGTGGTAGAGTTTACAACACGTAAGGAAATCACAGGTAAGGGAAGCATGACCTAGCCAAGCTGCTACACACATTTTCTGGGGGACACAATTCAATCCATGACAGAAGGTGACCATATCTTAGGGGGCAAAAGCTGAAGTAGCAACATCTAATTGGAGATATGGTGCTTTGCTTCTGGTGTTCAAATGGCAGAACTCTAATTCGGTATGTCATCTCAAAGAAGTGTCTTCACCTTGTAAAAAATAAATAAATGATCTGTGTACTAGACTTAGTGAGAGATATCTAGGAGATAAATGTGCTATTAAAACTTTAGGAATTTCAGATGGACACCTAACTATGCCAAACACAGAATATTATTTTAGCTATCGTCTTCATGTCTATTTTTGGCACACCCAGATTTGTGTGTGTGTGTGTGTGTGTTTACCATATAGATACATGTAAGGTTAAAAATATGCCACATACATGTGCACGTATGTATGTATATGTATATACGTGTATTTATTGTAAGGAGCCCTGCTGGCACAGTGGTTAAAGTGATCGACTGCTAACCGAAAGGTCGGTGGTTCAAAACCACCAAAGGCTCTACAGGAGAAAGATGAGGCAGTCTGCTTCCGTAGAGATTTACAGCCTTGGAAACCCTATGGGGTCACTATGAGTTGGAATCGACTCAAAGGTAGTGGGTTGGATTGGTTGCTATCTATTATGCATGTGTGTGTATATACGTAGATACATATATACATGTCTATACACACATATATATTTACCTTATAGGTAAAGCAATTATCTTATTAGAGTTTAATTTTTTAAAAATGACTTCTAGACATACTCATGGGGGTATTTTTTTATTGAAAGGAGTTGAAACTGTGACTAGCTCATTAGGAAGCCCCCAGGTAGATTAGGTACACTTCCAAATAACTAGAAACAATGTCTCATTACGGCAATGGGCCCCACCTGGTTAAAAGTTTAAACTCCTATCTCTCCCTTCGCCTCCCCACAGAGGAATACATATGATAATCCCCAAGAGAAGGAAATACAATTCTCACAATTCCAGTAGATGTTTGGGAGGAAAGCACATCCTCCTCCCACCCCATCACCAACCAGGTTTAGAATAACCATCCAAAATAGTGAGATGTGAGGACAGAAAGTCAGGCTACCTTCTCTAAGCATGTCACTTATCTGCCCTTGATGCTTAAAATTTCACCATTATTAATTCATTCATCTGGGCCTTGAAGACCTTTAGAATTCATGTTCGTAGTAGAGACTTTTTCTCTCCCAATTTAAAACAGCTGTTAGCTGTACGCTACCTTTAGGGGTAGGCTTAGACGAAGTCCAGTTTTAGATGTAAGGAGATGCATACTGTTTCTGTCTGGAATGCCACTGAAAAACAATATTTTTACTCAATAATATAATAATATGACTCATGGTGACTTAACATATCAATTTGAATGAGTTTTAGTGACAGATATTTTTCTGTGCTCCTCCCCTCAAGTGATTTCAATGAACAGCTAAAGGTGAAAACGACTAACAAACAAGGCAGTTTTCTAGATGGCAGATTCTGGTAACTACTATAGGGCCATCTAGAAGCAAAAGTGTGAGAGGCAGAGCTTTTCACCTCCCCTTTTAGAATGATTCCACCATGCCTTCATCAATACAACCTTTACTTCTCACTTTCCCGCCCTTCTAAGACATCCAATAGCCACACGTTTCCAGATAGACAGAAGAAACTGAAGAACTCTATTCTGCCCTATAAATATTAGGGATATTCCCATCGTGCAACCTCTCTCCTATTACTGACTATATGCCCTTTCAAATTTACCTAATGTGAAATCCATCGCATACTAATGACTATTGTGATATTCTTTCTTTAACAAATCTACATACTGTCAATCACTCTCTATGTATAGACATGAACTGCCCTTATTTTAGAGAGTTCTAGTCTTTTTTTAATATATATATAACTTAAAGTTTGTGGCATATTTACTTTAACCCATTTCTATTGAGTCGATTCTGACAAATAGTGACCCTATGTGACAGATAGAACTGTCCCATGGTGTTTCCAAGCAGTGGCTGGTGGATTTGAACTGCTGATCTTTTGTTAGCAGCCAAGCTCTTAACCACCATGCCACTAGGGCTCCATATTTACTTTAGTCAAGGAAAAAGCCAAGTCCCCCATGCCTGCACTTAAAATAAATGGAGTGTATCAGTGAAAAGACAAAGTAACTTTGCATATATTGTCATTCAAAAATAAATTAAATCTATTTTGTCTGTCTTTTTTTTTTTTTTTTTTGACTGGTAGTTATGAATTGAATTGTGTCCCCCAAAATGTGTGTTAACTTGGCTAGGCCATGATTCCCATTATTGTGTGGTTGTCCTCCATTTTGTGATCTGATGGAATTATTCTATGCATTGTAAATCCTAACCTCTATAGGATTACTATGAGTTGGAATTTACTGGAAGGGAATGAGTTATGGGTAATGAGTTTTTATGATGTTAATGAGGGCAGGATTACAGGTAGTTATATTAATGAGGCAGGACACAATTTACAGAGAGAAGCAAGCAGAGAGGAGAGGGACCTCATTGTCACCAAGAATGAAGAGCCGGGAGAGGAATGTGTTCTTTGGACTCAGAGTCCCTGTACTGAGAAGCTCCTAGACCAGGGGAAGATTGATGACAAGGACCTTCCCCTAGAGCCAACAGAAAGAGAAAGCCTTCCCCTGGAACTGGTGCCTTGAATTTGGACTTCTAGCCTCTAAAACTCTGAGAGAATAAACTTCTGTTTGTTAAAGCCATCCACTTGTGTTATTCCTGATATAGAAGCACTAGATAACTAAGATAGAATTTGGTACCAGGAGAGTGGGGTGCTGCTCTAACAGATACCTACAATGTGGAATCAGTTTTGGAATTGAGTGATGGGTGGAGGCTGGGAGAGCTATACGTAGACCAAGAGGAAGTTATTCAAACGGAACAGGAGATACTACCTGCTTTAAGGTCAAAAAAGGTGTGTGTCAGGGTTGTATCCTTTCACCGTACTTATTCAATCTGTATACGGAGCAAATAATCCAATAAGCAGTACTATAGGAAGAAGAACAAGGCATAAAGACTGAAGGAAGACTCATTACCAACCTGTGATATGCAGATGACACAACCTTGCTTGCTGAAAGTGAAGAGGGCATGAAGCACTTATTGATGAAGAAAAAAGACTACAGCCTTCAGTAGGGATTGCTCCTCAACATAAACAAAACAAAGATCCATACAACTGGACCAATAAGCAACATCATGATAAATGGAGAAAATATTAAAGTTGCCAATGATTTCATTTTACTTGGATCCACAATCAATGCCCATTGGAAGCAGCAGTCAAGAAATCAAAAGATGTAGTGCATTGGGCAAATCTGCTGCAAAAGACCTCTTTAAAGTGTTAGAAAGCAAAGACGTCACTTTGAGGATTAAGGTGCTCCTGACGCAAGCCATGGTATTTTCAATGGACTCATATGCATGCAAAAGCTGGACAATGAATAAGGAAGACTGAAGAAGAATTTACGAATTATGGTGTTGTTGAAAAATATTGAATACTCCATGGGCTGCCAGAAGGACAAACAAGTCTGTCTTGGAAGAAGTACAGCCAGAGTGCTCTTTGGAAGTGAGGATGGTGAGACTTCGTGACTTTGTTGCATGCACAGTGGACATGTTATCAGGATAAACCAATCCCTGGAAGACATCATGCTTGGTAAAGTAGAGGGTCAGCAAAAAAGAGGAAGACCCTCAACAAGATGGATTGACCCAGTTGCTGCAACAATGGGCTCAGGCATAGCAACACTGTGAGGATGGTGCAGGACCAGGCAGTGTTTTGTTCTGTTGTACATGGGTTGCTATGAGTTGGAACCGACTCGACGGCACCTAACAACAACAACAACACGTCTTACTTCTAAGTTGTTATTACTAAAATTCTTAAAATTTTGTGAAAGCATTTTGATGTTTTTGTTATTTCTTTACTTTGATATAGTATTTTTCATTTTGTTCTGTAGGAATTTTATTTTTAAATATGGTGTGCAGCAAATATTTGCCATATAAACTTATTAGTAAAATCATATTGAATTGTAGTTTGAATATTTTCACATGCATATTTTATATCTTGATATATTCAGTGCTATTTCTAATGTGCTAGATTACCTTCTATTTTATGAATTATTCAATAGTCTCATTGGTTTCTCCTGTTTTTTTTTTTTTTGGTGTCCTCACATTCCAATCAATTATAGTCTAAACCCTCTAAAGGACTTCTTTGATTACTTCTCTAGGCTTCTTAGAAATCTTCATCGTTTGCCTAAAATGTATAGAATAAAATCCATGGTCTGTAATCTGTCAATCAAAGTTTATCCCAATTTATGTTTCCATTCAAAGTATTATATCTTTTATTCCTCTTTTTCAATCGTGTGTGTGTGTGTGTGTGTGTGTGTGTGTATGTGTGCGTGCGCGCCTGCACGTGCCTGGGTACGTTTGTGTGAATCATCCCTGGACAATGCTTTCTATTTTCCAGGCCAATGCATTGGCTTATATGATTCTAAATTTCAGGAAGGTTTTTCCTTTTCTCTTTGCTCAGTTGGATTCTACCCATCCCTTGTGTTGTAAGGGTTGTTGTTGTTCGTTGCAGTCGGGTCTATTCCAACTCATGGTGACCCCATATATGCAGAACAGAACTGTTCCACAGAGTATTCAAGGCTGCAATCTTTCAGAAGCAGATGGCCAAGCCTGTTTTCTGAGGTGTCTCTGGGTGGGTTCCAGCCACCAACCTCTCACCTAGTAGTCGAGTGCTTAACTATTTGTGCCACTCAGGGATCCCAGTATTTGTTGCAACAGATAAACACAGAATCTCAGTGGTTTATCACAGCCCATATTTTTCTCCTTCAAGTAAGGCCCCCTGGGTCAGGTGGCTCAGGTAGCTCTCCTCCATCTTGTGTCTATGCCATTTGAAGGAACATATGACCTCCAAGAACCCAAAGTCAAAGGAAGGGAATGTTGGGAGGAGCGAACTGATACTAACTTCCCTGATCTAAAAGAGACATGGGTCAGTTTCTGCCATAGTCCTCTGGCCATGGGTCCACGGTTCCAAGCTAATTTAAAAAGAGTCAATGAGACAGGAGAACATATGGAATAATTGGACAACACTGTTTTAGCCAATTCTATTAATATAGACACAAGCCACTTCTACTGTAGAAGCTTAACCCACCACCCCAATCTAGAGAGATCTTTTTCTCCTCTGAAAGTCTATACCAATTCCCTTTAAATCTACTTCACCTGATAACAATGAATAGCCATGCAGCAATTTTTCTACCATCTTTTTGAATTAAGACTTAGTTCTTCCAGGATCAATTTTCTCTTGTGAATTAAATTGTAAGCTCTTTGTAGATATGATCTATGTCTATAGTATATATCTCCTGAGAGTGCTTAGCAAAACGCCTTCCATATGATAGGGGCTCAATAAGTAGTTACTGATTTTATATTCCAAACAGTTTCAGTTAATGGGGACACATCTAATGAAGCAAGATTTCAGTTGTACTTTATGAAAACTTCTCATGTATGTCATGCATTATTAAGACTGGTTATTGTTTTGGAGATAATGTTTCTTAAAAATTGTTGGAAGATAAATTCATGTTACAAAGATAGTGGAAGGAACAAGTCACGCAATACATTTCACTCTTCTGAACCCCTGTATAGTTTCAAGATACCTTGGTAGCCTCACAAGATTACTAAGACCTGCCGTGACTGATAATAGCAATAATTTGCAATGGTGCTTTACGGTTTTCAGAAAAAAAATCAAATAGTTTAACTAAGTTGATTCTCAACACACACTTGAAGAAAGGAAAGATGCAGTTGTGAAGTTCATTGTTTAAATGAGTAAAACTGAGGTTCAGTGTTAAGTATGGAACTTACAATTAGGGTTGAAAAAAACATTAAATGTGTGCTCATCCAACTGTTTCGTTTACAGTTGTTTCATTACAGTTGAGAAGATTGTAGCCCTAATAGGTTAAGTGAGTTGTGCAAGGTCCCGTAGAGAATAAGTGGATACAGCAGAATTAGATCTCCTCAAGTCCAGTGATATTTAGACTGCATTATTCTGTCTTTACTTTAATTAAGCACAACCCAAAATATGCACTGTTACAAAAAAGCTAGTTAAAACATCATCCACCTGAAATGGAGTAAATGTCAAAAGGACTTTATAAGTCATAAGTTTTTAATATCTTTTACTTCCTCCTCATTAAAAGGGAGAAAGGTTTGTGGAAAAAAACAAAACAAAACAGATTTCTCAGAGGTGAGAGTGTTCAGTATACATCTTGATCTTTAATTATATTTGATTTTAAATTGGATATTTGGCAAGTATGTGAAGCACACTCTAGGGTGAAATTTTACTCAGTGTGGTGGCAAACTTAAGAAACGTGACAAAAAGCAAAAAAAAAACGTAAGATATTTAGAACTCTGTTTAATATAGAAGGGACAAACACATTCGGTCTCTAAAATATTCGGTAGCATTCCTGTGAAAACTGCAATTCAACTCTGAATTACTTCTGCTGTTATTTTAAAACTAGAACACCGTTGATAGTATTTAATATTAACATTCTTTGTGCCCTAGATTCTGTCAGAAACAAATACAACGAGCAGTCTGTTTTCAGGACTGTTTCATTTGCATTTCATTACACTTTTAACCCTCAATTTTTATTCTTTTAGAGGCTATTATAGGGCTGGTAACATATTTTATATATTATAAACAACACTTGAGTGATCATCGTAAAGATCATCTGGTCCAGTCTTCTGATTCTAAGCATGTTAACCTCAGATCATTCAGAACCTACAGTCACCTCTCTAGTTTTTCAAGACTGAGGTATAAAGATCAAATCAATCTAATAATAATAATAAACTATATTTCCTTAGCAATTGGTATGTTAAAGAAAGTGAGCTGTATCCAGTGTGGAATATAATAATCATAACATATAGTATTTGATTTCACACTCATAATCAAAAGATAAGTTAAAAACAATACAAAACGCAAAATAACATTTTAATAAAGCAACAGAGAAGTCATATTTGATTTATTCTCAAATGATTGATTCAAGAAACAGATTCTATTAGAGTTCAGAGAAGCTAGAAGTATATCCTGGCATTCAATACAAACGCGCTCCTGCTGTAACATAAGGCAATTTTACTTGGCTTAGTCTTTTGTGGATCAGTAGAACTGGCAAATTGCAAGTATCTTTTTTTTTCTGTCTTGATTCTTTCCATGTTAGATATTACCCGTGACTTCTAAACCGTCTCTTAAACTTTGCCTGTAGGTTTCAGTTGGGCATCTGTTAACTAATCTGTATGTACTGATTATTGTGCTTTGAATACATTTCAGTGATAAATCAAACTTTAAAATAATAGATTATTCTCTATTTCCTATGTATCATACAACATAGTTAAATCCATGGCATTGCACCCTTTATGATTTCTAAATATGATGTAGTTTTATCAAGGCTAGGTAAGCCTTTCCCAATTCAAATTGAATTCAAATTCAAATACATGCAGTACTTTCTTGAAATAATATGTACTCTGACCCCATCATAACTATATCTTTTTTTTTAAACAAGTTGATTCAATTCCGCTCAAATATACTAACATTGTCATTTCAAATAACTCACGTGGCAGGGACGAAAAGGTTCACATGTCAATGTGGTTAGAAAAGAGGGTGAGGCACGGGACTAAGTGAGAGGGTCCTTTTAGAATTCATCAAGGTAAGCAAACAAAAGCACAGGATATGGGCAATGTATACTTTGCCCTGGTCTTATTACTGGGTCACTTCGCACTGTAATTGATAGGTCATTCCTTTAATTAATCAGCTCTATTTTGAGACTGAGAAATATTAAGTAGCATGTGCTTTTCAGTTTATTTTCTATTGCAGCCTAGATTTCCAAATGAAGGGATTGCTGAAACAAGCACGGAAATAAGGATATTTTGGGAGGAGGCAGATATTAAAAACTACAGTCTGAAACAAAAGACTGTTTTGGTTATAAACGCTTTTCAATTCAAAACACTCAACTCGGAAAGAAACACCAGTGAAATGATTTGAGAGGATTTTCTTCTCGCTGGTGAAATGCCCACAGATTCAGTCATGTGCGCTATTGTGTTAATATGACTGTAAGATGTAAAATGACTATTTTTTCCTACTCCTCCAAGTACCGTTACAATATGAAATTATCACCATGTAGAAACACAACCAGACCTTTTCTAGTTCTCTTTTCCAACCACATAGATTGTTGATGTTTTCTGTGAGAACAGGAATACGTGAAAGTGAACGAGTGGAAAACAGCCTTTTCTACCAAAACTTCCCTTCTTGTTTATTGTAACTCCAAAACGGGAGGATGCCTGGTGCAGAATGAAGGACACGTAGAACAAAGACATGGAGAGATGTGACTCTTTGGGTACTTCATACTCACCAGTACTGATGTATTTTTTACCCAGAAAAACCCCTCTGTTGGGCTCCGTGAAGACTATAAATCAACTGCTTAGATAAGAGGTAACATAAACAAGCAAATATTATGACAATCTTTGGATAAGATTTTGTTTCCATTCATTCTCTTGAATGTTCCTAAATAAGACTCGAAATGGGCAAGCGTGCAGAGAAACTGGAAGAATTTTAAACCTAGAATACACCTAGACTATGACGGGTAATATTTACTGTTCAACACTCTGGTGCCAGTGCTCCATCAAATGGATACATACCAATAACCACACCCTTTACCTTAGCTATTTAAATTCTTCCATTGAACACGTTTCCTGGAAATTCATCCAAGTAAACAATGAAACAAAAGAAAAATCTATAGTAGGAGAAAGAAAATAATCATATACTTATATGGCGATGTAGGAACGATAGTGGGGGAAATTGAGAAGAAACGCTGTTCACACAGGCAAATGAATCTCTCAGGTTTGAAGGCAAAATCAGAATCTGACCCACCTCCCATCTGTCTATATTGATATTGAACTATATTCATATTTTCTTTGTGAGTGTTTCCACGGTGTTTTATAGCGTCATCTATAATAATAGGTCATTCATTCACTCAACCAATAATTAAATAGCATTCTTTTAATGCCAGTCTCTGTGCCAGATAATAAACATTCAAAGAAGACTGCAGTTCATTGCAAATGTTGACTCTTTCCTTTGTACTTGTATGAAAACAGACTGGAGTTCAGGTTCATTATACATACATATATATAATGAATCTGAATACGTATAAATCGGAGCCCTGGTGGTGCAGTGGTTAAGAGCTCGGCTGCTAACCAAAAGGTTGGTAGTTCAAATCCACCAGCCTCTCCTTGGAACCCGTATGGGGCAGTTCTGCTCTGTCCTATAGAGTCACTATGAGTAGGAACCGACTCGATGGCACCTAACAACAATAGCAACATATATAAATTACTGAAGAAATAGCAGTTCAGTTGGGAAGAAATGCTACACTTATCACAAAATAATGTGATTGTTGAAATAAATACTACTTTATAGATGTGAAAGTATTTTTCCATATTAAATGATGTCCATTATGATTCTTTGAACTCAGAAGGGGAAAAAAAGAAGAGTAAAATGCAGAAAACCTTATGGCTGCTTGGAGGTTAACAATTTATCATGGTAACCGCACCAGTTTAAGGGGAGTCTTTTGGTCTATTACTTATATTCTTCCCAGGTCATATCACCGTCTTTCAGCAACATATGTGAGCATGAAATGTGCGAGTATATTTGTGTATGAGGAGTTAAACACACACAAGCACAAGATACAGAATATATTTTACAAATAAACATATATATTTAGCAAATATATTGCACATACAATTATTAAGAAGAAACAGAAATTAGAAAGAAGAATATCTGCTTTACAAAGTGTAAAACTTTTATCAAATGAGCTCAAATATTGCAAAATTCCACACGTAGAAGGCACATTGCAAAAGCTTCTTTTCGGAACCGTGAGCTTTACTGCCGTTACTCACAGAGCAGCAAGCTTATAAGTCATTTCCTTGTGTCTCATGTTAAGAAGATTTCAGTTCTTAGTGGAGAGAATATATGACAGTTGAGATATTAAAAGGTTTTTTTTTTTTTTTGTCACCCTGACCACATTCTTACAAGAAGAACTAAAGAAAGTTGAAGAAGTCTCCTTATTGTCTAGAAATAAAGTTCAATGCCCCCTTTACCTCCCTAAACTCATAGAAGGTTGCCCTCAGTTACCTGCAGAGTTTTCATTGATTGCAAGAAAACATATAACTGGGTAGGAAAAATAAGAAGCTAATTTGTTAATCAAATTATCTGATATCAATTTTCTTGCTTTGGGGGATTATTTCTTTTGCTTTTACTTGGCTCCTTTTCATAATGTGACCCTATTGTAGTGAATGGCATAATTTGGCAGGGACAAAAGTAATCTTATATCTTATAAGGAAATGTCTGGAATCAGAGATTTAGAATTAGTTAAGAATCGTTATAATACACACCCACACCTCCTCATGCACACAAACATACTAATCTCGTTTTCTGTATGCTTCTTTGAGGGATTGTTCCTGACCACAGGCACTGAATGGCTGTGCTGATTAAATTCTGTGATCTTTTCTCCACATTAAATTCATCTTGTCAGGTATAGAAGACCAATGACTTCATTTCAAAAGAAAAAAAAAATCAGGGCTTTGTTCGTTGACCTTTAGTTCTGAGAGAAATACTGTAACAGTGACACACCCTGTCCAAGAGGCAAACACGTACAGCTAATTTCTCTTTTACGAAGGAGAATGAGGGATTTTTTTTTTTTTTTCCAACTTTAAAATGAGGTTGAATTTTGGAGTCCAGGTAGCTATTCTCTTTTGCCCAAGACAACCGTTGGGGAAATGGCCTTCGATGTCTCTGTCAGAAACCCACACACGGCCTGTGAAGTTTCTGAGTCCGGGCTGGTTACCTCACAAATCTGTGCAAAGCTCCAGTGAATAATTTATACCAGGCATGAGGTGACAAGTTAAACACGCCCATTTTGTCTAAAACGCTATGAAGGCATCAAGACAGAGCCAGGCTGCAGGTAAGTGGAGCTCGGCTGATGGGAACCGAGTATGTCTAGAAGAGAGGATGCTGCTGTAAAGAAAATGAAATGTAATGAGATACTCTTTCATGCATAATTCATAGGTGAAAACATGACCGCATAAAAAGCCATGGATTTTAACAAGGCAAAGCCTGCCATCATGCACATTATCTTCCCAGAGGAACTTTATATAATACTGGTCAAAAAGGAGAGGATTCTGAATGCTAGTAAAAAAATAAAGCTGACAAGTTTTCAAATGCCGTAGAATTTACTTTAATATTATACAGTGCCTGTAAAAGAAACAATTTCTATTTACACCTGCAAATTCTGCTTAGCCAGAAATTTACTTTAAAACATCTTCTATCTCCTATTTAAATGGAAGAAAAAAAAAAAGAGAGAGAGAGAACAGAAGATTCATCTTGATATAAATGAATACAATGCATGAGCTGTATTTACTGAATTTTGTGACATTAAGTTAAATTGGACTTGGCAGACATTTTCACTTTTCTGGCAACAAAAGTTTATATCGAAATGTAGGCAATGAACGGCTTTAAAAAAGGAAAAAATGTTAGCTATTGTCACTATAAAATTTAATTTGGTTGGGTTATAAGAGCAAATATTGTAATTCAGCTTTCAAGACCGGTTTAAGGGCTAACACATGCTTGATTTGAAATGGTGTTTAACATATGGGGTTCTTAGTTGAGGGCTTAAAGAATGGAATGTAGATTAAAGCTTGGTATGTCTTAAATTTATCACCACCAAATCCAAATGATGCCTTAGCTGGCAAGGATTGAAGGAACGGGTTGCTCCTTTCAAGGTCCCCATTTTGGAAGTCCATAAGGAATACAGGGAACACAGCAGAAAGGGTCAGAGGCATCGGAAAAACATACAAGTTGAAGAGCTGTGCTGCCTTGTTTGCTAGGTGTACACTACGTAATATCAATATTTGAAAGAAAAGTGAAGTAGCTGCATTGTACTCAGTTATGGTTCTGTGGCTCTGATATGTGGCTGAAGAAAGCAGTAAGTCTTAGAAACGGTTGCTGTATCAAAACAGTCCTCACCACAGGATTTTGTGAAGCTCCAAAGGATAAGAAACAGAGAACTGCTATAAAGAACATCAGACCTTCGTGGCCCAGATGCCAGATAATCCAATCCATTGAAATACAATATAAGATGCCATTCAGCTCTGTCCCCTTGAACTCAGATATTCTTCTGGTTTTGAGAACATTAGGAAAAGGTAGACTTTGTGAGCTAGATGATTTAATTTCTGAACGCGGAATCTCAGCTTTTGCAGCCTGGTGGCAACCCGAAGCTGGTTCACCAAGGGGGTCCTTTTCAATGTTGTAGGACTTCCGTGCAGGTTCCAGGGATAAATTCAGGGTCAGAGTGGGGTCGTTAGCGTTATGTGTAACTATTCATTTTTATACAACTCTAAATTATTTTTGGCACTGTTTGGCTTTCAAAGGATACGTAAAATCCACTGCCCACTATACAGCCTCAGTGACATGAGATTACCTCTCCAGGGCATCCAAAATTGACCAACTGGTTACACTTGCTTAATGAACTCTACCCATGCCACTGCCATCAAGTTGATTCCGACTCATGGCAACGCCATAGTGTTTCCAAGGCTGTAATCTCTACAGAAGCAGGCTGCCACATCTTTCTCCCACAGATCCGCTTGTGGTTCCAAACCCCTGGACTTTCAGTGAGCAGTTGATCACTTTAACCACTGTGCCACTAGGTTCTTTAATTAACTCTTGCTGTAGTTGTTGTTAGGTGCTGTAGAGTCGGTTCCAACTCACAGCGACCCTATAGGTAGAGTAGAACTGCCCCATAGGGTTTCCAAAGAGTGGCTGTTGGATTTGAACCGCTGACCATTTTGGTTAGCAGCTGAGCTCTTAATGACTGCACCACCAGGGCTCCTTAATTAGCTGTAGAGAGATTTTAATACTCCAGTGATTTCTTTCTTTCTCTTCCTTCCTTCCTTCTTTCTTTTCTCTCTCTCTCTCCAAGAACTTAAAAAAATTAAAAATTTAGAGTGACTTATCCCTGTAAGTTTGGGATGTGATTGGGAAAAGATAGTTCAAGGAGACAGTATCTATTCCTGACAGTGCTCGAAGGTGAGCAGAGGTGATGAGCATCTGTTTCCTCTACCTGACAGATGTGGTTTCTCCCACCTCTTCTCTCCGGTTCAGCACACTGCTGAGAGGTTCGCTAAACGGAAGGATCAATTTTCAAGCACAGAAAAGATTTGATCGCTTACACACCCGTGCTCTGAAGGAAGTTTTCCTGTTGCTCGTGCCTGTTGGATGAGTCGCTGACTTGTTTAGCATATATAAAAATGCAAAGTGCTGCCTGAAATGGGACTCAAACAATAACATTATTAAGATTCCCTCTTGGAGTCATATGAGACAACAGCTGCATTAGGAGGATGAGCCTGGGTACGGCTTCTGCGGTCTGATTTATTTTCTATTTGGTTCCCTTTCTGTGAATGCAGTGCACATATTAAATACCTTATTTAATAGGTTTGCCGGTTTCCACGTCTGCTTATAAACGGCCAGGAAACCCATAAAAACAAGTCATGTGAATGGGAAGATCCAATTCCTGAACTAAGTGGATTTGCTTTTTTTATTTGTTCAAATATAAGCAGATTATTTCTTCACGTGGTTATATTCTTTCAAAGCCCTGTTATGAGACTTAGGACATAGGCCACTTTTGACATTAGGCCACTTTTGACATCCGGCCTCTGCCTGTCCCTCTAACTTCATTTCTCACTACTCTCCTCTCTTATTCTGCTTCCGTCATTCTGGTTACTTTGATAATGAGAACCTGAGGGGGTCTAGAGCTAAAGTGAAGAAGTGAAGTTGCCTTAAAAAAAAAAAGACTTCATTTTGCTTTTTAGGGAAGTTTTAGGTTTACGGAAGAATGGTGCAGCAAGTACATAGGTCCCATGTACACCTTCTCCCCCATGCACGCAGATTCCTCTGTTATTAACGTCTTGTATTATTGTGGTGCGTTTGTTACCACTGTTGGACTAATACTGATACATTGCTGTTAACTGAAGTCCATAGCTCACACTAGGGATATCTCTTTGTGTGGCATAGTCCTATGGGATTTGACAAATGCATAATGGCATGTGTTCATCATTAGAATATCATACAGCATATTTTCACGGCACTGACAATGTTCTATGATCCATCTGTTCATCCCTCTCCTCCTTGTACTCTGAACCCCTGGCAACTACCTATGTTTCCACTGTTGTGAAAAGTCTTGCCTTTTCTAGAATATCGTATGTTAGAATTATGCAGACTGCTTCTTCCATTTAGCAATATGCATTAAAGTTTCCTCCATGTCTTCTTGTGGCTTGATAGCTCATTTATTTTTACTGTTGAATAATTCTCCTTTGTTTGGGTATACCACGGCTTGTTTATCCAGTCATCTATTGGAGGACATCTTGGTGGCTTCTAATTTGGGGCAATTATGAATAAAGGTGTTATAAACATTCATGTGCAGGGTTTGTGTGGACATAAGTTTTCAACTTATTTGTGTAATATCTAGGAGTGTGATTGCTGGATGATATGGGAAGACTATAGTCAGCTTTTTCAGAAATTGCCAGACGGTCTTCCAAAGCTGCTGTGCCATTTTGCATTCCCACTAGCAATGAATGAGAGTTCCTGTTGCTCCATATCTTCGGATCGATCATCTTCAGCGGTTAGTATTGTCAGTGTTTTGATCTTAGGCATTCTAATAGGTGCAAAGTAGTATCCCCTTGTTGCTAGAAGTTGACTTGTAAGGTAAGAACTGCAGTAGCTCCATTGTAATGAGGAAAAGACGCACAGACGCAGGTAGTGAAAAGATGGGGAAATCCTTACTTAATGATGTCTTTTTTTCTGAGGGGCACATGAAATGAAGACAACTTTTAGGGAGGATTTTGGATTCCAGGTTTTCTTGTCAGAGGACCAAGAGAAATGAACATCATTCCATGCACGTAGAAAAGGAAATGATGACAAACATAAACTTCTTGAGATGAAAAAACTTGACTCCATGCTTATAAACGTAATAGCTTGGAAACAGAGACAATGACTATGCTCAATGTTGCTGAAAATTAACAACCTGGAAAGAAACATCTAATTGTGAGCCACAGGGCTTTATCCTCTTTCCTTCTATAACTTGTGAATTGTTTGGATGACAAAATGGAAGGCACTTCTATCTAATTTGTGGATGACCTGAAGCTGGGAAGAAGAATGAATTGTTGCATGCAGAAGGAGTACTAAAAAAAGAAATAAAAGTCCATGACAAGCAAACGCACTTGCTTAACATCTTTTATACACCTGTGCTTCCTTTTCTTTGCAGAGCTTTCAAAAGCTGAAGTGGCTTATCCATGCTTTTAACAAATCCATGTTTGGAATGTGACTGGGTAAAGAGTTCAAAATAGGGATAAGAGACCACAGGGTGATAGTATACATCTACCTCTAAGTGTGTCTGAAGGTGCAAAGAGGTGAGCACCATTAGTTCCCTTCTACCTAGGAACTTTCTTTAATTATCCTTGCCCTTCTTTCTACTCTGATTCTTGTCAGATTCATGTTTCCAACCACTTTCTGATTTTTCTCCTCTACTTTAATTCTATCTTTGAAGCTGTAAACATCAAACTTATAAGCCATAATATATCTACTTCCTAGATTGCTTTTTCTCCTCATAGGATGTATTACTTGCCAGGAAGGGACTTGACATCTTGACACGTTTGGCCTAAACTTTAAAAAAAAAAACAAAAACAAAAACTGAGCTCATTGGCCACAACTAGAGTCCTGCAATGAAATAATATAGAAATATATATTTTTAACTCTTTATTCAATTCAAAAGAAAAGTCCAATCATTGCATTTTTTCTGTGAAATCTGCAAGTCAGGTTTACTGCAACAGATGATAGAAAAAGTTTTAAAGCTTCTGTAGTTGTTATTTTTTTTTGTAAACGCGCCTTTAACTGTTGCCAGTTTAAGTTTACGGGATACTTGAGTTAAGATGAACCAGAAAATGGGCAATTTCATTTATTTTAATATGTCAGATGACTAGTTCTTGGAAACCAACTGATATTTCCTTAGCTGCTTTCTCAGATCAAGGGCTTTATACTCTTTAACTCGTGTAACAGAATGCTTAAACAAGCTGAATCGCAATCTGTGAGCAAAAAACAAGGGCATTGTTGACTGTTCAAGGAAGAGTAAAATTCAGATTTAAAATGTACTGAGTTAATGGAAATAGGAGACTGTACTCATTCATGTTTGCTAAATAATCTTGAGCTAAGTGGAACCCCTCATTGTTAGAAACTGCAGAACCGTTTGTTGGAAATGAAGAATTTGAGAAGCAATTTAGAGAGTTCAATGAATATGAACCTTTGTCCTCTTTTCCTTTTATAATAATGTTAATGTAATGCACTAAAAAAAAGAAACTTGTACTTAGAATTTCTTCAAAATTTATCTGAAAGGATTGTTGTCAAATTAAAAATATGATTACCCTAGTGAATAGACATGAGGAACTTTCCACATGGTATAACAAATTGTAGAAGAACCACAACATTTGTATCTCCCAAACCAAAACTGTTCATCAACCGGTACCTGAATAAACAAATTGTGGTATTTCCATGTAATGAAATACTACTTGGCACCGGAAAGGAAAATACCTACCGATAAACACAAAAACATGGATGAATAAAAAAAATATATATATATATATGCTGAGTGAAGTAAATCAAACACAGAAGAGTAGGTACTGTATGATTTCATACGTATGCATATCTAGAACGTGGCAAAACTAATCCATACATTCTGAAAGGAGATCTGTGGTTGCGTCCGTCCAGGGTGGAGGGATGCAGAGTTGCATGAGAACATTTTTCTGGGTAATATAAATATTCTGATCTTAATTATGTTGGTGGTTACGCAGGTGTGTACATGCTTCAAACCCATTGAAATGGTGCAATTTATTCCATGAAAAGGTTTAATAGATTTAAAAATAGATTTAAAAAATTGATTTAAAAAGAAAATGAAACAAATATGCCTATACACATGGATCTCTGATCATGTGGCCCAACCTGAATAATGTTTGGATACTTCTTCAAAACACCAAAATTAACCTTGTTGGCTTGTTGAAAGTCTTTTCTCTCCAAGTACTGAAATGCTACAGCCTGCACTTGAACGAGAGCTGAAAACTGAGGTTGCCCCTGAGGAAGTCAAATGCCATCTAGTGAGCGTCTTCAATTTCTGTATAAGGTGTTTTCAGTGCACGTATATGTGTAGTGTTGTGTTTGAGAATTTTTCTTAGGGAAGAGATCCTTTGTTTGGGAAATTTCAAGAAAGCCATGTGGAAGGAACATTTTATATGCAAGTAGTCTAAGTGTGGGCAGGACTACTCTATATGAGACAAGGGGAGGATTTTGTTGAGTGCCACAGGAAGGAATCTGGAAGACTGGATGAGGTGGGCAAAGAGGCTGCAGTCAGTACCTGGTAGAAGTCTATGAGATACATGATGGGACCCTTCTATGTAACCTTCTAAATCTACAGTTTAGTTTTAGTTGCTGTTGAGTTGGCTTCAACTCATGGCGATCTATAATGTGTAACAGAACAAAATGTTGCCTAGTCCTGCATCACCTTCGTGATATTTGACATGTTTGAGCACATTGTGGACTAACGTATCAATTCATCCCATTGAGGGTTTTCCTCATCCTTTACTTTACCAAACATGATGTGCTTTTCTAACGACTGGTCTTTCCTGACATGTCCAAAGTAAGCAAAATGAAGTTTAGCCATCCTCACTCCTAAGGAGCATTGGGTTTCTTTCTTTTAATTTGTTCATTCTTCTGGCAGTCCATGGTATATTCAATATCCCTCTCCAACACCACAATTTGAATACACCAATTTTTCTTCTGTCTGACTTTTTTATTGTCCAGCTTTCACATGCTTATGAGGTGACAGAAAAGACCATGGCTTGGGTCAGTTGTATGTCAGTCATCAAAATGACAGCTCTACTTTTTAAAACTCTAAAGAGATCTTTTGCTGAAGATTTTCCCAGTGGAATACGCTGTTTGATTTCTTGACTTCAGCTTTCATGGTCATTGATTGTTGATCCAAATAGAATTAACTCCTTGACAACCTCAATTTTGATTCTGTAAATTTTTAGAGCAGAGTTGGTGAACATGTGCCTTGGCCCACGGTTACCCAGGACTAGAAGAGAAGGAGATAGCCAAGGTGCAAGAATCAGACCACCAGAGTCCACTCATGGGAGTTTAGCAGATATCCTGAAAGGTTGCTGGGCTTGCCGATGATAAATTTCAGGGTCTGCATTGTTTCTACATAAACCTGTGGATCTCATTTGACTTCTGGTTTCCACATCGATTCAATGTTATTCTTATAACATATGTGGAACAAATGAAAACAATTAAGGCCCAAAGAGGTTAGAGTTGCCAAAGAAGGAACTATAAGGCTGAATTCCAGGCTGCTGATATCGAGATGCAAAAGTGTGACTTTACATTTTTGTTGATGAGTGTGGATAAATTTTATAACATAAACTCTTTGCATAAGTGTACGTTCTAAAGCCAAATTTTGTTTGTGTGAGGCCTTGTTTTGGAATAATCTATTATGTAACGTATCCACTCAAGCTGGTCAAAAACTCAGAAACAAATTTAGGAAAAAAACTCCAGTATTACTAGAAAAAGTTTATTTTACAGATACTAGACTCATCTTGATAAAGTTTCTCTTAAACCATTTTGCTCTTTTATCACAATAATTCTTCAGAGTTCTCCACTGCTAAAATCTTATGTTCCTTCTATCTTCATCCCAATGGAAAATTAAGACCAATACTTGGACTGGGAATGCCCAGAAAGAAAACAGATTTTCCTTATAAATAATGAATTATTTCTATCACCCATTTAAAACAAACATTGTCTTCTCAGCAAACACCAAATTCACTATGCTGCCAGGGAAGCTGATCATACGCCAAGAAAATTCTGGCATTCTCATTTCTCAACTTAGTGTTCATCAACACATTAAAGAACTAAGATACATTTTCTCTTCAAGGGATAAATACATTTAATTAGCCCCTAGTAATTAGTCTACTTTTTTCAATATACAAACTAGAGTGTGTAGATTCCTGAATGACTTCTAGGAAGAAGTTTCCAATCTTTAGGCTCTGATGTATTAGTGGGTCATGAAATCAGTTTAGTAGGCTGTGATTAGAAACTTATAAAATGAAAAGGATAAAAATTTGCTCATAGTAACTGTATTATTTATTGTACATAGTAACTATAAGTATTGTTCTGTAGAATATTTTCAGCTGTACGTGAAAAATACACACAGCTATGCATGCACACTTGTGTATACATGTAAGTGTGAGTCTGGGCTGCAAGATAAAAAGTATTCCTTTTGGTGCATTTAGTATAACAAAAACATTTAAAAAATAGTTTATGAAGTGCTTTAGGGTTTCACCTAGAAGTTTCTGATGACTGAGATAACTGAGCATCCTTCCTATGAAGAAATAAGAAATAAATGATTGTTGAGCTGAACTGTCAGATTTACATATTTTCCTACAGTAGTAAGTCATAAGAATATTAGGCTCACAGATCGATCTTCGAGGTCTATTTATGAAGTCATGACACTGTTTTTTTCCTAATGTAACTTGACTTAAACAACATCCCTTAAAACATTACTACAACTTATTTTCAGTCCATTTCAAAAATCAAAACATCTTTAAACCTCTGATTCACATTTTGAGGAAATATAAATCTTCCCGTCAGGCTTGTCTTATTTTCTATTCCCTTTGCCTGGAACGCTCTGCTTCCAACTGGTCACGTGAACAACTGCTTTGTATAATTCAGATATCAACTCTAATGTCTCTCCTAGAGAAGGATTTCCTAAACCACCAAATCTCAAATAGTCATCCTCAAAATGACACAATAGTGTTTTTTTTTTTTAATTTTAATAACACTTATCATTAACTTAAATTATTTTGTATTACAAAAAATATTTTCTTCTTTATTTTCCTGACCACTTAATTTAGAATCCACTCCATTCATCTCTCCACAATGTAACCTCCATGAAAACAAGGGCCTTACATGCCTTTTTAAACTACTTGCCTTACAAAATGTCCGGCATAAGTAGTTTCTCAGTAAATATTTGTTGACTTGTTGTTAGGTGCCTTGGAGTCCATGGAGGTTCCGGCTCATAGCACACCTATGTACAATAGAACGAAACACTGCTTGGTCCTGCGCCGTCCTTACAGTTGTTGCTATGTTTGAGCTCATTGTTGCAGCTACTGTGTCACTGATCTGGTGGAGAGTCTTCCTCTTTTTCCTTGACCCGCTACTTTACCAAGCATTATGTCCCTCTGCAGGGACTGGTCCCTCCTGATACCATGTCCAAAGTATATAAAATGAAGTCTCACCGTCATCGTCCGGGCCTCCTATCTGTTAACTAGATGGGCTGACTTAATTTTGGAAGTAATAACAAGGCTTTGCTTATTGCATTAGAAAAACTTTCTAAAAGTGAAGATCAGGATAGCTACAGTGGAAATCAGGAGAGCTACAGCAATGCAAAGCTCATAATGATTATTTTTCCATCCAGTTTTGTCCTCATTAGGCCTTTTTTTTTTTTTTTTTTTAACTTTTATTTACTCTGATTAGAAGTGTTCAAATTCCAGGACTTGAATATGTTAGGATATTATCAGAAAAAAAAAAAAAAAAACCTTATTATCAACCCTGACCAGCAAAGACATTTTAAAATGGAATCAACAAAACTATCATGAATGCAATTAAAATACTTGGAGTGTGGGACTAAGGTGGATGCTTTAGTAAAGCATAGGGGTCATCTGCTGTTTTAGGGGTCACAACGACACTCGTTGCACTAAAATCTATTCAATCTACTACTGAGATTTTTTTTTTTTCAGTAAGAAAATTGATAGGCATGGATGATTACCATCTCTGTTAAGGTTGAGAAACTAATGTATCTGCCCAAGTGCACTTATTTGAATGAAAAACAGGTATATACAAAATATACTGAAAAGAAATATGAGAAAGCCTTTGAACTAAGAAGATATGTAAATGGCTGAACATTTCAAAAATAATATTATCAGACTGGTTTCAATTATAATTATCCGGGGGAAATTTGGCCTCTAGGGGTATTTAAATTATATCTTGAAAAATTCAGAGAGCTATGCCATTATATATGCTACGTAATTTTTTTTTAGTAAAATAGTGATATTGAAAATACATTGACTGTATGTGTTTTCTACATAACATATTACGGTGATCATGGGACCACCATTTGAAACACTCTGTGGTCATCTGGCAGAAAGATACTATAATAAATACCTTCCATCTATTTTAATTCTAATGTACAATTAAAAATTTCAAGTTGAAATTCAGTTTATTTATACACATCTTTCTCCAGATTCTCATCGTGTGTTACCCTTTTTTGTTATAACAGATGTATGAAACACCAAAGAAGAGAGATGTCAAATCAGATTGTTTATTATTTGATCTCGAAGATGATCCAGAGAAGCAAATGTCCAATGTTTAAAATACGAAGCCAAAAATAAATACTTCAGAAAGGCTCTCATCTTGTGTTGATTGCCAAATACACATCAAAACTTCACTCCTTCACCACTTAATTCTTTGTTCAGGAATAGAGAATTTCCTGAAAAAAATGCTTTGTTTGACAAAGACAGACAGTGTACTGAAATAGGCACTTTAAGAAAAATGGATTGATTATGCCAGGAAAGCATCAAATTGAAAGATAATAACAGTAATAAAACAACAATAAAATAACGTTCATCTATTTTATTGACTACTGAGTGTCAGGCTCAAAGCCAGGTACCTCCTCACAACAACTCTAGGAAGTAGTTATACCAGCGATGCCTTTCCCCAGTTTACCGACATAGCAACTTTCTGAATTGAACCATATGAACACTTTAGACTAGGATTGAGATGAAGTAATTTTATTCCCAAAATACAGCTAGTGAATAGAAATGTTTGGAGGCAATAATATGTTCATTCTTTTAGAGGCAAAAAATATATTATTTTTGTTAAGAAGATTGATGATTGACTAATTATGACAACGCTTTTTACTCTTATATTCAAATCGATTGTCAAGAATCGTCCAGTTGTTGAAAGTTTCAAGATGTTGGTAAGGAACAATGAACGCTCCTGAGAAATGCAGTGTCTCACACTGTCAAAACATCATCTTTAAAAAGTGACTATTATTAAAACACAATTTGCTTAAAACCTTTTAAGGACACGGTCTTCTTTGGGTGTTTTATTTCATTTTTATCCTTTTTAATTTCCTTCAAATAGCAGAAAATTAGGGTTTCAAAGAGATTTTGTGAGGGTGGCTCAGGAAAATAGCTATTTCCAAAAATGATACTCAATAACTGAATTTGTTATTTGTTCTCACAAAGGTCACTGACTAGAAGTGTAAAGTCTGTTGGTCACTGTTATGTGATCCTTGCCTTACATTCCTTTCTCACAACGAACACTGTAGTTAGCCGGGGACAAGTAAAAGATTTCCATTTCATAACTGATTAAGGGGAATCACAGATAAAACTGGTAATATAGGACTTGAGATGTATTAGCAAAGCCAGGGATCCATGAAATGCCATACTAGTAACACTGAGATATGCATATGTCATTCAGTGAAAGCAACAACAAAAGGAAGTGCCTCATTAAATCTTTATGACACTCATAATGTGTGATATTGCTTTATGTAACTTATGCACATTTCCTAGTCTATGGAACTCCCCCAATGGCAATGATTGGTTGGGAGTGGTCCATCAGAGTGAAGCACAGACATTTATTTTTCAGTTGTAGGAAGCAGCCTCTTCCTGTAGTGGAAAAGGAGACAGTGTCGTCTACTGCTTGGATCCAAGCACTCACGTCAATCATGAGGAAAGTCTCGGTGGAGGCGAAGCTGTAATACTGGGGAGAGTAGAGGAAAAAAAAAAAAATAACTGGTTAGGCTCACTGGTCCAGTTATGCCTGGAGACAGAGTATTTCTAGACTTCACAGTTACATGCAACTAAACTATTTAATTTGCATTTAATTAGTTACCTGCCACTGGGAGCGGTCTGGCAGAGAGTGAGTTACCCTGCTGATACGAAGGATCTTTATAGAATTTCTCTCCACTTTGAGATGAAGATTATTAAGCTGCGTAACCTAGAGCTGACATTCAGTATATCATTTCTAGGAATGCTCATTGACAAGCCATTACTGGGCTCTAGAAACAGACTAGGTTTTCCTGCAAGAATCTGTTCCATTTTTCCCATGCTAAGGAACCTTGTCGTTAACATATCTGAGGAAAGGGGGCTAATAGACCATATTGATTTAATGTGATTACAGGCCCCCCATCAAAAAATACCCCACCACCAGGACTC
>NW_004444088.1:6619678-6628175 GCF_000243295.1 Trichechus manatus latirostris
AAAAAAAAAAAAAAAAAATACCCCACCAGAATGTTATATAAAGTAGCAACATTTTCAAGCTAACCCACAACAATGTCTTCAGGTTTAAAATACCTGATTTTAGAGATATTTATATTAGAATTAAACTACATGGCAGGTTGAATAGCTTTTGAGATCTACCTTAACACCAATTATACAATCAGTTAAGAGAAAACTATGCTCTGAGTTTTTAAAAATTACAAAAAAAAATTGATTAAAAAAAAACCTATCTGTTAAGAAACATATTGCAGCTAAAAACTAAATAGATTAAAATAAAGTATTGGAAAAGAGACTTACGTACATGGTTTTCATTTACATTAACTTCCACAATTTGGTATTTAGGCTGTCTGAGGACACTCTAAAACGGAGCACGAAATAATGCTTTTGTATACCCAAATTTCTGACGAATAAGTCCATAGCGTTCATCAGATTTTCAAAGAAGTCTAGGATCTAAGAAGCCTTAAAGACCAAGGATGTAGAATTCATTTTTTATAGTTTTTTTTTTTCCACAGAAGTACCACAGTCTAATATATTAATTTCTAAATAGCAGTGAATATCTGGTGGCTCACAAAATCAAATTTTATGTAGAGTAAAGTGGTTAAAAGAGAAGACTTTGGGATCTGTCTGCCATGGGTTGAATCCCAGGTCTGCAATTTACTGAGAGTGTTAAATATTAACCTCTAGTGTCCTCCTTTAAGAGCCCTCATGGCAAAATGGTTAAGGGCACAGCTACTAATGGAAAGGTTGGCAGTTCGAACCCACCCAGCCACTCTGCGGAAGAAAGATGTGGTGATCTGCTTCTGTGAAGATCACAGCTAAGGAAACCCTGTGCGGCAGTTCTACTCTATCATCTGCGGATGCTATGAGTCGGAATTGACTTGATGGCACCTAACAACAATAGCAGTGTTCCCTTTTACTTACTCATAAAATGGGAAAATATAAGTGCTTACCTCTTAAGTTTGTTGTTGGAAATAATGAGAAAACTCAGGCATTGCACTTAGAATACTGCCTGGCACAGAGAAAATGTTCTGATGTGGTAGTTATTATTATGATACTTGCCTTTCTGGGAGAGGGGTAAGGCTTGCCCAGATCTATGCATGTATTGTGTGTTTATTTATTTTGAAATCTACCTGGATTATACATTTGTCCAAAATACAAAAGGGTATATGGAATTTGATACCATTTATGTCAGTTATTAAATTATAAAAATATTAAACATTTTATGAATACACACACACTTAGTAGAATTATAAAGCATGTGTGCTGATTTCAAAACCTTGAAAAGGTTACAGAACATGTAGAGAAGGGACCTTAGCTATTCCTTATAAAGAAGGAGAGAAAGAAGTGAATCAAATATGGAAAGATACATCAATGAGTATGTAATTGTACTACATTATTTTTAGATGTTTGAAATATTTTAATAAAATATATTCCAAATGCACATATCCTAGAAATATTAATAAAGCTGAGCTCTAACAGCAATATTTTCCTGGCAAATTACTTTCTCAGAACTACAAGATATGAGGTTATTTGACAAAACCTTTTCATTAAGTACTATTCTTACTGCTTCTAAACACACACTAAATATATGGTTCATAGATATTATAATCCCTATATTTCACAATCCATCAGTGTATAAAGACTATATTGAATTTCAACAAAAGGGTATGCAACACTTTCTCTCAGTAACATAAAATAAACAAACTCACTGCCGTTGAGTCGACTCTGACTCATAGCGACCCTATGGGACAGAGTAGAACTGCCCCATAGTTTCCAAGGAGCGGCTGGTGGATTCGAACTGCTGACCTCTTGGTTAGCAGGCATAGCTGTTAACACTACTCTTCCGTAACATAGAATACGTAAACGTTGAAAAAAATTGTAAGTATGTGTTTTTAGTGGTTACATTTTAATCTTACTAATTTTACAGTCTGATATATAAAGATGTATATTATCTAGAACTAATTACAAATTATTTAGTTTAAATAAATCTTAATAACTCCATGAACATTTAACCAATTACAAGCTCTACTTTTCTGTTAAATTTTAATTATAATTGAGAGGGAGCTATATACGCTTACTCCTCACTTACTATCTCCTTTAGCCAACATTTCACATTTAACACAACTTTGAAAAAATTCTTAGGCAGTACCTCTGGTGGTCCGGGCCCACCATGGGGCCACCGCCAGGCCAAGATGCCCTCTGTGGGCCACTCTGAATGGTATACTGAGGCCCAGCTCGCTATGAGTCAGAGTTTACTCAATGGCTATGACTTCCAGCAATTACTGGGCCATCAAGGGACAATGGCTGGCCGGCTGCGGGACACCTTTTCTCATTGGTCCGGGACATCTCGATTCGGCCACAGAGGGCATGGGGCGGCAATGGGACAATGCCCATACCTGCCCAGGGCAGGCAGCTGGAGGCAGCGGGTAGAGGATGAGTGGGGTCCCCACTCAGGGAGGGTGGCAGGAGGTGGCCGGAGCTGGCAACACCGGAGCACCACCACCACCATCACCCCCATACCTGAGGGCTCCGGAGTGATGGAGAAGGCAGTGAGGAAGGGAGGCCAGCCACCACGCGCATCCCGAGACGTGCTGGGGGCACCCGATGGCAGGTTAACCACCTAGAGGATACCGGCGCCAAAGACGGTTCATGCCCCCAACTCTTACAGAACGCCGATTTGGCATAATGACCTACTCTTTGGAACGTAACCATGTCAAGAGGTAAGGAGTGTGTGTATATTTATACACAATAGAAACAGATATGTACTGCTGTTAGGTAATGCCTATGATGGGTAAGCTATTTAGACAATTATTTAATACCCACTGTGTGCCAAGAGGTAGGACAGACCCTGAAAAGATTATATTATAAATTCCGTTGAGGATTATTTAAAATCAAATAATTGAAATATTGTGAATTACAAACTACCTGCGAACACATCTGTGTAAAAGGTGCTACATAAGGCAAGAGAAAATGTAAAAAACTCACAGATTGTGATGTATGTGACCTCCTTTCTCAAAACGAAGGCTTTGGTATTCCATCTGGGGATATCATTCACAGAGCCCTGGTGATGCAGTGGTTAAGAGCTCGGCTGCTTGGAAAACCTATGGGGCGGTTCTACTCTGTCCAACAGGGCCACTATGAGTGGGAACCAACTTGATGTCACCTAACAACACCACAACAACCTTCTACGCGAGTGGGTGGGCATGCTGCTAGTTACATAAAAGAATACATGAAAGGGATCCTCTTGGAAGTATACAATGTGGTTGCAGAGATAATTATTTTTACAAATGTAGATTGTTGCCTTGATTTATGAGATTGAAATAATAAAGAAGTTTGTGAATTTGGATTCCCTGTTAGAAAGGCAGGATTTGATAGAATAAGGATGCTTTTGAAACAAAAACACATTTTATTTCTTAACTGACGTTTTCTAATTTTATTTGCTGTCAGTAAATTATAGTGGGATTGGTTATATATGCCTCCTTTCTCTTTTCCCCCAAGTTTGCTAGCCACATGGCCCTCAACACACATATAAACATTCACACATGAGAGAATATACGATTGAAAATGAAGGAGTCCTCAAATACTACAAAAGGAACAATGTGGTCGTAAATATGAAGTGATGAGTAAAAGCTAATTTAGTGATGTATCCTATAGGGGTAAAAGTTTTTCATTATATAACAAGATAGATACTATGTAAATAGTTGGTCTCATAAGACTTAGACTATAAGCTACAGCATTTAATAATTTAAATAGGAATGAAAGCCATATATAAGAAGGAATTAATACTGAGAAGTAATACATAATTAATCCAAAAATATAGGTGAGTTAGATGAGGATAATGCATTTAAGCTAGCACCTTTCCCATTATAGTTACATGTTAAAGTGTTTTGAATTGATTAATTAGTTTAGGATTGGAGTGGAAAGAGTGTCCTTTAGTTAGAATTTGAAGAATTACTACAATTTGGTTAAGTGGAGGAAACAAGACAAGCATTTATTCATTCATTCATTCAGTAATTCATTCACTTAGATAGTATGTAAGAAAAAAAATGAGCATATAACACGATCAGCTAAATAGCAAGATGGGTTGTCACAGAGTAAACAGGTATGAACTAATTAGCAATGGAACCACAAGTTCCGTAACAAAGGATTTCAAATGGGTCACACAGAGCTGGTTGATGAAATAGGTGTGTAAACTGAGACTAAAAAAATGAATGAAGCGTGGAGAAATAAGTATATTCTCTGAAAATAGACTTTAGGAGATCTTTACTGATGAAGATCAATGACTACAGCCTTCTGTATGGATTATACCTCAAAATAAAGAAAACAAAAATCCTCACAATTGGATCAATAAGCAACATCTTCATAAATGGAGGAAATAATTGAAGTTGCAGAGGATTTCATTTTACTTGGATTCACATTCAACACCCATGGAAGCAGCAGTCAAGAAATAAAACAACATACTGCATTGGGCAAATCTGCTGCAAAAGAACTCTTCAAAGTGTTAAAAAGCAAAGATGTCACCTTGAAGACTAATGTATGCCTCACCCAAGCCATGATGTTTTCAATCTCCTCATATGCAAGTGAACACCAGATGATGAATAAGGAAGATAGACGAAGAACTGATGTCTTTGAATTATGATGTTTGTGAAGAATATTGAATATACCAGGGACTACGTACCAACCACGAAGCCCAAAGATGAAGAAATTGAAAACTTTTGCCAACTTCTGGAGTCTGAAATTGATAGAACATGCAGTCAGGATGCATTGATAATTACTGATGATTAGAATGCGAAAGATGGAGACAAATAAGAAGGATTGGTAGTTGGAAAATATGGCCTTGGTGATAGAAATGATGCCAGAGACCACATGATAGAATTCTGTAAGACCAATGACTTCCTCATTGCAAATACCTTTTTTCACTAACATAAATGACGACTATACACGTGGACCTCCCCAGATGGAATACATAGGAATCATATTGACTACATCTGTGGAAAGAGATGATGGAAAAGCTTAATATCATCAGTCAGAACAAGGCCAGGGGCCAACTGTAGAACAGACCATCAATTGCTCATATGCAAGTTCAAGTGGAAACTGAAGAAAATTAGAACAAGTCCACGAGAGTCAAAGTATGACCTTGAGCATATTCCACATGCATTTAGAGACAATTTCAAGAATAGATTTGACTCGTTGAATACTAATGATTGAAGACCAGAGAAGTTGTGGAATGACATGAAGGACATTACACAAGAAGAAAGCTAGAGGTCATTAAAAAGACAGGAAAGAAAGAAAAGACCAAAATGTATGTCAGAAGAGACTCTAAAACTTGTTCTTGAACATAGAGTAGCTGAAGCAAACCAAAGAAATGATGAAGTAAAAGAGCTGAATAGAAGATTTCAAAGGGTGCCTTGAGAAGACAAAGAATTATAATGAAATGTGCGAAGAGCTGGAGACAGGAAACCAAAAGGGAAGAACACACTTCGGATTTCTCAAGTTGAAAGAACTGAAGAAAAATTCAAGCCTCAAGCTGCAATACTGAAGGATTCTATGAGGAAAATATTGAACGATGCAGGAAGCATCAAAAGAAGATGGAAGGAATACATAAGAGTCACTGTACCAAAAAGAATTGGTCGATGTTCAACGATTTCAGGAGGTAGCATATGATCAAGAACTGATGATACTGAATGCAGAAGTCCAATTTGCACTGAAGGCATTGGTGAAAAGCAAGGCTCCAGGAATTGACAGAATGCTAATTGAGTATTAATATTAACACAGATGGATACAGAGCTGGAACTGCTCACTCGTCTATGTTAACAAATTTGGAAGACAGCTACCTAGCTAAGCGACTGGAAGAGATTCATATTTGTGCCCATTCCAAAGAAAGGTGATCCAACAGAATGTGAAAATTATCCAACAATATCATGAATATTACATACAAGTAAAATTTTGCTGAAAATAATTCAAAAATGGTTGCAGCAGTACATCAACAGGGAACTGACAGAAATTCAAGCCAGATTCAGAAGAGGATGTGGGATGAAAGATATCATTGCTGATGTCAGATGGATCCTGGCTAAAAGCAGAGAATACTAGAAAGATGTTTACTTGCGTTTTACTGACTATGCAAAGGCAATCAACTGTGTGGATGGTAACAAATTATGGATAACATTGCGAAGAATGGGAATTCCAGAATACTTAATCCTGCTCATGAGGAACCTGTACATAGATCAAGAGGCAGTTATTTGAACAGAACAAAAGGATATTGTGTGGTTTAAAATCAGGAAAGGTGTGTGTCAGGGTTGTTTCCTTTCCCCATATATATTCAATCTGTATACTGAGCAAATAATCTAAGAAGCTGGACTACATAAAGAAGAATGAAGCATCAGGATTGGAGGAAAACTCATTAATAACCTGTGATATGCAGATGACACCACCTTGTTTGCTGAAAGTGAAGAGGACTTGAAACACTTACTGATGAAGGTCAAAGACTACAGCCTTCAGCATGGCTTGCACCTCAACATAAAACAAAACTCACAACTGGACAAATAAGCAACATCATGATAAACAGAAAACATACTGAAGTTGTCAAGGATTTCATTTTACCTGTATCCACAATCTATTGGATCTAGGATGGTGAGACTTTGTCTCATGTACTTTGGACATGTCATCAGAAGGAACCACTCCCTAGAGAAGGACGTCATGCTTGGTAAAATATGGGGTCAGCAAAAATGTGGAAGACCCTCAAAGAGATCGACTGCAACTATGGGCTCAAGCATAACAAAGTCTGTGAGGGTGGGGCAGGACAGGGTAGTGCTTTGTTCTGTTGCACATAGGGTCACTATGAGTCTGAATTGACTCAATGTCACCTAACAACAACAATAACAATAAATAAATACCTTCAATTAGGAAAATGTGCTAAATAATCTTGCAAATAACATCAGAAAGTTTCAATAATAACTTGATGAAAGCTATTTGGGAAAACGTGCAAAGCCTTTAGGGATTAAAGATGATAAAGGCAGATGCAATTCTTGCTATATTATTCAGTAGGGAACTCTTAGACATTGAGTATGACATGTGCTTCCAAATATGCTAGGTCTTTGTCCAGTGAAGTGTGATACCTTTTCTAAGTAATCCAGACAGTAATTATCTAACCTAATAGTTTTATTATAAATATTAGCGATCATAAAATTACATTGTGTTCTCCATCCTACCAAAAAAAAAAAAAAAAAGCAGAGACAATGTGTCAATGTGCCAAGATTTATTTCCATGAACACAAAAACATATATAAGTTATAATAAGTGTTGAAAGATGAAATCAACACGGTATAAACCCAGCGATGGAGACTTCGGGCAGTGTGGTGCTATAATCAGAAGCACCACGCTGTCCCTTTGCAGCAAAGATCAGAAAAACTAAGTCAAACAGAGTCACACGTCAGTCCTGAAACACTAAGCATCAAATGAAGAGATAAACAACTCAGCCAAGCACCAAATGGAATAAGAAACTGACAGAGAACAGAGAGCAAGGAGTGATACATGCAGAGGTCCCCTATGAGCTACCGCAGCACGGATCTGCCATCTTGGACTTTTATTGGAGATCAGCTAACGGGGGTATGAGAAAGCAGCTTCACGGAGCTTCCAGCAGGAGACAGAACAACTGGTAACCACTGATATATGCTTTCACACCCCCCACCCTTCTTCACCCCCACTTAGCCTCCTCTGCTTCCTGCAGCCACAGTCCCTTGGCCGGGAAGCAACAGCTTCACCCCGGTGTCTCTTGGATTCCACCAGCCCACACCGGCAGGCTCCGTGTGTGCCTTCTGTTGGCTGCCGGTGTTGCTTTTTTCTACTTCTCTAGATTTCTCCCTTACCTCTTACCACCTCCCCCTCCATTCTCTCAAATACCTGGCTCTGTGTGCCATCTTTGCTTCTTCCTGAAAGGCTGCAAAACACTACTCAACTGTGAAACTGCTTTTTGGCCCATGCTGACACGCTGGTGGGAACCCCAGGGATTTTTGTTTGTTTGTTTGCTCTGATTTGTTCTGTTTTGATTTGTTTGTTTTCTTTTTCGTTTCTCGGCTTGGGATCCCCTTCTAGCCAGGCAGTACCTCATGGCTTGGAAGCTACTGCCTTACTCTGCACAGATGCACAGCTACATCCCTGAGGGCATTTCTTTTCTCTTGTTAGTTTTTTTGTTTGTTTGTTTCTTTGTTTTGTTTTCTTCTCTCTCTTATTCCCTTTATCTCTTTCTTCAGTTCCAGTTTCTCGATTTATTCATTTATTTATTTTACCCCTTTTTTTTTTCATTTTTGCTTTTCCCCATTTCTAAGTCTCTCATCTCGCCACTCCAATAGCAAGCGCCCTTAACACTCTTTTTTGTTTGTGCGTATGAATGCCCCAAAGACAGCAGACAATATCAAAACATTTACAAAAACAGGACAGGATGGTTCCAGTAGGCATCCAAAATAAAACACCAGATGACTTTC